>NC_089261.1:40055709-40371170 GCF_963930625.1 Muntiacus reevesi | reverse complement strand
TCTTCTAAAGTAAATTTCTTTATTTGATTATTGCCAGTTTTCATATAGCAAATAACATTGTATTTTTTATATCTGTACTTCATATTATTTTGTATTTGAATGAGGAAATATTATGAAAAACTTCTAAGAACTAAACGCTACCCCCTACACATTAAACACTCTCTCTCATACACACACACATATACACATACAACCTTGAAAGTATAAACATGAATCACTGTTCTACCTTATAGAGTGAGCTGTTTTGCAATGTATGGGTTTAATGATTAATTTTGTATTTATAAACTAAGCACCTTTACTAAACAATTTTCATTTTATTAATAAAAGTTTTCCTGGGAAACAAAATGAATAGTACATTTTGGAAAATAACTTTGTTTATAATCAGTCATGTTGACTATTAGCACTCCTAACATTTAACACAAATTTAGTCTGAGTCCAACTTGATCACTGTTTCTTTTAACCTGGGGCTATACATAATTTGAAATCATGAGTTGGGTTTAATGAGAGTATTTTGGAGAAGTTTAAAAAGCACACTCCTTTTCCCTTACTTGTTTATGATGCCAAATATGTTGTTGTTTTGCCAACAGTTGGCAAAATGAATACACTTATTTGCGATGTCATTCTCTGGGCCACTGTAATACATTTCTTATCTGATCCTTTCTGTAAGAAAACTTCAAAATGAATGCATTAATGTGTTGACCATTTAGTGCTATGATTTTAAAATAATTCATTGATACTCGACTTCAAATTACAACTCTCCTAGAGCACATTAAATTTGTCTTCATTGTTTTTAGGTTTGTTCTGTTTATTATTTTTGTTCCTCCTCTTGTTGTTGTTGTGTTTTTTTTTTTTTTTTTTTTTTTGGTATGTGTGTTTCATTTTTGCTTCTGGCACAATTCCATTTTAATTTAAAACACTGAAGCAATGGCTCTGCATCTCAAAATGTGTACATTGCCTTCCAGATAATAATCTGGTTAAAAGTTAAAGTGGTTTTATGTATGGTGTGATTTGTAACAGTGTTTATAATCATGCATTTTATTGTACTGTAAATGTTCTTTTAGCATTTTGTGATTTTTTTTAACATTAGACGTTTTCTTTATAAAATTGGATTAGATTTAAATGTAAACTGTACTCTATCAGATCAAAGAAAAGAATGGAATATATGATAAACATTCCATCTGGTGAGCATTGAGAGAGAATTGCAAGTAATTTGCAAGCAGTCTCAGTGGAATTAAGGAACAAACAAAACTGAATACATGTACTTGTATAGGTCATATAGAATTAAACACAATTCAGTGCTTCCCAGTTACTTTGCTGTCAGTATGGTTCTTTTCCACATACCTTACTTACTCAAGAATAGTATTTTCAACAGAAAGAGACTCACATACTTAGAGAATGAACCTATAAATGCCTGGGGGAAGGACAGGGGAAAAGGATAGTTAGGTAGTTTGGGAAGGACATGTACACACTGCTGTATTTAAAATGGATAACCAACAAGGACCTACTGTAAAGCACATGGAACTCTGATCAATGTTACGTGGCAGACTGGATGAGAGGGGAGTTTAAGAAAGAATGGATATATGTATGTGTATGGTTGAGTCCCTCCACTGCTCACCTGAAACTATGACAATATTAATTATCAGCTATACCCCAATACAAAATAAAGGTTAAAAAAAAAAAAGAATACTGTGTTCTCTATTGAACACAATTGCATTTTATTCTTCCATTTCATATAATCCATTTTTTAAAAGGTCATTTTTGGGTCAAACTTATATTTTTTAATAATTTTCTCAAACTTATTTGTTTTTTAAAGTGAGACCTTTCTTTATGAAAAATGGTAGTCTTCTAACCCCTCCTCAAAAAGCTCTCATCACTCACTGATTCTCAAAAGCAATTACTTTTAACTATGTTATGTTGTTGTATTTGTTATTTATATCTAAGTCTCAGGGAGTTAGCTCCCTTTCCCACAAAATGCAACAAACACACTTTCCTTCTGTCCATTTATAAGCACAGTTACAGTTCTGGATAGATCAATAGTCACATTTATATGATTATGACTATGTAGACGTAATTCACAACTGAGTCATACAGAATATTAAGGCTACATTTTTTATTTTCTTGAGCAATTTATTTTTTTCCCCTGGAGTTTCTAATTATCTCTATCTGCTTAGTTTTTGATGTATTAATCACCAGTTATATGTATTAATCACCAATTCCAAGTTTACTTCTAGAAATAAAAATTTTTAAAAATATATCCAAACGCATCAGATGTCCTACAAAAGTCGTCAGTAATTTCTGACTTGCTCTAGTCTGGAGCGTTTGTTCTCCAGATCTCATTCTATATCATCTTTGAATTCACTTTTCCTCTTTTTAAAAAATGTATTCAACCCCAGTGATTTAATTACTTGTTAATTATTTCATTTTCTTTTAAGATTATCCACTAATAGCTTTTAATAATGAGTTATTGGAGGTCAATAGTTTTTCAACATTTTGCATAGCAAAACATCCACAATCACATTTAATTGATAGTTCCTTTAGCGACAGAATACTAGGTTGGAAAAATTATCCTCAATATTTTAAGCCATTATCTTTGTTGTCTTCTAGCTTCAAATATGATATGTGATTTCTCATATAAAAACTATTACTTTTCCTCTCTAAAAATCATGCTGTTCTCATTGATAATGATGTTGGACATTCAGAAATTGTTGGATTTCTGCAGAGGCAGATCTGTTTTCATCTATCGTTTTACAGATGTTAAATAGACCCATCTATTTGGTGGGTCTATTTAATCAAGAAATGAATCCTTTCATTTCAAGCATAATTTCTTGAATGACTTTATTTTCCTCATCTTTTTTTAATTTCTGTTTTGCATGGACTCTTTTTATCAAGATTTTAGGACTCCAGCTCTGACCCTCTGATTTTCTGAACTTTTTTTTCCTGTTACCCATAAATGTCTCTTTTTTGGTCTACTTTATCAGAAGCTTCCCTAATTTAAGTTTTCAGTCAATATACTGAGTTTCCATTTCTGCTATAAATTTTATATTTCCAAAAGTTATTTTTTGTTACCTCCTGGTCTTGCATTGATACATTTCTTTATGTCTCTGAGAATATTAATAACTTTTTCTTCTTGATATCCATGTTTCCTAGAGGCTCCTTTATTTCTTATTTATCTGACTGCTATAGTCCATGGGGTTGCAAGGAGTTGGACATGATTTAGCAACTGGACAACAACAATTAACTGCAAAAACAGAGCTGGTTGTTTCTTAATAGTTCATTTCAAAAAAATTGTATTTTTAAATAGAACGAAACAAAAGAAGTGTGTCATTTTTTTTAGCTTTTTTTCATATGTAATGCACTGTTTACATCTCTCTATATTATCTCACAGGATTAGAATCAGACAGGCCTGATCTAAGCAGGTTCACAAGGAAAGGCCATAGTGGTTGCAAAGCGGTTTCTTTCGTGATTGGGTGGGATTTTCTACAAGTGATCTATTCCCGGGTCATACTAGTTGTTCAATCTTTTGAATCTCCCTTTTGGGTAGAATGGATCATTAATGTAGCCAAAAATAATTTTTAATAGTTAAAATTGGAAGGTATCCAAATGATATGCCAAAGAAATGATCAAAACAAGAACACTGGGCAAGATGAAAATGGTTAATAGTAACATTACATATTCTTGGTCTAGCCTCATTTTGATCATAACAAATATTTATGGGACACACAGATAAGGCTGGGAAAGAGTTCTTGCTTACAGAATAGAATGAGGAAAAGTAATTCAAATTGTTAAAAATACATATGTATGGGTGTGTGTGTGTGTCCCTTCAGGCTGCTAATTTACACCAACAGATTGAGTGAGTTATAATAAACAAAAAACATTTATTTCTCAAAGTTCTGGAACTGAGGAGTCCAATATCATGGCATGGATTTAGTTTTGTTCTGGTGAGGGTCTGCTTCCTTGTTCACAGATAGCACCTTCTCACTGTGTCCTCACATGGTAAAAGCGCCAAGGGATCTCAGCACGGCCCCTTTCACAAGAACACCATCCCATTCAGGAGGTCTTCACCCTCTTGAAGACACTAAGCATCTCTCAAAGACCTCACTTCCTAATGCCATAATATTTGAGGGTTAAGATTTCAATGTAAGAATTGGGGGGACATATAGCAATATTATATATGCATGCGTATTCCATATTTGATTAAAGCAACCAGTCCCAGCAGTGAAAATATCAAAATGAAGTGAAAAGCTTAATGAACTTTCTGGTTAAATGTTTCACAGTATCATTCAGGTAAGTAATACTGTTTTTTACTTTTACTTATATATTAGAAATATATTTGCCAAGTAATAAACATATTTTTCTTACATCACCCCCAAAAGAGCTTTGATGAATACATTAAAATATAATATTTCTTTTTTGTTTAAAAATCTTTGTGTACAACTCTGTGGGTATTTTTTTTTTTTTCAGTTAGATCTTAAAACTACTAATACTTTATACTGTTCAGCATGGAAGCACTTGTAGGAAAACTTCTTTTTTGAACATTTAATACTTGTATTCTAAGATTCAGCCTGGATATTCCATTTTGTATAAAGAAATTTGATCCCCTTCTGTGAAGACTTTTTAAAAAGAGTCTTCTTTTAAAAGATTTTTTTTGCTTTTATTATTTGTTATTAAGGCACCTATAAAGTGGGGGCTTATGGCTCAGTCAGTAAAGAATCTGCCCGCAATGCAGGAGACCCAGGTTCGAACTCTAGGTTGGGAATATCCCCTGGAGAAGGAAATGGCAATTGACTCCACTATTCTTGCCTGGGAAATCCCATGGACAAAGAAGCCTGGTGGGCTACAGTCCACGGGGTCACAAGAGTTGGACACAAGTTAGCAAATAAACCCCCACACCTATAAAATTGGAAAGATTTTTACTTAGTTTTTTTTTTCATTTACCTAAAACACGAGTTTTCCTCAAGGATAGAGCAGGTGTGGGAAACTATATCAAGTCATATAATAACTAAGAAGAAAGTTTTATAGAAAACAAATTATAACGCATTCTATTGAATCAGTAGGAAACAATCACAAACCATAAGCCTGAGATGAGAGGCTATTGATTTCATATGCTTCTACATCAGCAGATTAAGTACATGCTATTATATATATTGGTAAGTACATTTAAAAAATGAAATTTATATGAAACAACCACCTACAGATCTTGGATATGGGTAAAGAGAATATTTCCTTCCCCATTCTCCCATTCTTATAAAGACCTTTATTCTGAACACTTATGTTATGGAATCTTAACCTACATATGGACTGGTCAGTTAGTTGTCTTTCTGAAAAAGGAGAAAATTGCTACCAGGTTAAAAGATTCATTTTACAGATTATAATATAAATGATTATATTATATATCACTCAGCCACGTCTGATTGTTTGCAACCCCATGAACTGTAGCCCATCAAATTCCTCTGTCCATGGGATTCTCCAGGCAAGAATACTGGAGTGGGTTGATATGCCCTCCTCCAGGGGATCTTCCCAACCCAGGGATCAAACTCAGGTCTCCCACATTGCAGATAGATTCTTTACCATCTGAGCCACCAGGGAAGCCCATAAATGGTTATAATATAATATAAGTGGTTGACTGATATCAGATATGCAATAAGTTTGGACATAAGTTTTTATTTAATTTGCACTTTAAATTTTACCTATAGGCCTTTAAACTGTCATATGATACTGATTTAATTAAAATAATTCTGTTAATTGAGTATATTTATTTTCTTAGGAACTGAATAATGTTTCACCCTAATTCTTCATTACATACAACACAAAAGTTTTATTGCGTGAAAACTTCACAACCTTTCCACAAGTGTGATATAGAGGCCCTTAATAAAGAAGTTTAAGTTTTAGAGTTTATGTTTAGATCATCCAAACTTAATTTGGTTATTTAATTGACAATATCTTTACATTTTAAACTCCTAGAGACCAAAACAAAAAAATAGGCTAGATTAATATTTAAATATTACATTGCTATGTTATGTAAATGTGGATGCTTATATATATGGAATTTCATTATTATGGTACTCATATTTATGGGGGCAGAAATCACACTGGTCTCATTCTTATTGAAATAATTTCAGAATACTCTCTATACAAAATATATTAAAGAGAGAAATAGCCAAAATTTTAATTTAAATAGCCAGATACATATGGTATGCATGTATATACACAGTATTCAGTTCAGTTCAGTCACAATCGTGTCCGACTCTGCGACTCCATGAATCGCAGCATGCCAGGCCTCTCTGTCCATCACCAACTCCTGGAGTACACTCAAACTCATGCCCATTGGGTCGGTGATGCCATCCAGCCATCTCATCCTCTGTTGTCCCCTTCTCCTCCTGCCCCCAATCCCTCCCAGAATCAGGGTCTTTTCCAATGAGTCACCTCTTCGCATGAGGTGGCCAAAGTATTGGAGTTTCAGCTTTAGCATCAGTCCTTCCAATGAACACTCAGGACTGATCTCCTTTAGGATGGACTGGTTGGATATCCTTGTAGTCCAAGGGACTCTCAAGAGTCTTCTCCAACACCACAGTTCAAAAGCATCAATTTTTCAGTGCTCAGCTTTCTTCACAATCCAACTCTCACATCCATACATGACCATTGGAGAAATCATAGCCTTGACCAAACGGACCTTTGTTGGCAAAGTAATGTTTCTGCTTTTTAATATGCTATCTAGGTTGGCCATAACTTTCCTTCCAAAGAGTATGTGTCTTTTAATTTCATGGCTGCAGTCACCATCTGCAGTGATTTTGGAGCCCAAAAAATAAAGTCTGACACTGTTTCCACTGTCTCCCCATCTATTTCCCATGAAGTGATGGGACCAGATGACATGATCTTAGTTTTCTGAATGTTGAGCTTTAAGCCAACTTTTTCACTCTCCTCTTTCACTTTCATCAAGAGGCTTTTTAGTTCCTCTTCACTCTCTGCCATAAGGGTGGTGTCACCTGCATATCTGAGGTTATTGATCTTTCTCCTGGCAATCTTGATTCCAGCTTATGCTTCCTCCAGCCCAGTGTTTCTCATGATGTACTCTGCATAGAAGTTAAATAAGCAGGGTGACAATATACAGCCTTGATGTACTCCTTTTCCTATTTGAAACCAGTCTGTTGGTCCATGTCCAGTTCTAACTGTTGCTTCCTGACCTGCATACAAGTTTCTCAAGAGGCAGGTCACGTGGTCTGGTATTCCCATCTCTTTCAAAATTTTCCACAGTTTATTGTGATCCACACAGTCGAAGGCTTTGGTGTAGTCAATAAAGCAGAAATAGATGTTTTTCTGGAACTCTCTTGCTTTTTCGATGATCCAGCGGATGTTGGCAATTTGATCTCTGGTTCCTTTGCCTTTTCTAAAATCAGCTTGAACATCTGGAATTTCACGGTTCACGTATTGCTGAATTCTGGCTTGGAGAATTTTGAGCATGACTTTACTAGCATGTGAGATAATTGCTAGCAAAATGATATATATGGGTAACATACTACTGTCTTTATCTTCTGAATTAAATTTTATTTTTACATTTGTAGTTATGCAGTTAAATCCTAGAGATGTTTGTGTTTAATTTCCTGAGTTTAGATTTCCAGTTTTAACTCAAAATATTTATTAGAGGTTACTCTCCAAGGGGGAAAAAGTTCCACTTGTTTTAATTATTTCTTTGGCATATGTCATTTGGGTACCTTCCAATTTTAACTACCAGAAACAGTTTAGACTACATTAAAGATCCATTCTATCCAAAAGTGAGATTCAACAGATCGAACTACTACTGTGACCTGGAAACAGATCACTCAGAACAAAATCATCCAATCAGGAAAGAGACTGTTTCTTCAACTGTTTCTCCAACTGTTTCTCAACCTCTTTGCATGTGAACTTGCTCAAAAGCAGGCCTGATTCTAACCCCATGAGATAACATAGTAATAGAAAGATGTAAACAATGCATTACATATAAAAGAAGGCTGAAAAAAAATGCATTTATTTTGTTTCATTTTATTTTAGATACAAAGTTTCTGAGATAAAGTATTAAGAAACAACCAGCTCATATTTTGCAGTTAACAGACATACTACTTTCTGTTGCAAATTCCATATTTGACATATATTAATTTATTTACCCTTTTCAAGTGGACCAGTATCATAAAAATATCATCCATTTGAATGCAAGTAAAAGTACCTTTAAAGCTAGATTAAAAGCCTTCCAATGTTCATTAAGCAGTAATAATAGGCAACTTGCAGAAACAAGAGCTGTGAATGCTGTCATGAAAACAAACTCCCAACAAGCATCCGCTGGAGAGCATGAGGCGGCCCGCGGATTGTTTATTGTTAAAGGCTTGACTGGCTAATAAACGCTGGCGAAGCCCGAGTGCGCTGGAATGCTCTGCAGCTGCCGCATTAGTCAAACTTTCCCTTTTCTGAATGCTCTAATCCCTTCAATATTGCATTAAATATGTTTTCAATATTTATCTGGATAAAAATGTGCTGAATGTTGGAACAGTTTAATTCTGACGTTTGTCACACAGGAAATCTGGAAACAGCAGAAGGTAACTGCATCTTTATTGTTCAAAACCTAATGCAATTCGTTCCTCCCACACTCTGTGGGAGCACTTAGGCTGTGACCACGCTGAGGCAGGCAAACGCCAGCGGTACTGCAGCCAGACGTGAGGACTTAGCGCTCGGCTGAACTGACTTGACTGACCCCTTGCCATCCATGAAGATACGAATGCGCACAGGCCCCCGTGACTGAATGTCTTATAGCACAATAGAGTAAACGGCTTTGCGGTGTGTTATATTCTATACAGTCCAAATCCTTGACAAGCCAGAAGTAGAAATCATTTTTTACTATGTCACATCATTTTATTAGGTTTCTTCTATGATTACCCAAACTATTGTTGGCTAATCTATTGGATGTTATATAAGGAAAGTCACTGATCTTGAAATTAAGATGTTTGAATTGTATCCCATCTTTGACACTAAATTGTAGTAAACTCATGTGTCCCTCATAATCTCTCTCGGACTCAATTTCACCAACAAAATGACAAGGCTGGATGTGATGGATTATATGTCCACAATAACTGTAACTTCTATGGTTGTTTTTATTTAAAATACCCACACAGCCATAAAAATATTTACATAAACAATAAAATCATAAATATAATAAATAATAGCAATGCCATTATTAAAATGTAATATTTACATTTTGAACCTAAATATTGAAATCATAAGATAATTTTGGAGAGTGTTTGATATTAAATCAAAGAAATTCATATTAGAGATTTTGCGTGAATTGAATATTCTTGTCGATGTGGCAGGATAATATTACATTAGAGTAACATTTCCTTAGTTTCTAAAAAGAAAAAATAATCTAAGCTTATTGATTTGAATGTGTTTTGTGTTTAGACTTTTTAGTTTCCTGAAATTATGAAATTGATATTAAGTAAAAATCTAGGAAGTAATCAAAATCTCTGAACTTCCATTATCACTTAATTTATTTCAAATAATCAAGTAATGGAAATTCTTTGAGACCAATGGAGAATGCAAATAAACATATTAGTGGTATACTATTGGTAGGTCATTTTATGTCATTTAGACTGCCCTCAAAATTTTCTTCTCATTGACCATAAAAGATAACTAACTCTGTCATGTTTCAAAGCAGTATTTGTTGAAAATAAAAATAAGCCTTACAGCCAAGTCAAGCTTTAGAAATTGTGTACCTCTGCAAGGGGCCAGTGGCGCAATGGATAACGCGTCTGACTACGGATCAGAAGATTCTAGAAATTGTGTACCTCTAAAGACCAAAGACCCTTAACAACGGCTATTGAAAAGAGAGGAATTCCTACTACCAAGAAACTGCAACCAACTGATACACTCATTTTTTACTATCTTACTTAAATCTTTGAAAACTTTCTGAAGCTTTGCCATGATTTGATTCCTTTTCACTTTAGAAGCTGCATTTTTCAAAGTTAATCCTCTGTTGTACATTCTACTACATTCCAGAAGATGCTATGTCTTTTCCATTCTCAGAGTACATTCAATTTCTATGGATACATTTCTGAAACCCAAATTTAACCTTTAACATTAATTCTCATCTGGTTTCCCAAATGAAACACCTCCACAACTGAGTTAATTGTTCATTAATGAGTTTGTTCATTCATGTTTCCTGGCTCTTATCAAATTTTTATTGATCCTAGAGACATAAACTTCCCACATAGCTCAGATAGTAAAGAATCTGCTTGCGATGCTGGAGACCTGGGTTCTATCCCTGGGTCAGGAAGATTCACTGGAGAAGGGCATGGCAACCCAATCCAATATTCTTGCCGGGAGAACCCCATGGACAGAGGAGCCTGGTGGGCTATAGTCCCATGGGATTACAAAGAGTTGGACAAGACCGAGCGATTAACACACATGGGCATATTTAGTTTCTCAATAGACTTTAAACATGGAGATCTATGTTTATCCTTTTTCAAAAATATAACAGCTTTACTGAGATTAGATTCATATTTACATACCTTAGAATTCACTAATTAAAGTATAAAATCAATAGTGTATTCTCAAAGTTGTACAACTATCAATAAAATCAAATTTAGAATGTTGCCATCACCCCAAAACAAGCCTTACAGCCATTAACAGTCGCTTTTCTTCCCTAATACTCTCAGTCCTAGCCAACCACTAATCTACTTTCTGTCTCTATATTTGCCTGTTCTGTTCATTTTGTAACAATGAAACCATACAGTATGTAGCCTTTTATACCTGAATTCTTTAACCCAACATCATCTTTTTGAGGTTCATTCAGGTTGTAGCATGCATCAACATTTTATTATTTTCTATCATGAAAAAATTGTATGAATAAACAGCTTTTTATTTTTCTATTTATCAGTTGATGGACGTTTGGGTCAGTTCCACTTTAGGGCTATTGTGAATAATGTTGCTATGAACATCTGTTTATAAGTTTTTGGTTGCGTATATGATTTCAGTTCTCTTAATTACACACCTAAGAATGGAATGTCTGGGTCATTTGACAACTCCAAGTTTAAACTTATGAGGAATTGCCAGATTATTTTCAAAGTGACTATACCTGAGTCTACATTCCCAGTAGAGATGTGTGAGGTTTCTAAATTCTCCACATTTATGCCAACAATTGTTTATATTTTTGATTATCATCTTAGTGAGTGTGAAGTAGTATCACATTACAATTTTGATTTGAATTTCCTGATGCTTATTGACCATTAAATATTTCATCAGATTTGGCAAGTTTTCAGCTATTATTCCTCCAATCATTTTTTCTTTCCTTTTCTCTTCCTTCTCTTTCTCTACTACTCCTAAAATGTGTGTATTGGTATCCTATATTTATTTGAGTTGGCTTAAAACTCAACAATCAAAAACCTAAGATCATGGCATCTGGTCCCATCACTTCATGGCAAATAGATGGGGAAACAATGGAAACAGTGACAGACTTTATTTTCTTGGGCTCCAAAATCACTGCAGATGGTGACCACAGCCATGAAATTAAAAGATGTTTGCTCCTTGGAAGAAAAACTATGATCAACTTAGAAAGAATATTAAAAAATAGAGACATTACTTTGCTGGCAGAGGTCCATCTAGTCAAAACCATGGTTTTCCCAGTAGTCATGTACAGATGTGAGAGTTGGGCCATAAAGAAAGCTGAGCACCAAAGAATTGATGCTTTTGAACTGTGGTGTTAGAGAAGATTCTTGAGAGTCCCTTGGACTGCAAGGAGATCAAACCAGTCAATCCTGAAGGAAATCAGTCCTGAATATTCATTGGAAGGACTGATGCTGAAGCTGAAACTCCAATACTTTGGCCACCTGATGCAAACAATTGATTCATTGGTAAAGACCCGGATGCTGGGAAAGATTGAAGGTAGGAGAAGAAGGGGATTACAGAGGTTGGATGGCTTCACTGACTTAATGGACATGAGTCTAAGCAAGCTCCAGGAGTTGGTGATAGACAGGGAAGCCTGGCATGCTGCAGTCCATGGGGTTGCAAAGAGTCAGACACAACTGAGTTACTGAACTGAACTGAACTGATATTTATTTGAAGATTTGTTTATGTTTCTTGGGCTTCACTGGTGGCTCAGATGGTAAAGTGTCTGCCTGCAATGTGGGAGACCTGGGTTCGATCCCTGGGTTGGGAGGATCACCTGGAGAAAGAAATGGCAACCCACTCCAGTATTCTTGCCTGGAAAATCCCATGGATGGAGGAGCCTGGTAGGCTACAGTCCATGGGGTCACAAAGAGTTGGACATGACTTAGTGACTTCACTTTCACTTTCTTTTTACATTTCTTAGTCTTTTTCTCTTAACTCTTCAGACTGCATAATCTCTATGAATCTAAATACAAGTTGACTGGCAATTGTTTTTGCTGTTTTAAATATACTGCTGTGCCTTTCTGGTGAAATTTCAGTTACAACCATTTTAAATTCCATAATTTCTATATGATTCTTTGTTCATTATTTATCTCTCTGTATTTATATTTTTTATTTCATGAGACATTGTCATCATAACTTCCTTTATTTAAGTGTTTTCTTTATCTCTTTGAACATATTACAACGGTTAGTTTACATGTTTATCTGTTAAGTCTAACATCTAAGTCCTCTCCCAGGAAATTTCTGTTGCTTACTTTGTTTCTACGTATGGGTCACACCATCCCTCCTTTGTTTTTTTTTTTTTTTTTTTTTTTCATGTTTTATAAAATTTTGTTGAAGAAATTGTTGATTTCTGATAATATATTATTGCAACTCTGGATACAGATCTTCCTTCTCTATGACTTATTATTATTGTTCTTACCTGTTTGCTTGTCTACTTATTTGTTTAGAGACTTGACTGGACTCTTTTAATAAAGTATCTCCATTGTCGAGTCATTAAGTTATTCATTGTCTGACTCTTTTGTGATCCCATGGAATGTAGCCTGTGTATTTGCCTATAATTTAAGGCCTCTGATGTCATTCTGATGCCATGGGCTTTCCTGGTAGCTCAGTTGGTAAAGAATCCACCTGCAAAGTAGCAGACCCTGGTTCGATTCCTGAGTCAGAAAGATCCCTGGAGAAGGGATAGGCTACCCATTCCAGTATTCTTGCCTGGAGAATTCCCATGGACAGAGGAGCCTGACAGGCTACAGTCCATGGGGTTGCAAAGAGTCAGATACAACTGAGCGACTTTCACTTCACTGATGTCACTAATCAGAGGGTGTAGGCAGCCGTGGGCAAGTGCACACACCCCTTGGTGTGTCGGTGGTTTTAGCAGGTCTTTCTTTGACTTTCCCCTTCTCTAAGGCTATCTGCCTCTTTAGCATCACACATAGCAGTTAGGCTCCAGTAACTGTCCACTGATTGCTCTATTGGTGTTGACTATGCTGCACACAAGAGAAGTCTCTACACATGGACATCACCAGAAGGTCAACACCAAAATTAGATTGATTATATTCTTTGCAGCCAAAGATGGAGAAGCTCTATACAGTCATCAAAAACAAGACTGGGAGTGACTATGGCTCAGATAATGAACTCCTTATTGCCAAATTCAGACTGAAATTGAAGAAAGTAGGGAAAACCACTAGACCATTCAGGTTTGACCTAAATCAAATCCCTTATGACTATACAGTGGAAGTAAGAAATAGATTTAAGGGACTAGATCTGATAAACAGAGTGCCTGATGAACTATGGACGGAAATTTGTGACATTGTACAGGAGACAGGGATCAAGACCATCCCCATGAAAAGAAATGCAAAAAGGCAAAATGGTTGTCTAAGGAGGCCTTACAAATAGCTGTGAAAAGAGGAGTAGTGAAAAGCAAAGGAGAAAAGGAAAGATATTCCCATTTGAATGCAGAGTTCCAAAGAATAGCCAGGAGAGATAAGAAAGCCTTCCTCAGAGATCAGTGCAGGAAGTAGATGAAAACAACAGAATGGGAAAGACTAGAGATCTCTTCAAGAAAATTAGAGATACCAAGGGAACATTTCATGCAAAGATGGGTTCAATAAAGGACAGAAATGGTATGGGCCTAACAGAAGCAGGAGATATTAAGAAGAGGTGGCAAGAATACACAGAAGAACTGTACAAAAAAGATCTTCATGACCCAGATAATCACGATGGGGTGATCACTCACCTAGAGCCAGACATCCTGGAATATGAAGTCAAGTGGGCCTTAGAAAGCATCACTAGAAACAAAGCTAGTGGAGGTGATGGAATTCCAGTTGAGTTATTTCAAATCCTGAAAGATGATGCTGTGAAAGTGCTGTACTCAATATGCCAGCAAATTTGGAAAACTCAGCAGTGGCTACAGGACTGGAAAAGGTCAGTTTTCATTACAATCCCAAAGAAAGGCAATCCCAAAGAATGCTCAAACTACCACACAATTGCACTCATCTCATACAATAGAAAAATAATGCTCAAAATTCTCCAAGCCAGAATTCAGCAATACGTGAACCATGAAATTCCAGATGTTCAAGCTGGTTTTAGAAAAGGCAGAGGAACCAGAGATCAAATTGCCAACATCCGCTGGATCATCAAAAGAGCAAGAGAGTTCCAGAAAAACATCTATTTCTGCTTTATTGACTACGCCAAAGCCCTTGACTGTGTGGATCACAATAAACTGTGGAAAATTCTGAAAGAGATGGGAATACCAGACCACGTGACCTGCCTCTTGAGAAACCTATATGCAGGTCAGGAAGCAACAGTTAGAACTGGACATGGAAAAACGGTCTGGTTCCAAATAGGAAAAGGAATACATCAAGGCTGTATATTGTCACCCTGCTTGTTTAACTTCTATGCAGAGTACATCATGAGAAACACTGGGCTGGAAGAAGCACAAGCTGGAATCAAGATTGCCAGGAGAAATATCAATAACCTCAGATATGCAGATGACACCACCCTTAATGGCAGAAAGCGAAGAGGAACTAAAAAGCCTCTTGATGAAAGTGAAAGAGGAGAGTGAAAAAGTTGGCTTAAAGCTCAACATTCAGAAAACTAAGATCATGTCATCTGGTCCCATCACTTCATGGGAAATAGATGGGGAGACAGTGGAAACAGTGTCAGACTTTATCTTTTTGGGCTCAAAAATCACTGCAGATGGTGATTGCAGCCATGAAATTAAAAGATACTTGCTCCTTGGAAGAAAAGTAATGACCAACCTAGATAGCATATTAAAAAGCAGAAACATTACTTTGCCAACAAAGGTCCGTTTGGTCAAGGCTATGGTTTTTCCAGTGGTCATGTATGGATGTGAGAGTGGACTGTGAAGAAAGCTGAGCACCGAAGAATTGATGCTTTTGAACTGTGGTGTTGGAGAAGACTCTTGAGAGTCCTTTGGACTGCAAGGAGATCCAACCAGTCCATCCTAAAGGAGGTCAGTCCTGAGTGTTCATTGGAAGGACTGATGCTGAAGCTGAAACTCCAATGCTTTGACTACCTCATGAGAAGAGGTGACTCATTGGAAAAGACCCTGATTCTGGGAGGGATTGGGGGCAGGACAAGAAGGGGACAACAGATAATGAGATGGCATCACCGACTCAATGAACTTGAGTTTGAGTGAACTCCAGGAGTTGGTGATGAACAGGGAGGCCTGCTGTCTGTGATCCATGGGGTTGCAAAGAGTCAGACATGACTGAGAGACTGAACTGAACTGATGCTGCGGGGTATGAATTGCTCCTTAGTCTAATCCAACTAAGTCTGAGGCTCTGAGTAAATAATTTTAGAGGTCAACCTTCAAGGTTTTCTTTGTTTCCAGTAAGACTTTCTTTTCATTTTCTTTCCATGGTATTCTCTGATAAAGTAACTGGTCTACAGTTTAGTTCTCTGTGGTGTGATCAGCCTCCTCTAAATTGCTTACCACCAAAATCCCCCCTTTATTTTTGCAGTTTACCTTATGTTTTAGTGCCACACACTGTGTTCTAAATATAGTCATTTTTGGAGGGGAGGGCTTTGGAGCTCTGTGTTCTTATTACCCATCTTTCAGTTCAGTTCAGTTGCTCAGTCATGTCCAACTCTGTGACTCCATGGACTGCAGCACACCTGGCTCCCTGTTCATCACCAACTCCCGGAGTTTACTCAAACTCATGTCCATTGAGTCAGTGATGCCATCCAACCATCTCATTATCTGTCATCCCCTTCTCCTCCTGCCCTCAATCTTTTCTAGCATCAGGGTCTTTTCAAATGAGTCACCTCTTCGCATCAGGGGGCCAAAGTGTTGGAGTTTCAGCTTCAACATCAGTGCTTACAATGAATAATCAGGACTGATTTCCTTCAGGATTGACTGGTTTGATCTCCTTGCAGTCCAAGGACTCTCAAATCTTCTTCAACCCCACAGTTCAAAACCATCAATTCTTTGATGCTTAGCTTTCTTTATCGTCCAACTCTCACATCCATACATGACTACTGGAAAAACCATAGCCTTAACTAGATGAACCTTTGTTGGTGAAGTAATTATCTATCTTTACCTTCTGGGCAAGACCTCTGAGCCCCTTAAGGTGGCAGCAAAGGGAACCATCCATTTCTGTCAGAGACACTCCCGCTTGATGATCAAGGCACCATGTGAACCAGTTGTTTTTGGTCTTCTCTGCTTGCCTTTCCTTGCATAGAACTTCTGGCCTTCAAGCAGGCTGCAGGAGGGATAAATAGATGCTAATATTCTCAGGCTTTCTCTCTTGTAGTGAAAGCATCACTGTGTGGAGGAAGTTAAGCCAGGTAGAAGAAGGAAGACCCAACCTCTCTGTTGTGCTAGTTTGAAATTTGGACTCTGCGACATGGAGATTGGGGGAATGATAAATGCTGGTTGATTGCCTCTTCCAGGAAGATACTGTAGCACTAGATTGATTACTGAAGGTGGAGGAAGTCCTATTTTCTTCACCATACCTAGAGTAGAGATGTTATTATACAAGTCTGTGGAGCTGGGGGGAGAGGGAGCCGGTTATGGATCACTGGTTTAGTCACTAAGTCGTGTCTGACTGTTGCCACTCCATAGCCCACCAGGCTCATCTGTTCATGGGATTCTCTAGGCAAGAATACTGGAGTGGGTTGCCATTTCCTCCCCCAGGTTATGGATCAACTGACATCTACAGTTGCTATTCTTACCCAAATTAGATTTTCTTGAAAAATAATTTCTTCATTTGGCATATGCCTTTAAGACAATATCCATAGACTTTAAATGTTTTCTTTAAAAAAAGAATTCACCAGTTATACTGAGGAGCTATCTTGCCAACCTCCTCATGCCTCTTTTCTAAAAGTGGTTTTTAGTTCTTATCTTTTAACTCTAAAGTAGTCACTCATACCTGGTCCTCAGAAAATTAATGTCCTTACCAAAACATGCATTTCTTTAAAAGAATACTATAGGAAACAAATTTAAGTTTAATATAAGAAAATGTTGGATTATGAAGTGCTTAGATAGCATTTTCATAGCTCACATTTAGTACCAACACCACTCAGGGAAATCTGGATAATCCACTTACAAACAGTGTGGTTCTCTGTTATACTCACTCATGTTTTTCAGCACATATGGTACCCAACGAAGTATGTTTTATTAAATTGGACAGTTAATGCTGCCTAGTAAAGTAAAACAAAGGTTCAGTATCTCCTCACTCTCCTCCAACCATCGCAACACAAACTTTCCAAAATATACCCAAATTATTAATCTGTATAATGTGATCAGGTTATTGGTAAGGGAGTTATTATTGTGTATTTGCCTAGATAACATTAGCTCTTTTAACAGATAAAATCCCTCAGTGATTTAAGACAGTTCTTACTCTCATAAACTTCAAAACAGAATTGATTCAAAGATGCACTTAAATTTTTTATGTTCTTTGTTTTCAAAACATGGCTTCAAAGATTACCGTTGAAAACCAAAATGTCATCATGAAGGATAATGAGTCAAAGGCTTTTATAACCCAGGCTTCTGTGATACCCGAAATTCAGATGCCAGTCCCCACCAAAATATAAGGTAGAATGGGAATGCAGTTTAAATGTTATCCTAGAAATTAAAGGATAATTTGTGGGGGGCAGCCATTCTCTGCTCTTCTGATTTCCACACATCATATCCGTTTTACCATCTTCGTGCTAGAGCTGCTATAACAAAGTACTTACTACCACAGTCTGGGTGATGTAAGCAACAGAAATATGTTATCTCACAATCTGGAAGCCTCACCCCAAAACCTGCCTTCATTTTCACACAGTACTGTCCCTGTGTGAATATCTTTGTGTTCAAATTTCCTGTTTTTATAAAGATATAATTATTGGATTAACACCCACCAAATGACCTCATCTCAACTTAATTAACTACCTCTGAAATACTCTTATTGCCAAGTAAGGTGACATTATAGGATACTAGGAGTTAGGTCTTCAAAATACAAATTTGACCGAGACACACTTCAACTCATAACACTACAGAAATAGAATATACTCACCTTTTTACCAAGAGTAACCACACAAACGTGTCCATTAATTGCATTGAACATAAAAGTCCAGTCTCATCACCTGATGTGCAGTTCTTTGTGTTCTATTCAATATAGCGTACTGTGTCCAGGGGACCTAATATTTATTTATTTATTTATTTATTTTAATTTTTTTTTTATTTTTTTAAATTTTATTTTATTAGTTGGAGGCCAATTACTTCACAACATTTCAGTGGGTTTTGTCATACATTGACACGAATCAGCCATTGAGTTACACGTATTCCCCATCCCGATCCCCCCTCCCACCTCCCTCTCCACCCGACTCCTCTGGGTCCTCCCAGTGCACCAGGCCCGAGCACTCGTCTCATGCATCCCACCTGGGCTAGTGATCTGATTCACCATAGATAATATACATGCTGTTCTTTTGAAACATCCCACCCTCACCTTCTCCCACGGAGTTCAAAAGTCTGTTCTGTACTTCTGTGTTTCTTTTTCTGTTTTGCATATAGGGTTATCGTTACCATCTTTCTAAATTCCGTATATATGTGTTAGTATGCTGTAATGTTCTTTATCTTTCTGGCTTACTTCACTCTGTATAATGGGCTCCAGTTTCATCCATCTCATTAGAACTGATTCAAATGAATTCTTTTTAATGGCTGAGTAATATTCCATGGTGTATATGTACCACAGCTTCCTTATCCATTCATCTGCGGATGGGCATCTAGGCTGCTTCCATGTCCTGGCTATTATAAACAGTGTTGCGATGAACATTGGGGTGCACGTGTCTCTTTCAGATCTGGTTTCCTCGGTGTGTATGCCCAGAAGTGGGATTGCTGGGTCATATGGCAGTTCTATTTCCAGTTTTTTAAGAAATCTCCACACTGTTTTCCATAGTGGCTGTACTAGTTTGCATTCCCACCAACAGTGTAAGAGGGTTTCCTTTTCTCCACACCCTCTCCAGCATTTATTGCTTGTAGACTTTTGGATAGCAGCCATCCTGACTGGCGTGTAATGGTATCTCATTGTGGTTTTGATTTGCATTTCTCTAATAATGAGTGATGTTGAGCATCTTTTCGTGTGTTTGTTAGCCATCTGTATGTCTTCTTTGGAGAAATGTCTGTTTAGTTCTTTGGCCCATTTTTTGATTGGGTCATTCATTTTTCTGGAATTGAGCTTCAGGAGTTGCTTGTATATTTTTGAGATTAATCCTTTGTCTGTTTCTTCATTTGCTATTATTTTCTCCCAATCTGAGGGCTGTCTTTTCACCTTACTTATAGTTTCCTTTGTAGTGCAAAAGCTTTTAAGTTTCATTAGGTCCCATTTGTTTAGTTTTGCTTTTATTTCCAATATTCTGGGAGGTGGGTCATAGAGGATCCTGCTGAGATTTATGTCAGAGAGTGTTTTGCCTATGTTCTCCTCTAGGAGTTTTATAGTTTCTGGTCTTACATTTAGATCTTTAATCCATTTTGAGTTTATTTTTGTGTATGGTGTTAGAAAGTGTTCTAGTTTCATTCTTTTACAAGTGGTTGACCAGTTTTCCCAGCACCACTTGTTAAAGAGGTTGTCTTTTTTCCATTGTATATCCTTGCCTCCTTTGTCAAAGATAAGGTGTCCATAGGTTCGTGGATATTTAAAAGATAAATTATTATCAAAAAACTCTCCAGAGTTTTGAATTTTACTCTAACTATAAGTTAACAAATTATTCCATTGTAGTTGTCATTAATGATAAAAAAAAATCACAAGAATTCTGGGTCAGAGACAAAGAACAGTATCACTTGTGGCACAGCAGGTAACACGAGCTTCATATTTGCAGTTATTATTGACACCCTAAGTCCCACGACTGTGGAGTGTCCCCAGCTAATGCTATTTATGCAGTGGACCTTCATCCCAGTGGAGGAATTCTGAGTTTATAAAACTCCCAATGTTACAGTGACACTACTACCAATTCTGTTAACATTTGCCCCAGTGGGAGACACTGTTACATCCTTAAAATAAAGTGACATCACGATAATCCTACAGGAGAAAGCAAATCTGTTCTTCACCATGGAGACAGGCATTATTTCTGTCTCCCAAGATGAAATTCTGTCCTTTGGGAAAAACTTGTTTTTTCAGTGTTTCCATGGTCCTTGTGTCTATACTCTGGGAGACTATTTTCTTAAACATGGTTCTCAAGGACACATCTGAAGTGAGTTTTATGTAGTATACATTCCTCTGTGTCTATACAGTTTTCATGGCCACTTTTGTTAGTTTATCTTTGGAGAACTGAGGTCTGTTTTATAACTTGAATTGTAAAAGGCATTTTAATCCAAGCCTGTAATTCTGTGTCACTATATTCATTTAAAAACTTACTAAGATATGTTTCCTATGTTCGATTTTATTTGGAAAAATAAACAAGCCAGTTTAACCTAGAAAATTTTAAAAATCAAAGTAAAGTCATGAAGTAGCTCTAATAGTGACTCTTTGCGACCCCATGGACTGTGGCCTGCCAGGCTCGTCTGTCCATTGGATTCTCCAGGCAAGAATACTGGAGTGGATTGCCATTCCCTTCTCTAGGGGATCTTTCCAACCTAGGGATCGAACCCAGATCTCCTGAATTGCAGGCAGATTCTTTATTGTCTGAGCTACAGGGAAGATCAAGTAGCTCTACCAGATAGTAAAATATATGATAAAATGTAACCAATTAAAACAGTAGTTGTGATGGTACATACATAGCTATATTAGCATAATTAGATATAAAGTTGATACATTGATATAAATATATGATAATTTAAAATATAATAAATTAGTGGAAATACTATATTTTAAAATAATGGTTCTGATAATTTGGTAGACCTCTGGAGAATATTTTGCAAATGATGCTTTAAAAAGTGTGAATAAATAAGCAGGAAAATTCCAAAATTGAAAATATTAGTATTCCTTTTTTTTTTTTTTTTTCATGAAAACAAAAAGTTTATTCATGTTTGAAACTACATATAACTACCACGAGGAAAACTTTTCAGTCCAAGGCATAATCCAATTAAAAAGGGACACAAATGTTTTTAATACATTAGAATCACAACCACAAATTATTTTCATGACTCAATCAATTTCAGAATCGCATACAATACAAAAAGAGAGAAAGGAGAGGGGACCCTTTTTCACAGGGTGAAATATACAGTACTGAGTACTGAAAGCTGAATGCATCATAATTAGTCATCGCTTTCTTTTTTCTTTTTCCTTTTTGCATGGATTAGTAATAAGATGAAGAACATTCAAAGTGCTTCTCAGTATTTACAACAGTTCTACTGAACCTGTGTTAATTTAAGACCCAATGTTTCCAGTCTCAGTTTTTTAAAAGTTGTGAATGCAACCTTGGTTTTTCTTTTAAAAGATTACAATGTACATTACATTTTATGAAGAGAAACAAAGAGTTAATTACAAGATGCAAAAACATAAGAAAGAGACAAATGACAGCATGAGTGCTGTTCAGAGGTAGTAAGTGAGCGCTCTCAGTCACAGAACATGCTGAAATTCTATTGGTTCGCCTGAGTTTGCATGAGTTAATAAAGCTGTCAGGAAGCAACAGTTAGAACTGGACATGGAAAAACGGTCTGGTTCCAAATAGGAAAAGGAGTACATCAAGGCTGTATATTGTCACCCTGCTTATTTAACTTACATGCAGAGTACATCATGAGAAACGCTGGGCTGCATGAAGCACAAGCTGGAATCAAGATTTCCAGGAGAAATATCAATAACCTCAGATATACAGATGACACCACCCTTATGGCAGAAAGTGAAGAAGAACTAAAGACCTCTTGATGAAAGTGAAAGAGGAGAGTGAAAAAGTTGGCTCAAAACTCAACATTCAGAAAACTAAGATCATGTCATCTGGTCCCATCACTTCATGGCAAATAGATGGGGAAACAGTGGAAACAGTGTCAGACTTTATTTTGGGGGGCTCTAAAATCACTGCAGATGGTGATTGCAACCATGAAATTAAAAGATGCTTACTCCTTGGAAGGAAAATTATGATCAACCTAGACAGCATATTAAAAAGCAGAGACATTACTTTGCCAACAAAGGTCTGTCTCGTCAAGGCTATGGTTTCTCCAGTGGTCATGTATGGATGTGCAAGTTGGAGTATAAAGAGAGCTGAGTGCCGAAGAAGTGATGCTTTTGAACTGTGGTGTTGGAGAAGACTCTTGAGAGTCCCTTGGACTGCAAGGAGATCCAACCAGTCCATCCTAAAGGAGATCAGTTCTGGTTGTTCATTGGAAGGACTAATGTTGAAGCTGAAACTCCAGTATTTGGCCACCTGATTCAAAGAGCTGACTCATTTGAAAAGACCCTGATATTGGGGAAAGACTGAGGGCAGGAAGAGAAGGGGACGACAGAGGATGAGATGGTTGGATGGCATCACCATCTCAATGGATATGAGTTTGGGTAGGTTCCGGGAGTTGGTGTTGGACAGGGAGGCCTGGCGTGCTGCAGTCCACGGGGTTGCAAAGAGTCAGACACTGAGCGACTGAACTGAACTGAACTGAATAAAGCTGTGTTTTGATTGGTGAGATGTATACTCTTTTGTTATACTATGTACAACACTCCAGAGAGCAGGGCCTTTGTGTGGATGCCCAGAAGACATAGCAAACCTTGACAAGTCTGTGCAGCACCCATCGCACACTGTAAAACCTCAGATGGATCTCGTGGTCACCTGTATCAGCAGCAAGGATCTTCATCTCTCTAAACATCTGGGTCCATAACGTCATTACCGAGCAGACTCTGGGCATTGGTGCTTCCAGAGAGAGAAAAGATGCTACCGGTCTCTGATCTAATTATAACGTTAGAAATCAAAACACAGGTGTGACGAAGTAGAATCTTAAACACAACTATCAACAGTAAGCCAAACAGTATTAGTATTATTAGCATTTCTTTTATTTGTCATATTTCTATATTAGAATTAGAAAGATCTTTGAGCATATGAGCCAAAACTCTAAATGTCATTAAAGAAAATATAGTTGACTATAGAAATACTAAAAACACAAGGCTAACATGCCGTACCAAAATACAAATCAAGACAGAAAAATAGCTGTACAATTTCCAATTTTATATAATATTTTAGGAAAAAGTAAGTTAAAATCTAGTGTGCAGTTTACTAAAAATTGTGTAAAAATACAGATATAGGCAGATACTTGTATTTGCATAGGCCACCTCACAAAGAAATATGCAAAAAAAAAAAAAGAAAAAACAAAAACAAAAACAACCTGTGGCTTTTCAAAGGTAACTCTGGGAAGAAACCAAACAAGTAGTTAATTCTGCAGTTAAAGAATGTGGGGTTTAACATATGAATAATATGCCCATCTATTTGCATAGGTGTGTGTGCTGTTTCTCAGTAATGTCAGACTCTTTGAAGCCCTGTGGACTTCAGCCCTCCAGGCTTCCCTGTCCATGTGATTCTCCAGCCAAGAATACTAGAGTGGGTTGACATGCCCTCCTCCAGGCGATCTTAGCAACCCGGGGATGGAATCAGGGTCTCCTGAGTCTCTTGCATTGTAGGTGGATTCTTGGCCCACTGAGCCACCTGGGAAGCCGTATTTGCATATGCTTTTTTTAAAAAGTTAATAACACCTCTGTATGATACATTTAAATTAAAAAGAAAATAAAAGAAGCCCCAAAGACTCAATCAGTAGAAAATTCATAATTGTATCTTCATTAAGTACATATGATTTCAATGTTGTTTATTAAATGGAAATCAGCATAGTCATAAAATGGTTCACTTTAAATTTATTAGTTATATGTGTAAATCTAATTGTTCTGATCACTATTGCTAATTAACAAATTAACTTCATAATTTAGTATCTTGAAACAACTATGATGTCTCTGGGTATATATTGTCTGTGGAAGAACAGACTGATAAAGAAGACCTTTTTTTCCCCCCTTCTACACATATCTGGGAAGGAGAGGAATGTTTTTCCTTTGATCCCCTTAAAGAGGACAAGGAAGTCATTATAATTATTTATTTTTGAAGGCCTGAAATTCCCTGCATTATAGGGAGTAAAGAGGATTACATTTTTCAAAGTAAATCTCTGGCTTTTAAAATCACAGGTCCTTTTTAAGATTTGGGCATAACCATACTGGATAAGGGGCTTCCCTGGTAGCTCAGATGGTAAAGCGTCTGCCTACAATGTGGAAGACTCGGGTTCGATCCCTGGGTCAGGAAGATCCCCTGGAGAAGGAAATGGCAACCAACTCCAGTATTCTTGCCTGGAATATCCCATGGACTAAGGATCCTGGTAGGCTATAGTCCATGGGGTCGCAAAGAGTCAGACATGACTGAGCGACTTCACTCACTCACTCACTCATACTGGATAAGAGTGTTTTTGTTTTCTTGAATCCTTGGGCTACAAGATATCAGTTTGTTCTCTGTAGGGGCTGGAGACTGAGTGAAGTAACATCAGCCATGCGGGTGTTCAGGACTTCCCAGGTGGCACAGTTGGTAGGAAATGCAAGAGGTGTGGGTTCAACCCCTGGGTCAGGAAGATCCCCGGAGGAGGAAATGGCAACGCACTCCAGTATTCTTGCCTGGAGAATTCCATAAAGAGAAGAGCATGGTGGCCCACAGTCCATGGGGTCACAAAGGTTTGAACAAGACTAAGCCCAAAACAACATAAAGATGTTTGACCATGGATAAGTGACCAACTTCCAGAAAAAAACCTCCACATGAAGACTCAGGTGAGCTTCCCTGGTTGGCTAGACTTCATACATGTCACACATCATTGTGGCAGGTTAAGCACTATCATGGAGATTCTACCAGAAGAGGGCACATGGAAATATGTATCCCTCTCTTTAGGGACTCTGCCCTTTGTGCTTTTACCTTTGCTGATTTCAAACCATATCCTTTTTCTGTAATAAGTTGAACCTGCAAGTATAGTGATTTTCTGGGTCCTGTGAGTCTTTACAGTGAATCTTTGAATTGAAAGACAGTCTTGGGGATCTCTGATACAGTAATATAACAAAATTCAACCTTGCTGAAATTGGCTGGGCTCAGTTAGGGGGCTGTATACATATGTCAGAGAGGTACAGTAAAGGACTTCAAAGCTTAGGTAAAAGTATACATAGCTAAATTTCGCAAATATGAGTGAATCAACTTAGTTTAAATTATGAACATTGGCAGTAGAGACCATAACAAACTAAAAGCCAGTAATATGATCTAGCATACATGATGTTGTGGTGAGCATATTTATATGTCTGGATTTTTTCTATTGTATTGCTTTGGAGAAATTCCTATAAATGAAATTATTAAACAATAAGACTTAAGATGTATGGCAAAATGTCCTCAAATTTAATATTGTTTATTTAGCAAAATATTAATAACATTGTCAACAGAATATTTAGTACAAATTACTGCATTATATACACCTACAGAAAGCTAGGGAAGGAGAATGGCCTCAAAATAAAACTAAACTGAATTTTCCATTAGTCAGGTAGCTAGGACCTCAAAGCTATTATGAAAAAAATACATAGGCCTCACGTAAAGATAAAACAAATTCAAATCAACTAAGATTCATTACTCAATATTAGCATTTGTTTTCTTATTTATATAAATATTCTGTTACTATGAAATTTAATATTCTAGTTGACAATGTTATTAATATTTTCCTAAATATATAATGCTAAATTTAAGGACATTTTGCCATGCATCTTAAGTCTTATTGTTTAATAATTTCATTTACAGGAATTTCTCCCAAGCAACACATTAGAATAGAAGAAATCCAGATATATACATCTGCTTATTACAACATCTTGCGTGCTAAGTCGCTTCAGTTGTGTCGGACTCTTTGTGACCCTATGGATTGTAACTTCTATGCCCAAGGGATACTCCAGTCAAAAACACTGGAGTGGGTTGCCCTGCTCTCCTCCGGGGGATCTTCCCAACCTGAACCCATGGATTAACCCACACCTCTTATGTCTCCAGCATTGGCAGGAGGGTTCTTTACCACTAGCGCCACCTGGGAAGCCCCTCACACCATCATAGAAAATACCAAAAATTTAAGTATACCAAATGTTGAAGGGTTGGTTTTGATTAAATATATAATGACAGATTTTATTATTTAGTATCATTCAGCCATACGTATATAGACATAGGTAAAATGAGTAATATTAATTCAAAATGCAGAATATGGAATTACATGCCAATTTTATAATTTCTTAGCTTTTTAAATTGTGAAAGAACTTAAAAATGCTGAAGCCATAAAAGTAAAGGAGCGAGCATATTTCTTTGTAGCAATTAATTTATTTTAACTAATTTGAGATAGGGAAATATTAGAGATGGCAAAAAGCTCACATTTCTCAGACACCTATTTAACATTGTAGTTCCTTGTGAATTCACACATACATAGACACACACACAGTCATAATAGTAAAAAAGCACTCAACAGTAGAGTATAACATTCTCTTGTAAGAGAAAGTCATTTATTAGTGAGAAAGGTGTTTTGCTCCCACCTTGTACAGTAGGAGATTGGGTAGCAAGGACATCCATCCCAAGAGCACACAGCATGGCCATTCCCCACCCCTCCTTGCTCTGTCTTAATGTGATCAGTATTTAGTGATTGAATAACAGTAGTAGCTTTTCTCAAACTTTCCTGCCTTAATTACTAGATAGCATTCAGACTTAATGAAAACATTTCCCCTGAAGACAAAGAGTAACATAAACAATTTATCATCATTTCCATTGGTCAAACGTAAATATCTTCTGAATTGGAGATGGAGTTTTGCCATGGCTTAGTGGAATTTAGTATATGGTAAAGGCTGTGCAATTTTAAAGCTGAATAATTTGTTTTGTGGCACAGTAGAAATGTTTATTTTGGATAAAGAGTAGTTTTCTGGAAAAAAAGAAAAATGCTGACCAAGGGGAATAAGCGCTGTTTTCCGGACTGGATTTTAGCAGGAAAATCTGTAAAATAAACTAATTTTACTGTAAAGTTATATAGGCATAAACATAAAAGGCAAGGAGTCAGACTCTCTCAATGTCCACTTTCTATCCAACTAAGCTTGCTGTTGTTTTTCCAGGCATGTTTTAAAATAATATGCATAAACATATTTAGCTATTATTCTTTATAAAAAAGAGAATAATCTTCTAAGACTTCTAATATGAGTCTTCATTTTATTTTACTGAACATACCATGTTTCACCTTTTCACAGCATTCAATATATATCTCCTCTTTCTGCTTTTCATTCATTTCAATGAATCTATCATAGTTTAAATATTCCCTTATTGATGGGAAAGTAAGTAGTGTCCATTGCTAGTGCAATGCTTCCGTGAACATCTGTACTGTGATGTAATTTCTGTAAAACAGCTTTCTGTGCACAATTAAATTTTAATGCACAATGCCAAATTACTCCTCAGAAGACTGTTAGCAAATGTTAGCTCCCTGTGAACATGTGAGTGCCGAGTTCCCTTTGTCTTCTCAAAGGGCTAGTGGCTCAGTCGTGTGCAACTCTTTGCGACTCCATGGACTGTAGCCTGCCAGGCTCCTCTGTCCATTGGATTCTCCAGGCAAGAATACTGCAGTGGGTTGCCATTCGCTTCTCCAGGGGACCTTCCCGACCCAGGGATTGAACCTGGGTCTCCTGCATGCGGGCGGATTCTTTACCGTTGGAGCCATCAGGGAAGCCCCTGTCTTCACAGAGAAGGGTATAAATCTTTAAACTGCTTGCTGGTCTGACTGGTGAGTTTACATCATTACAACATATTAATATGAAATTCTATATTGCTGGAACAGAAGTGTGTCTGGTTGCAACAATATTCAAATGATATTTAATTTTGTTTACCCAATACATTAAAGAAGGAAAAAAATAAAAATGATTGATATATATGTGTGTGCGCTCAGTTCTGTCTGACTCTGCGCAACCCCATGGACTGTAGTCCACCAGGCTCCTGTGGCCATGGAATTGTCCAGGCAAGAATACTGGAGTGGGTATCCACTTTCACTTCAGGGGATCTTCCCAACCTAGTGATAGAACCCGCATCTCTTGCATCTCCTGAATTGGCAGGAGGTTTCTTTACCACTGCACCACCCAGGAAGTCCTTGGTGTATATATATATATATATATATATATAATGTATGTGTATATATATTCTAATTTACCAACAACCAACAAATATCTTTTAAAATTAGCTGCATTTTCAAATATTATAAGACAAAATCTTGGTTTGTAAATTGTGTCCCTCTGATGATATGAAATCAAGATGACATGATCAAATGAAAAGTGTTTTTTAATTTGAGCTATTTTATTTTAATTTTAATTACTTGACTAACATATTTGGTCATATTGATTACCTGTGGAAGAAGATTGTTTAGGGGACAGGCATAGAGGTAAAATAATGCTATTAAGCTCAGCATCATTGCTCATGCTAAACAAGAGCATGCAGAAATACAAAATGGCAGCAATATGAATTACATGAAATCTGCAAATAACTTGTTTTCAACAAAATTCGGTTATTATTTTCCTAAATATTGAATTGTCTGGCTTCAAGTTAACCAACACCCCATTTCTCAAGCCAATATTATTTTCTGGCAAACATAAAAATCTGTAGATGGAATGGCAAACAAAGTTTAATTATCTACTCATTTACCAAGCATTTTCTTCTTCTTCTTAGGCCTTAATCCATGTTTTACTGCAAAGCAGAATAATAACATGAGCCGTATTTCAAAATTCACATCTGGAGAAATTTCTAAAAGAAATCAAATCTTTTGTTCGAATTTATTTGTACTTGGAACATAGGCCTCCATTTAAGAGAAATGCAGCTAAAGTGATTATAGAAATTGTTGAAAATGATTTTGCAAAACTAATGGAAAATAAGAAAGCAACATTTTAATTATGATTTAAGTGCAAAATAACCAGAAACAGACAATTTCTATTTTCCTTCAAAAGTGTTTTGTTGTTTTGTTTTAAATCAAGAGAGCAGTGTTCAGCAAATATATATTTAGCTACTACTGAAATGTAGAAGAATATAGAAACTTTCTTCTATGTATTTCAAAAGTTTCCAAGCACAAGTAACCTTCTCGAGTTTTACTTTTCTGAAGTAAAAGAAAAGATAATACAGATAACCCTCCCACCCAGATGCAAGAAAGGACTTTTTTTTTCCTTCTTGCATCTAATGTGCAAAGCCCTCCTTAAATCACAAGTAACTCTGCAATCTTGGCAATATTCTTCATAGAGAATAGGCACACTTTATTATTTGCAATCTTTTATAGTGATCTATAGGAGAAGGAAATGGCAACCCACTCCAGTACTCTTGCCTGGAAGATCCCATGGACAGAGAAATCTGGCCGGCTACAGTCCAGGTGGATGCCAAGAGTCAGATATGATTAAGTGGCAAACACACACACACATACACATACAGATTTATCTATATAGTGACATTAAATACATATCTCTCCCTCTCTATCTCTTTTTTCTCCTTTCTAAGTATACCTACTGTATCTTTTGGTCAATTGGAGTTTTCTTTCACAGAAAAAAATAATTGTTAGCAGACACTTTCCTGGAAATGACCCCCTAAGTAGTTTTATCTTAAGCAATGTATCATTAATCATTAGGCTAAAAGAGTCTAGATCATCAAAAATAAGTAATAAGAAAATACTTTATAATTTTTAAAGGTCTTAAAACTGCTCTTCTTAATTTATATTTCCTATATTGCTTAGAATATAACCGGAAGCCATATTATTCTTATGTTTTTAGTTTCCCAAGATTTTCTTTCTTCCTGAAACCTTTTTGTTTGTTTTGTTCTTTGGTTTTATATTTTGCTCTATTGGTGGGAGGGGATTTCATACTAAACTATGTATATTTAAATAATATTTTCTGTAGCATTTAGAGTTTACTGAAGCATTAGAGAAAGGATATATTAAGGAACAATATACAAATTGTCTCCATTTGTTCACATCTTCACAAAGATCTATTTAAGAGAATAATAAGTCCAGGGTATTGATCCAATTGTAAATATTACAGATTGCTGATAGGGAAACAAACAGCCTGAAAACTATTATTTGGGGAAAAAATGATGTTTTTTTTTTTAAACACTTCCTTTAAAAATAATATAAAAAAATCATAATTAACATGAATCAAGGTACTAGAAGTATTTGTTCATTTAAATTTAACACAAAGTGATAATGATGTCAAAGTATAAGGCTTTCACTGATATAGCACATGGACAAATAATTGTTCATTCAATCTCTAGGTTTAAAAATGTAGGCAACATTTAAAAAATCATTTTGTGTGAAACAATTTTTCTAACATCAAAGAAGTTTTATTTACATGTAGTCAAAAGTCAGTATCTGCTTTCCACTTGTTTTCTTCCATTTTGTTTTCTACAAATAAGTGGAAATGCTAAAAAGAAAATAAGGAGAACATATTTTGCCTTCAAATCAGTTAAGAAGATATAATTAAGATCTCCATCCCAGAACAATATAATTGATTGTTTAAGCATAGGTACAAATGTTCAATTTAATTGACATTCTCTTCAATTACTTCATCTTACAGATGCCCATCTGCTCTCATGTTAGCCAATTCTGGTCCACCATCCCTCGTACACTTGGATATCTCAGCCATGCGTTATAATCTAAGCACAACAATTGACTCTGCACTGTGGGTCTTCCAAAATAAACACAGCTGCAGTCTTTGTATCTTTAGCAGCCTCCCTCCTGCTCTGACTGCACAGCAGTCGGAGATGTTCAACTATTCCAAATTTAAAGTCAGAAAGATCAACTTTCTGAGAAGCCACAGGAATTGCTTCTCCAGTCTAAGAGTTATAACAAATCATGCATTTCTGTATGGAGGAGCAGATTCACAGCTGACCAAGTTATCAAAAGCATTTCACTAAAGCATACAAACCAAGCTGGGCTGATGCTAGTGGTTTCACCTTAGGTTGGTCAACTAGAGTAGGTAATATATATCTTCCTCTGAAATGTTTAGTACTAATGCTTACAGTCATGGGACACAGGGCTACCCTCTGTCAGGATGTAAAATGTGCCATGCTAAATGACCTTATATACAATTGTCAGGGTTGTAAAGCAATCCGTGAGTGCTGAGAAATTTATTAGAACATTATGTTTTAACACAGAACTACACTGTATCAAGATAATTTAAAATATTGATATAAACCACACATTGTTCTAATAGAAACTATTTCTGACTAATCAGTGGACCCAGAATAACCTAAAATTATATACAAACCTATGCTTCTGTTTTTCTGCCTCAAACTTAGTCAGCACAAACTTAAAAATTGCAGAGTCTATTATAAACTTTTGAGAGACTCATGATAAATAAGGTATTGCTAAGAACAGTGCTGTAATAGTTCAGTGTCTGTATAAAAAGATATATATTTTTTAGCAAATGCCTTTTTTCAACCTTTACCTGTATTGTTTCTGAAATATTTCTGCCTTTCAAATTCCAGAAGCAAAACTATAAATACTTGTTTAGAAAAGACAATCTATATCTGTACAATTATAAGGTGACGATGTGTATATATGTATATGGTATATTGTATATATATATATATGTATGTAGGTAGGCATGTAACTCTCTACGTACATACTTTTTTTTAAAGTGTTGAAGCTCTATATCCCTATTGCCTTCACCACCTGCCTGCAACTGATGTCAGGTAATTAGAAGACATTATTCTTTGGTGGTCTCTGATTTCACCAACTGGTGAATTTTTTTAAAAAGCTGCTGAGATAAAACAATTATCATGTCCAGTCCCCAGCACCATTTCATACATTCACATGGCCTTTCAGGTTCCTGATGACAACTGAACTGTCTTTGGCTTCATTAGGTAAAGGAAAGAGCACAGAGGGAAAGATTACTTGAAATTGAGAATCATCACTCTAGAAATGAGAATGCAAACAAGGGCAATCAATTCTAGGTCAGTCTGAAGAGAGAGGAGTTGCTGTGGAATAGATGAGGGGTGGTATCTTTCCTTTATGGGGTAGAGATCAAGGTTGGTCTGACCTAAGGTAGGACACAATGCCGCAGATGGGGCAGAACAGTATTATGGAATTGCTTGGGGATTTTACCCACCCACTCAGGGAACCAGCCTGAAACTGGCCTTAGTGGCCAGAAACAATATCGGACAGAATGAAGGGAGGGTCTTTGAGTCCTTGAAAGCTGGCCAGAGAAGTTAATCTGTGGTTAAGACTCCCAACTACCTTCACAGAAGAGAATCTTATGTAAACTTATCTGTGTGTAGATTCCATATTTTATATGTCTTAATTTTCCCCTTCTTAATATCTTACTTTGGAATGTTTGTCCACATGAAGCCAAGACATCTGAGGTAAGAGAATACCTTTAGAAACTAACTGTGGTACCAGGCATAAGATACATCTATCAAAAAAAAAGAGCCTTCGTAAAGCTGTGGTATTTCACACTGGTAAAACACTGGAACCTGAACAATTATGACCACTTTTGATAGTCCCTCTCTTCACATATGACAGTTTCGAGTGAAAATAAATTAGAAAAAAGACTAAACATCTCATTTTTCAAAGACAGGTTTACAATATATGCTAGATACTAATTCTACTATATAGATTCTTACAAAAGATTACACATAATCAAATATGCCTATTCTCCATAAAGAATACTACCAAGATTACAGAATTACTTGTGATATAAGGCCATACATATCAGATGCAAAAAGAGAAAAATATTTAAACATCATTTTTCATGTTATATATAAATATAAAAGAGGAGAGAAGCCCTGAGGAATTGCTAAAATAACATCATGGCATTTGAGGAAGAAAATGCTTCTTCTGAAATAATTTAAGTCATCATTCGTAGAGTGTTTTTCTAAAAAATTAGACTTCTGGTAAAAGGGAAAAAAAAAAGAAAATCATGAAAGATAGCTTTGTTAACTGTCAGTGATACGCGTCTGTTATTCTTCTGCCTCACAGCCTCATAAACTACAAACTGGTTGCTTTAGAGACAGGGTTGCTGTTAGCTCTCTGTGGACTTTAATGCACTGCAGGGACTTTCTACCACCACCAAAAAAAAAAGAAAGAAAGAAAAGAAAATGCTCTTAAGAATTTGGAGTCATCCAAGCCACCCAGAGTGAGTGTTTTCTGGCACCCGAGGTGTTATGATTGCTATGGTTCTGTCACATGATGCTATTTTCCCAAGTAAATGTATTTTTTTTAATGCTATAAAGAACTTTGCCCAAGTGCTTCAGTTATAAGCCAAGACTTCTTCCCCCCCCAGCTTGAGAAAGAGAGCATCTGCCATTAAAAAATAAAATATTTCCACAACCTCAAAATTAATTTAAAAAAGCCAAGTGCAACCATGCAATAATATTAGAGGATGTAATAAAAATCACAATTAGTAAAGCAGGTACTGATGTTTTCATGGGGTCAATTTTGTCATTAGATTGATATTTGCTGAGCAGAGGACAAAAAAGGAGCAAAAACACCCCTCATATTCCATTAATCTGTGGCCCTACCACAGGATTAATGAGAAACTCTGAGAGTATTGGCCAAACTTTTATTTTTTTTTAAATAAGGGCTCCTGTGTTCTGATATATGCTAAAATTGAAGTTCTCCTCTACCTTAAGGTATTTAACTTCCTTTTTTTTTTTTTTTTTAACATACTGGTAGTTTTATGTTTTTATATCTAAGTCTAAAGCATGTTCTCCAACAGAGTGTTTAGTTGATTTTATATTTCAGAACAAAATCTAGGTCCTGCCTTAATACTAGATATATGGCATCTGGTGATGAAGAGTGTACTTCCATTTTCTTGATGTGTTAACTTTATCCATGCTCCACCAGGACAACGTTTTTTCCTGTTTCAAAGCTTGTGTCCTCTAGTGGAACTTTCAGGAGACTGATATTTCAAATCTTGAAGATGCTTCAAATTCTCAGTTCATTTGAAGATGATTTGAGTCCATTTGAGATGATTAACATAACCACCAAATGATAAAAGTAAAAGCATGCTTTATTAATACTTCAGATTACTAATATCTATTACTTACATGCAATTCAAGTAAGGAGACAATACTTTTGAACTGTTTATATTGGTATCCAGCTCAGAAATGATTTATCCTTATGTTCTACTTACTATCTTTAGCTGTAAATGCCTTTCTGACTTGTTTATTTATTATTACACAAAAATGTTCAAAAAATGTGAGGAATTCTTGTGGCCACCATGTTCTCTGCTTTGTTTTGCTAGTGCATAGTTTCACATTTAAATATATGGAAAGGGTTCAAGACGGCAGCATAGGGAGGTGACAGATCCTGACTCACCTCCTCCCATGGACATAACAAATCTACATGTAGAGTAAATCCCTCTGACAGAGTCCTGAAGACTAAATAACTAGAACCTTCACAACACAGATTAAAAGTATGTCACTGAATGCATAAGAGAGGCAGAGATACAGTCTCATCAAGGGGAAAACAATCACACCAAACTATGGTGACCTACAATTGGGAGGATCACAGAAGTATGAAACTTTTCCATAAAAAGTAAGGGATTCGAGCGCCACATGAGGCACTCCAACCCTTAGGTCCTTAACAGGAGAACAAGCCCTCCATATACCTGACTTTGAAAATGAACATGGAATATGTCCAGGAAACATAACCCTAGAAATGCAGGGGATGGAAAACCAGCTCTTAAAGGGCTAACAGGCAGACTCATTCAACCCAAAAACCAGCACAAAAACACCAGCATCTTGGAGAAAGGACGTGGACCAAAGGGGGAATGGGGCTTACCTACTAACACCGAAACATCTACAGCAGAGGCAGAGATTGGAGGGTGCACCTCTAGGTCAAAGACTGCCAGAAAACTCCAGAACCTGGGGGAGGGATGCAGAACTGCCTCCACCACAGCTCTCAGGAAAACCCAACATTTTCAACCTCTGCAGACTGCTAGCCTCTAAAACTGCGAGACAATAAACTTCTATTGTTCAAGTCGCTTAATTTGTGTTCTTTGTTATGGAAGATTTAGCAAACTAAGAAAACTAGGATTGAAAGTAAGAATTACTTACAATATTGCCATTCAAAAACTGTATGCTTCTGCCTTTATCCTATAAAGTAATGTCTTTCCACAGAGCTGCCACTCCCTAAGGGGCTTCCCTAGTGGCTCAGATGGTAAAGAATCTGCCTACAATGCAGGAGACTCAGGTTTGATTCCTAGGTCAGGAAGATCCCCTGGAGAAGGGAATGGCAACCCACTCCAAATTCCATGGAATTTTCCAGGCAACCTGGTGGGCTACAGTCCATGGGATCACAAAGAGTCAGGCATGATTGAATGACTAAACAGCTGGCCACTTCCTAACAATGCTCATTTCCAAATGAAAGCCTTTATCTGGTTGATAAATCCTGGTTACATTCCTGTGCATGTACAAGGGAGACCGTAAGAGAAACATTTTACTTCTTTTGGGGGTGAATAATACAAATTATCCAAATATGGGAAGATCATTCAAAATGTGGCAAGAATCCACAAATGTGAAGAGTGAACATATTGTCAACATCCATTGGATCATAGAAAAAGCAACAGAATTTCAGAAAAAAAAATCAACTTCTGCTTAATTGACTATGCTGAAAGCCTTTGGTAGTATAGATCACAACCAACTGTGGCAAATTCTTAAAGAGATGGGAATACCATACTACCTTACCTGCCGCCTGAGAAACCTATATGCAGGTTAAGAAGCAACAGTTAGAACTGGGTATGGGACAACGGACTAGTTCAAAATTGAGAAAGGACTACATCAAAGCTGGTTATTCTCACTCTGCTTATTTAACTTATATGCAGAGTACCTCATGCAAAATGCCAGGCTGGATGAAGCACAAGCTGGAACCAAGATTTTGGAGACAAATATCAATAACCTCAGATAGGCAGATGACACCACCATAATGGCAGAAAGCAAAGAGGAACAAAAAAACCTCTTGATAAAGTTGAAAGAGGAGAGTGAAAAAGCTGGCTTAAAACTCAACATTCAAAAAAACAAAGATCATGGCATCTAGTCCCATCACTTTATGAAAAATAGATGGGGAATAATGGAAATAGTGACAGGCTTTATTTTCTTTGGCTCCAAAATCACTGCAGATGGTAACTGCAGTCATGAAATTAAAGGATGCTTGCTCCTTGGAAGAAAAACTATGACAAACCTAGATAGTTTACTAAAAAGCAGAGACATCACTTTGCTGACAAGGGTCCAAAGCTATGATTTTTCCAATAGTCATGTATGGATGTGAGAGTTGGACCATAAATGAGACTGAGCACCAAAGAATTGATGCTTTCAAACTGTGGTGCTGGGAAAGACTCTTGAGGGTCCCTTGGACTAAAAGAAGATCAAAGCAGTCAATCCTAAAGGAAATCAACCCTGAGTATTCATTGGAAGGACTGATGCTGAAGCTGAAGTTCCAATACTTGGGTTACCTGATGAAAAAAGCTGACTTATTGGAAAAGACCCTGAAGCTGGGAAAGACTGAGGGCAGGAGGAGAAGAGGGTGACAGAGGATGGTTGGATGGTATCACAGAATCAGTGGGCATGAGTCTAAGCAAACTTTGGGAGATAATGAAGGACAGGGAAGCCTGGCCTGCTGCAGTCCATTGGGTCACAGAGTTGGACATGACTGAGTGACTGAACAACAATGAATATCACTTTGTTTTTCCATGGCTCAATTTTCCCTTACACTATTATTTTTTAAAGAGACAAAATGATATTAATAGTTGAAGATCTACTTCCTTCTCTTTAGGACTGCTATAATTTCTAGAGATTTAATATATTGATGTTCAGAAGGAATGGAAGATGATTGAACATTAATGTGTGTCCTCATTCTATCCTAGGCTTATTTCATTGATGCCGCATGCAATATTTTTATTCTATTTAACTTCTGGGCATAAAGATTCACTAAGCCCTCATTCAAGAAGTAAGGCACTCTCTTATCTTTTCTCATGTGTATAAACCGTGGGTTTCTTCTTTTGCCTCGTACTTCTACCCTCAAGCCAGGATCCTGTTCTGTAGGGTAGGAAGCACAAACTTTTATTGTGGTCACATATCAGCATCTAACCATCTTGTTTCCATGATGTGCCTTTTTTTTTCCTCTCCATGGTTAGAGGCTATGAAAACAGTCTCTAACTGGTAATGTATTATTTATTTATTTACTTTTTGACAATAAACTTTGTTTTTTTTTTTAATATTAGTTTTTGGAAACACAAGAGCTGAGAACCTAGTCTAATTCTTTGTTTTCTACTAAAACACCCTTTGTGTGAAGTGCCGAACTTGTCCCGAATATATAAGGTTTGGTGCTCAGAAAGTAGTAGATGGTTTTGAGGGGTGAGGGAGGAACACCTGTGATTCCCTCCTGATGTTATCTTCCACATGGAGAGATATTCACTGGTGTGAAACCCTCAACCTCTCGTTGTCCCTCCCTGTCAATCCCCTCTGACATTAGAGACTCAGCACAATAAATTTGGGAAAATAAACTGACAAGTTTGGGCTCAGTTCTTCCCTTCTTGGGAGAAAAATCTGCCTGCTGAGAATATGTGTTCTTTTCTGCTTTCCAGCATGAAGCAAAAATGGTTTGCTTTCAGAAGAGAGGTCTGGGATCATTCAGCAGAGTCTGTTATAGCATGGGTGCATTTGTTGAAGTCTGTGGTTCATTACAAATAGTGTAAACATATGTCTCAGTTTGTCAGGATGGTCTCAATTTATGCTCAATGTAATTAATAACATTGCTCCTTTTTTCTTCCCTGGTTGATATACTAAATAACGTAGTTATTCCAATTATAAGGAAGCCCACTCTCCCAGAGATAAAAAGCCATCTTCTAGAATTCTATTTACCTTTTTTTCACTATATTTGTCTTTTACTGAGGAATAAAGGGTCTTTTCAGGTGGTGCTAGTAGTAAAGAACCCAGCTATCAATGCAGGAGACTATAAGAGATGTGGGTTTGATCTCTGATCAGGAAGATTATGTTTTGATCTCCCATTTCACTCTTTTGTAAAAATTCTCAACTAATAGATAACTCAAGAAAAGGGAGTTTTTTGATCCATATTTTTATTTTTTGGCTTCTTTGATCCTAAATTGTATTATAAAAGAATAACCACCAGAAGAAAGTTAGAGTTATTCTTATTTGAGCATTCAGGAGAAGAATCTATTATTTTAGGATCAAGAAAGTCTTAATTGATTTTGTGGATTGTAGTTGTTTTCTTTACTTGAAGTATAATCACTATCCTACCGATTCTTCATGAAGCTCACAAGTGATTATAATCTTTCTGAAAGAGAAGCTCCATTTGTAGAACTTAATAAAGCTTATTTAATTAAGGTTATATTTTTTTTAAAAAGCAAAGGTTAAAGGTCTCATTGTGTAAACATCACAGGAGTATTCTTCATAGAAATTCCAGTATGTCTGAAATAAAAAAGGAATCAACAAAATTTTAATAGCAACTTTTCTATCAGAATTCTTACTTCTTGAAATGGGACAACTTTATCAACATTTACTTTTCCTTGAGTAGGAATTAATTATCATGGGAAAAGGCAATTAGAATTTTAACTAATGCTTTGTAAACTTCAAAGTGTAGATGCTTATACACTTGTGTACTTACTATACTCCATACACTATTCTAGGCCATTTGGACAATCAGTTAAATAAACAGAGAAAGCTCAATGGTCATGAATCTTGTGTTTATGTTTGAAGGGAGTATGGAGATAGGATCCAAATGTCCAAGTGTTCTGATAGTCATGTGTTTTCTGCTTTTTCCATTACTTCTTTCAGAAACACAGCAAGTCAGTCATATTAAAACTATACATCTACAAGTGAGAATTTAAAGCGTCATGCCCATTTTGAATGTAGGTGGAGTAATAATGAACTTGGTATAAATATATGAACTTGATACAATAACTAGTAATTTTTAAGGTTTCAGGAAAATATGGCATCTGTATCAGTAAAGGCAGACTACTAGGCTGTCTAATTTGTACAAACAGGATCTCATAAATAAATGAGAAAATAACAGATAAAAAAATAGTTTGACATTTTACTTGGCATATTGTGTACAGACAGACAACAAAATAGTGGAGCAAGTCCTTCAGAGAACTCTGTAATGAACTCTGCTTTGCTACTGTCTTCTACAAAAGTGAAATTGACTTTTGGTGGTGGTGGTGCTTTTAGTCACTACGTCTGTCTGACTCCTTGTGACCCCATGGACTGTGGCCAACGAGGTCCTCTGCCCCTGGGATTTTTAGTACATTGTTATAAAAAATAAAGGCAATTTCATTATGTTGCATAACCTCACAGAGAAGTTGCTAAAACTGAATAACAAGGCACTATATAATGGCAAAACACTTCTCAATTGGCAATGCTAGAACCACTGTATGTGTGAAAATCCTCTACCATGTAACGAATTTCTGGGAGAGAAAATAGGCCAAAATATAAACTGATTCACAAACATGAAAAAAAAGTCAAAAGATGTTTTCTTCCCATAAAACCCTGTTGAGTGAAACTTTCCTTCAAGTGTTCTGACACTGAATGAATGATAGTGCCAGGTTATTCATTCATTGCCTCTTCCAGAGAGAAAAACAGTAATCATCTCTATAAAATATTCATTCCACTATTCATGATAAAGAAGCTTCACAAAATGTTGAGGGAGTGTTTACCTTTCCATCATTAAGTATGGGGTGAGTTTTCAGTTGGTACTGCGTATACAGGAACCAATCCAAAAAAGCTAACTTTGAAATTTTAATCTGTTTTCTATGGCAATGAAAACCAGCCCATAGTTGTCATTTGTTCTGGTGAATGGAATGCATTAGTTTTCATGGCAATAGATCTAATAAGTCTATTTCTCATGGAAAAAGAAATAAAATTTTGAGTAAAATTCTTTGTTATTAACAATAATTTAAATCATAGATTTTCAAATCCTGCCTACTCAGTTTGAATTCAATATTTTATTTTCACTAATTCACTTATCACATTTCATAAAGACAACTGTTTTTGAAAAAATAAGTGCATTAAAAACTTGATAATTCTTAGAAATAAGTAACATATTAACAGGTAGAAAAAACAGTAATAAGAAAATGCTATGTGATGATAATAGAACTTTTTACCTATTATTACTTAGTGCTTGATACGAATACTAGGTGTATGAGATATCTTTGTTCTTAACAAAGATATAGTTAATAACAAAGATAATAACAAAGTTAATAACAAAGATAATAATAGTAATCTTAAAGATTTAGCTTGTATTCATGCAAGAGTTTACTTGGAGGGAATATTTAAGCTTGCTCTGAGTTAGTCTTCTGTCTACGAAGCATATTTTGAAAGCTACTCTTTATAATAGTCCAAAAGTTCCCATTTTTATACACACTCAGAATGAGATTTTATAAATAGCTTTTGTTAACTGAAACAAGGCATGTGCACATGCTTATGCACACACCACATTCCACAAGTCAAACATGAAAACTTAAATCTGCTGAATCACAAATTTTAAAATGCCTATCTATAGGTGTCAAAACTTGTGAAAGGTCTAAGATTTTATGCTGTTTGCAAGTGAACAAGTTAGGTTGCTAGAGTTCCATGGATCCTGGTAGAGGAACCAAAACTCCTGGGTCAGAGACAAAAGAAAAACATGGAGTCCTTCTCAGTACACTGAGGATATACTCGTAATATATGCTCATAGTATATACTCATAATACTGAGTATGTTCCGTGTCTCCCAAATGGATAGGCTCAGGCAGTAATGATGACAATTGGAGGGGCACAGCCTTGTGCAGCCACTTACTGCCAGTTTGGTTTACCATGGAACTATCTCCTACTCTGAGCATCTGCATAAGTGACCTAGATGCACTGAGAACAGCCAACATTTGTTTCCAGAGTTCATGGTTCCCAAAAGGAATCTCTTTAATCTGCCATTCTGCCATCTTCAATGTGGCAAATAAAGCACCCGAGCCATGACTCACAAGCTAAGAGTCAATACAGTATAACAAGATTCATTAAAGGGCCAGTCAGAACTCTGACAATGGCCCTGAGTCCTGCCCACTAAGCAGACTGATCTGGACTGCTTGGGACTATACAAAGTTGATTCTACTGACCCTGTGACAATAGTGGGCTTCAACTAAGGTGAATCATCACTAAATCTAGCCCAGGCATTGAGGGAGCCTTGGTGAACTAAGGGCCCTCATGAACCTGAGATTTGCTCCAGGTGGCAGAGAAGGAGTTCACTGCTACTTTTTCATGTAGTGTCAAGATGCCCCTGGGGTTAGGCAAGTTCTATTTTGAATATGCCAATTCCAATGGACAACTAATGCTTTTTTGGTTATTTCTACTTGTTAGTTATTGAGTACAAGTTGATTTACTCCATCATGGGGATATCAAGCAAGAGAATCACAAAGCTCCCTTGTTTGGGTCAGGCCTTCAGTTTTGACAAGTCCTAGTAACAATATAAGAGCTGCTTTCAAAAGGAGTATTCTTGAGAGCTATGTTAGGGAAGCAATAAATCCAAGAGCCTAGGAAGTGCCTTTAGGAGTAAGTGCTCTCCTTTTGCTTGAGAGTTCATTAAACAAAACTGTCAGTCAGAGACCTAGAACCCAAAAATGCTACTTTATGTTGGGGCACCACAAAGACAAACAGCACACCACAACTAGATGGACAGGTTTCAAACAGCATATTAGTTTGGGTCCCACTGAAAGGATCTTCTTTGTGGATCAGCCAATATAAAGAACGAGAAGGCCTTGATGCATGCACTGTCTCCATATCCCAAAACTCCAGTAAGGCACTAGGTCTTATTTTTGCAGTTCAGGAGGTTGTCCAAAAATATAAGTGATTTTTCTTGACTGTCAGCAAGAGTTAATCATTATGAATGTGTCCATGTGGTACCTAGAAATGTTACTTGGTAAACAGCCATTTGAATTATGTAAGTGTTTATCTGTCATTCTGCTGGCAATGCTGTGATTACATCATGCTCAGGACCAGTGAGGTTCTGATTTGCCAAGACAATTCAGGAGGTGATTGAGAGATCAACTGAAGAGTAAAAGTTTTAGATATTAGGGATGGAAACGGTCACACGAAATTCTGGTTTACCAGCTAGAGACAAATGGCAGATGAGTTTGCTTGTTTTGTTGTTGTTCAGTCACTCAGTCATGTCTGACTTTTTGTGACCCCATGGACTGCAGCATGCCCGGCTTCCCTGTCCTTCACCATCTCCTGGAGTTTGCTCAAACTCATGTCCATTGAATCAGTAATGCCATCCAACCATCTCATCCTCTGTCATCCCCTTCTCCTCCAGCCTTCAGTCTTTCCAGCATCCAGCATCAACTCATCTTTCCCAATGAGTTGGCTCTTCCCATCAGGTGGCCAAGGTGCTTCAGCATAGGTCATTCCAATGTATATTTAGGGTTGATTTCCTTTAGAATTGACTGGTTTGATATCCTTGCTGTTCAATGGACTTTCAAGAGTCTTCTCCAGCATCACAGTTCAAAAGCATCAATTCATTGGTGCTCAGACTTTTTTATGGTCCAACTCTCATCTCCACACATGACTACTCAAAAAACCATAGCTTTGACTATATAGACTTTGCCTTGTTAGTAGTTTTTTACTGTTGGACTTTCTCAATCAGAGGAATTCTGTATGGTACTTACATGATGGAGAAGTACAAGCATATAGCACATGAGTTTGTTTGATAGATTCAGATATAAAAGTAATATAAGTACACTGAATTAGTCCAATAGGATCTTATAATCCTCACCTTTAAGACCATGTTTACCTAACTTTCCCACTAGGAATCCTGTCCAAACTCCATGGGCTAAAATCATGCATATAAGCTCCTACTCTTACCACATGAGATAACCTATCCCCAAAGGTCTTCAGCACACTCCATGGGTATGTAAGTCTTCAGTTCACCTTGCTGCTACACATAATCCTCATTCATCTTAAAGTAATTGATGTCATGTTGGAGAAGGAGTAAGAGATATGGGGCATGGTGCAACTGAGTGACTCTCACTATAAGCCAGATAATAATAAGCCAGATAAATTTATTTTCCATTCTTTGAGCATAGAAGTTGTTGCTGATAGCTCAATCAAACTAGCTTCCACTGTCTTTGGTTCACCCAATGCGCTATATCAGGTGATCCACTATCTCTTTCAGCTTTGGAGATTTCTTGGTGTTGCATGTGGAGCCAGATTTCTTTCCCACTGGGGCCATAGGCCTTGAACCCACTGGCTAGCTGACTCAGCCATCATTAACTCACATGACAACGCTTTATAAAGCACTCCATCTTTATGTATGTTATTAACTACCCCGTGGTCACGATAATATCTGCTAAATTTATATGGGCTTCATCTTAATGGGTAGAAGTCTTCTTTTATGCTCAGAAGAATTCCACAGAGATATCAAAGACCCTTAAATGAGTTAAAAATCACTGCAATAAAACTTTGAGAATTTTTACTGTTATCTCTGAATATATCTAAAGCTGGCACAGTAGACTCCAGGACAAGCTAAGATGATAATCTAAGACAGTCCTGCTGTTGCCACTTTCTCATCTTCCGAAAATCACTGCAGATGGTGACTGCAGCCATGAAAGTAAAAGGCACTTGCTCCTTGGAAGAAGAGCCATGACAAACCTAGAGAGTGTATTAAAAAGCAGAGATATTACTTTACCAACAAAAGTCCATCTAGTCAAAGTTATGGTTTTTCCAGTAGTCATATATGGATGTGAGAGTTGGACCAGGAAGAAGGCTCCTTTAGTTATGTAGATTAAGTCCTCAGAGGCAGCACATTTCTATAAACACTATGATGCAACTTGAGAGTGAATATTTTTTCTTAGGTAACTACATTCAAGCAAGTTGACCTATGAAGAAAGTACTTGAGATGAGTATAAACAAATGTTTTAGTATTTCTTTGGGCTCCCTTGTTTTTAAAAAGTGTGTCTTCACTTTCCAAATCTCCCTTAATGTCCAAATCCTTTATAAATCTACCTACTTTACTGGCATGTCAATCATTTTCTTCTCTGTAATGTTTTATGCTTATTTTACCACTTATTTTATATAAATACTTCTCACTCAATTGCTTTTTTATCTATCTCCTCTAGTTTAGAACCAGGTAAGAGAGAGACTTTATTTCCTTCATGTTCTTCTTTTGCTATCAACAGTGCTAAGTTCAGTGCTGGGGCTTGGTAGAGGCTTAAATGTTATTTCCTTTCAGTTCACTTAAATTTAGCCTATAGTTTGCTGGTCAAAGTGAGAAGTTAAGGGTTTCTTTGAATTTTTTTTTTAAAGTTACTTACGTTTATTTTCTTTCATATATCTTGTGATTGTATGTTATGTGTGTGTGTGTGTGCAGTTGTGTACTGTCAGTATTTTCTTCCATGACATCAAACTAAACTGATCTTGAGAAAAAAAATATTTTAAAATACATGCTTTTAAAATATCAGTCTCACATTCAATTTCTTAGCATCTCTGATTATAATAGAGCATTTCCTTATTGTTCACAGATGCTCAACTTGGATTTTCATATTTATATTTGGGTGTATAATATCTTCTGAGAAAATACTGTGAAATACAAATTGAGAATAATTTTATGTTTTGATTTTTTTTCTTATATAATAAAGTGCTTTGAATAATCCTTATTACCATGAATCACTTTGGTTAACATCTTTCATACTGATAAGTCCCAACTCAGCAATTTCAGATTTGAAATAAAGGGTCATATTATTTAAGCATTTAAGTTATATCATGCAGAATCTTCACTCCATTTGCTGGAAAAAACTACTGCTTCACTCTATAGAATCATCTCCAGTGGTGTGTTCAAGATTCCTGGTGGTAATTACATGACCCAAGGGTTTATTATGAATATTATTTTTTTGTAGAAGGTAACATCAGAAGTAGTTTTTAGATAGAGGGATGTTTTCTATTAATCTTTTCATCTTTCATCAAATATTTCAGAAACTAATACGTGACACAGTCTAACAGATACTGGGAGTCTAAGAGTGAACCAAAGCAATAAGAAATCTACTTCCCTAAGCTTAGTCGAGTCTAGCGGAGGAGTTAACCTTTAATCAAATAATCAAACAAACAAAATAAAATTATGTTTACAAATAAACAACTTATGGATTTATGAAAGCACAAAATAGACTGATTTATCTAGGTCAGAGATGTCAGGAAAGACTTTTCCAAGGAAGTACTTATTGAGTCATGAAGATGAAATAGGAGTTTAAGATGTGAAAAGAGTAAAAGAAGAGTGTTATATGCAGAAAGAAATGCATACGCCAAAACACTGTTGAAAAAGGGACCATGGAATATACAACTTCCTGATTATATGCAAGGGAATATGACTGGAGGAGAAAGAAAAACTAGCATAAACTCAAGCTGAAGAACGAGATCAGAAACCTTTCCCCTCCACAGAGTTAAACTATTGAGGACTCAGAGCAGAGGCCACTTGAGTCAACAAGACCTTCCTACTGGCTTCAAGAAATTCTTGTTCTGAAGGATAGGCTGAAAACCAGTAAGTACTTCTCTGGTTCATTTGAGAAATTCCTACAGACAAACCTATTTGAGCTAATTTGGGGAAATAGCTCATTGATTAGAAGAATACATTACTCTCCTAGACAAGGAGTTCATTTATCAATTTACCTAAAACTCACTTCTACACTGAGTCACCAATGACACAAATTGTGTCCAATCCTAATAAGTTCCCTGCTTTGAAAGACGCTCCTGACACCACTTAAGTTCGGATTTCAAACCTTCACAAATATTCTCCCTGTTCTTCTTTTGAGACACTACTAAGACTCTGACAAGGTGACATTTTTCCTTATTGTAGTGTACACAGTACATTTAATTTTTTTGAATCAACAGATAATTCTGCTGGTGTTATTTTTAGTAGGAGTTAGAATATGCAGGGACTTGTAGGCCACAAGAAATTTTTCTTTTCTCCCTTCAATTCTACAGATACGCAATATAATACCCTGGATATATTCTAAGTGGGGGCATGGAGAGTTGCACTGGGGTGAAAGTGTGATTAAAATTGTATTTTTAAATGATCTGGCTTCAGTGTAGTAAACTGCTTGGACAGAGCCAAAGTGAATACTGGAAGTTCAGAGACATTAGAATAATGAGGTTTAGAGATGATGCCAGCTTAGCCTAGGATGATGATATTTGATAGGATAAGAAGTGGATGGGTTCAATGGATTAAACAGTCCTTAAAATAGGGCATGGTGATAGATCAAATATGAGAGTTAAGAGACAATATGGTACCAGAAATGGATCCTGGATTTCTAATTTACATAACCCTTATTTTTTAGAAATTTGTTTTCCCTATAAATTACTAAAGAGTATCACTTTTGAAACACTGATGATGAATCTATCTCAGACTAGCCCTTCTGGCCTAGTTAATTGTGCATATAGCTTTTTAGAAAGTTGATGCCCAAATGACTTGATGTTATAGTTATCCTCTTTTAGATGAAACATCACAATTAAGGCTTCCCCCCGCCCCCCACCACACACACAAAAACAATCAGGCAGATGTTCAATTTACCCTGATCCATATGACCTTGCATTGATAATTTCTGAACTTTATATAACAAATATATGGCTCAATTCTGATGTTTATTTATACAACCTTTTGAGTTCAGGAGTGCACAGAGTTATTTCTCGAAGCAGTTCAGCAGATTCAGAGTGACTTGGCACAAAGTCATCTCTGGTCCTGGACTTAAGTCTTATCTGTCCCTGGAATATACTCCTCAAAGCTAAGGATTCCTTTAGATTGTACGGCATAGATATCTCAGCTCTCCCAAGTGCTACAAGTGATTCTCTTGGGATTTTAATTATTCGCTTGGTTTGTGTTTCACCACATGGGGGCAATCAAGAAAGAAGACTCCCCCTTTCTGCTCTTTTTTGATATTTTAGGAGCTGTGAATTGAGGGATAAATCATTCCAAGGGTAATGGTTGGAGGTAGTCCAGCTGGTTCAGCCACTTCTCAACATGTAATGAGCCCTGAGGGAAGGGTCTGGCCTCAGCTATTGGTAGGTCTCTATGCCAGGTAATTAAGACTTCTTTGTTTTTGGTTTTAGGCTCTGGTCACTGTTTTTGCAGCAGGAGGGCCTACTATTATATTATCAATAAAGTATTCAATTTTTCAACAACATCACTTATTTAGTTTATTATGTATTCTTTTAACTTCATTCCTAAAGCCCTCCCTACAATTATCAAACTCCTTAATGTGTAAGATATGTATCTTTGTAAATTTTCAGTAATGATTTCATATTTTATATATATATACATTTTTTATTAATTGGCAATATTTGATTGCTATAATATTGAGATTTGTCCATTTTACTGTGTCTAAATAGAGTTTGATGCTTCTGATAAATGCTCAGTATTCTTTCCTGTATATCCACTATATTTTGCTTAGCTATTCCTCCATTAATAAATTCGTAAGTGGTCTTAAACTTCTCCCTACAATAAAACACACGGAAATTAACATCTTTGTATATGTCCCATAATGGAACAGTGTATGAATATCCTGGGCTACATACAAGGAATAATTGCTGTGTTGCCAGGTCTTAGATTTTATCCAATATATACATATTACTATGCACTGCAGATTGCCTCTAAGAAAGCTGTACCAGTGTATTCTTTCATCAAATATACATATACAGGAATTCTGTTTCCTCACATCTCTTTAAACACCATACAATGTTTAAACTTCCAAATTTTGCAAACCAAGTGGGTGGGATATCCTTTGTCTCTGATTCCAGTTGAACTTGCACATTTTCCTATACACTTATTAACAATTTGACTATTATCTCATATGAATTATATATTCAGGTCTTGCCTATATTTCTCTTTCTATTTCTAAATTCCTATATTTCTATAACTTGTTTCTATTTATTGCATATAATTTCTTATAAGTCTATATATATATATTAGTGCTACTCATTTTATAGAGTATATCTTCTTCCAATCTGTCAGCTGAATCATAACACCATCTGTAATATCCATACTAAAGGTATATGCTTATTCCTTAATTTAACTTTGTAATGAGATAACTGTGGATTCATATGTAGTAGTTAGAAATAATGCAAGGTAATCTAATAGTAATATCTTTTGAAACTATACTGCAAAATCACAATACATTACTAATATTTAAACAGTCAAGATACATAACAGTTTCTTCATCAAAAGGATGTATCTGGTGGTGAAATCAAAGGCTGATGCTGTAAAGAACAATACTGCATAGGAACCTGGAATGATAGATCCGTGAATCAAGGTAAATTGAATGTGGTCAAACAGGAGATGGCAAGAGTGAATATCGACATTTTAGGAATCAAAATGAACTAAACTGGACAGGAATGGACGATTTTAATTCAGATGACCATTGTATCTACTACCGTGAGCAAGAATACTTTAGAAGGAATGGAGTAGCCCTGATAGTCAACAAAAGAGCCAGAAATGCAGTACTTGGGTGCAATCTCAAAAACGACAGAATGATCTTGATTCATTTCCAAGGCAAACCATTCAGTATCACAGTAATCCAAGTCTATGCCCCAACCACTAATGCCTAAGAAGCTGAAGTTGAACTGTTCCATGAGGACCTACAAGACCTTCTAGAAATAGCACCAAAAAAAAAAAAAAAAAAAAAAAGTCCTTTTCATTATAGGGGACTGGAATGCAAAAGTAGGAAGTCAAGAGATACCTGAAGCAATAAGCAGCTTTGGCCATGGAGTACAAAATGAAGCAGGACAAAGACTAACAGAATTCTGCCAAGAGATCACAGTGCTCATAGCAAACATCCTTTTTCAACAACTTAAGAGCCAACTCTACATGGACATCACCAAATGGTCAATACTGAAATCAAATTGATTATATTCTTTGCAGCCAAAGATGGAGAAGCTCTATACAATAAGCAAAAGCAAGACCTGGAGTTCAGTGTGACTCAGATAATCAGTTCTTTATTGCAAAATTCAGGCTGAAAAGAAGAAAGTGGGAAAAGCCATTAGACCATTCAGATATGACCTAAATCACATCCCTTATGATTATACAGTGGAGGTGACAAATAGATTCAAGGGATTAGATCTGATAGACAGAGTGCCTGAAGAACTATGCAAAGAGGTTTGTAACATTGTACAGGAGGTGGTAACCAAAACCATCCAACCATCCCCAAGAAAATGACACGCAAGACATCCAGGAGTCTGAAGTCAAGTGGGCCTTAGGAAGCATTACTAGGAACTAAGCTACTGGAGATGATGGAATTCCAGCTGAACTATTTAAAATCCTAAAAGATGATGCTGTTAAAGTGCTACACTCAATATGCCAGTGACTAGAAAAATCAGCAGTGGCAACACAGTTTTCATTCCAATCCCAAAGAAGGGCAATGCCAAAGAATGTTCAAATTACCACAGAACTACATAATAGTAATATTATGCTCAAATTCCTTCAAGCTAGGTTTCAGCAGTATTTGAATGAAGAACTGCCTAATGTACAAGCTGAATTTAGGCAAGGCAGAGGAACCACAGATCAAATTGCCAATACTTGTTGTATCATAGAAAAGCAAGCATTTCCAGAAAAACATCTGCTTCATTGACTATACTAATGCCTTTGACTGTGGATCACAACAAACTGTGGAAAATTCTTAAAGAGATGGTAATATCAGACCACCTGCCTGATATTACCTGCCTCCTGAGAAACCTGTAGGCAGGACAAGAAGCAACAGTTAGAAATGGACATTGAACAAATGACTGGTTCAAAATTGGAAAAGGAGTATGTCAAGGCCTTATTTTGTCACCCTGCTTATTTAACTTATATACAGAGTATAGCAAGCAAAATGCCAGGCTGGATGAATCATAAGCTTGAATCAAGATTGCCTGGAGAATTATCAACAACCTTAGATATGTAGATGACACCACCCTAATAGCAGAAAGTGAAGAGGAACTAAAGAGTCTCTTCATGAAGGTGAAAGAGGAGAGTGAAAAACCTGGTTTAAAATTCAACATTCAAAAACTAAGAACATGGCATTTGCTCCCATCACTTCATAGCAAACAGATAGTGAAAAAGTGGAAAGATTGACAGATTTTATTTTCTTGGGTTCCAAAATCAATGTAGAAGGTGACGGCAGCCATGAAATTAAAAGATGCTTGCTCTTTGGAAGAAAAGCTATGACAAGCCTAGACAGCATATTAAAAATCAGAGACATTACTTTGCCAACTAAGGCCCGTCTAGTCAAAGCTATGGTTTTTCCAGTAGTCATGTATGGATGTGAGAACTGGACCATAAAGGAGACTGAGTACTGAAGAGCTGATGCTTTCAAACTGTGGTGCTGGAGAAGACTCTTGAGAGTCCCTTGGACTGCAAGGAGATCAAACCAGTCCACCCTAAGGGAAATCAGTCCTGAATATTCATTGGAAGGACTGATGCTGAAGCTGAAGCTCTGATACTTTGGCCACCTGAGGCAAAGAGCCGACTCATTAGAAAAGATCCCGATGCTGGGTAGGATTGAGGGCAAGAGGAGGAGCGGACAACAGAGTATGAGATGGTTGGATGGCATCACTGACTCATAGGCATGAGTTAAGAGCAGTCTCTTGGAGATAGCAACAGAGAGGGAAGCCTGGCATGCTGCAGTTCATGGGCTTCAATGAGTTGGACATGACTTAGTTACTGAACAACAAATATCTAAAAAAATTGTGTAGTATATCATTTCTGGATATAACAAAGCTTGCAGTTTCAGTTTGATTTCACAATTTTAAAATCCATCTCCCAAACACTGCCATCTTTAGTGTTCAGTTGGGCTAGCGATTAAACTAGTTTTTTTTTTCTTTTAACCCATCCTTCTATGCAATGATTTTTGTGATAACGTTTCCAGTGCTGACCCAATGGATTTGAAGTCAGTAGCATACAGGAAAACAACAACAACAACAGCAAAAAAGAACTTCTGACACAAGAATTTGTAATCAAGTAATTAATATAGTTAAAGGCAACTAAAAGCTTATTTTGCCAAAATAATAAAAGACTATAGCATGAAATGATGAAGAATAATGGAGTTCAAAATGTCCAAAACTTCTCTCCACTAGAGGACTGTCTCCAGCTCTTAAACTACTGTTTCAATGACGTTGCTCTGGATTAACACATCAGTAATTTTCAATAAATAAATATCTACATTCAGAGGATGTCCTTCACTGACCAATGATAGTCTGTCTGCTTATAAAAATCTCTCCAAAACATTATAAAATTAAGTGGTTCTAAAAGTTTTTTTTTAATGAGTTATTTTTCACCAGTTCTGCTGGAAAGATATTCATGTTTATGGAAATGAACAGCAATATAAGGTTGTAAACTGAATCAATACATGAATTAATTTGTTTGTGATAGTTTATTAGGCATCCATTAGAAATAGTGAAACTATAATATTTTAAGACTATATACTATTGGCAGGGAATAATATACATAATTCATCAGTCAGATACTTCAAACACAATAAAGAACAGAACAGAAGAGATTATTCTGTAAAGACTATCAAAGTAATTGTTTGATAATTCAATTATTGACCAATTGTTAGCATAGATAATGTTTGAATGGAACAAGTCAAGAATGCATATATTACATTCTCTTTGGAATAAGGTTGAAGCAAAGTTTTTCTCCTTCCATGCAACACCCCTGATTTTATCTCTTGAGAACATATCTCAATTAATATAATGTGTGAATGATAAAAACTGAAATTTCCAAATCAAATTGGAAGGACGTAACCTATGTTTGAAACCTATGTTATAAAATATTTGAATATCCAATTGAGGTATACAGTCTTTGAAGATTTTAGAAGGGAAGACTTGTCTAAGATTACAATTTTAATAGCTTGACATAGTTGAAATATACTGAAAACTTAGGAGCAGACAAAATGGCTTGGGAAAAACGTATAGAGATGAGTAGAGGGAAAAGCACCACATTTCAGGTAACACTAACATTTATAATGTCAGAAGAGAAGGAAAATCAATAAAAAACAAAGAAGGCAGTCAAGGAAGTATGAGAAGCACCTGAAGAGAGTGGTTAGTTATACATAAATTGGTAAGAGCGTAGGAACTGAAAACTGTTATTTATTGATATTATAAGGGGGAGATTTTGCAAGGAAACTAAGAACTGTTTATTTAATAATTTAAATCTTTATCTGTGGCCTTTACTAAAATCTTGTTAATTGATGTTGTGTGTCATACAGTATGATTTAATAATTTAAATGGAACAAATTAAAATAATAACAAATGTTTTAGAAAAAGAATTCAGATTTGAAATAGGAACAAATGTAGGTAATGCAAGAGCACTGTGTTCAACATGACTTGAATGCATGTTGAATGCTCTTCTTGAGACATTTTCATTAAATAAATACATTCTAAATTTGAACTTTGAGAGACAGGGAAATTCAGAACAGAATAGACGTTAACTATAGTCTCAGTACTTTGCAGACTTTTTCATTCACCTCTATTTGCTGCTTTAACTGCTAGAAGCTAGTAGAATTATAACAACAAAAGATGGAGCCACTCTGAGGATGGTGATTTATAGTTTATATTGTGTAATATCCCAGAGCACAATGATGCTATTTATCATAAAGTCTCACTGGCATTTTCATCTTGAAATTGGTTATAGAGACAGTGCATAAAGGCATTAAAAGAAATCTGATAATCTGTATTTTCATCTCCCCAAAGAAATGTTAAAAGGATTTGGTAGAAAAACACACCAAAACTAATGCTTGCTAATATGGCTATAAAGCTACACTTGAGTTCCAAACCCATGATGAAATTAAACAATTGTATTTGCTGGCTAACCTGATTTTAAATGATGTTTTCTCCCATAAGGGAGGGGTATGTGAAATATAATCATCTTTCCATTATAAGAATGCAGGCTGTGTGTCTTATGAATCCCTAGTGTAAGTATACAAGAGCCCTATATATCAGAAAAAACTGAAATAGCTTTGCCCATGATCTCTCCCCATCTCCTCCTTAATTTCCTTTTAGTTAGGGTAGTAAGGATTTTATTTTTATCTGCCTTTGAAAGAATTGCTGACCTATTACAAATGGTAATTTTAAAAAATCAAATTATTAATTTATTTTATTACTTGCCAGGATTTAATTTTGAAAACTGTTTCAAACTTGATGTTTAGGCCTGCTCTACCTTCAAATCTACTTGCTCCTTAGTGGCACTACTCAATCTTGTGACTTTTTCTTTATAGCCTGTATGACACATTCCAATTTTTCAGTTTTTCACTGCACCTAACTATAAGCAGTTTGGGCACAAAGGCTGTGAATTATTCATATTTGTATCTTCATTAGCTACCATAGGCCCCAGTATACATTGAAGAAATAGTAAATGGAGAAAAAAATTGGGATAGCACTCTAATTTTATTTTTTAATTGGAGGATAATTGCTTTACAACATCGTGTTGGTTTCTGCCATACATCAACACAAATCAGCTTCTTTCTAGTGATTTTTTCTTTTTTAAATAGAATATAGCCAACAAGACCCTTTAGCACAGTTTTAATAAAATATACACTTCTCCATACCTTACAAATGATGAAAAAACAAACACACACAATCTGTTTAGGTTTTTCCTTCAGTTCAGTTCAGTTTAGTCTCTCAGTCATGTCCAACTCTTTGCGACCCCATGGACTGCAACACGCCAGGCCTCCCTGCCCATCACCAACTCCCAGAGTTTACCCAAACTCATGTCCATTGAGTCGGTGATCCCATCACCATCTCATCCTCTGTCATCCCCTTCTCCTCCTGCCTTCAATCTTTCCCAGCAGCAGGGTCTTTTCAAATGAGTCAGTTCTTCGCATCAGGTGTCCAAAAGTATTGGAGTTTCACCTTCAACATCAATCCTATCAATGAATATTCAGGACTGATTTCCTTTAGGATGGACTGGTTGGATCTCCTTGCAGTCCAAGGGACTCTCAAGAGTCTTCTCCAACACCACAGTTCAAAAGCATCAATTCTTCAGCATTCAGCTTTCTTTATAGTCCAACTCTCACATCCATACATGACTACTGGAAAAACCATTGTCTTGAATAGACGGACCTTTGTGGCAAAGTAATGTCTCTGCTTTTTATATGCTGTCTAAGTTGGTCATAACTTTCCTTCCAAGGAGTAAGCATCTTTTAATTTCATGGCTGCAGTCACCATCTGCAGTGATTTTGGAACCCCCCAAAATAAAGATTTTTCCTTAGAGAAGTACAACTCCCTCATTTATGTTCTTCTCAGAAAGGCTATCCTTTGGTTTGGAAAGACCTTTCTTGTTAATTAGCACTCTGGAAGGCAATGAGGGAGGGGATATTATAATCCACTAGCCAGTTAGGTCAACTAAATAAACCTTGGCAATAAACAAGATGATGAGTGTACAAATAAAGGGTATTGAGTGGATGGTATTTCAAATAACAGTAAAACATCCACAGTATCAAAATACAGATTATGTGGTATTGATGAATAATACTAATACTCTGCCTTGCCCAAGTTCCCCAAAAGGAGCACGTTGGGTGAAAGCTAATTTCTTCTTGGTGATGGGGTAACAGAAGGAAGTGTTAGGTAATGTCTCATGATCATTTCAGTCTTTCTTAGTTTAGTATAGGGTGCATTTTTTGGTTACATTTTTGTCCATAATGATCAGTCCTTTTCCCAGTTGGCCTAATAAATAAAAACAAACTCTCCCATTTGCTTTTACCATGTAGTCACTGGGAAACTAACTAAAAAAATTTCTTTTTGTAACATTGTAATACCACTACCCCATATTTTGTACAGTTGAATTTTTGGACCTTACTTACTGAGTTATGGCAAAGTTTCACAATTTTCACAATTTAAAGTAAATTCCAATCATGCCGAGGTTATTTCATGGGTAAACTACATTTTAACTTGCAATATGTCTTTGCAAATTACAAAAATTTCATATTACCCTCACTGTCTTAAATGTAAACAATACTGTAATTGAAACAACCTTTAACAAATTGAAACTTAAACAAGTATTTCCACCAGAAACAAATGCCAGTCTGATTGAATGTACTCAAATATAATTTTGGTTTACTTAAATAAATATTTTAATTTGAAAATTTTTCCAGGGTACATGTGGTTATATAGTAATTAACATATAATGCTGTTCCTCATAACAAAGATTTTTTTCAATAAATACTGTGTTACTGAAAGAATAGGAATTAGAATCTAATTTTATACAGGGATGTAAAAAATAAGTTTCAAGAATTCTTAAATCTAAATATCATCATGGAAAGAGTAAAATATACTAAATTTATTTATATCCTTGAAGGTAGGCAAACTAATGGTCAATAAATATTATACTGGTGATGTTTTTTCTTAAATAAAATATATTTTCATCATTTCTTTTATTGCATGCTGGTGTCACATTTAAAAGTAGTTATTCCATATGTAGCCTGCTACTGTACTTTCAGTATATCTAAGACAATACTATTCGTTTAGAGTGAAAAAACTGCATTATAACATTTGCCCAAATGCTAAATGGGCATGTATTTAATATGTTTGTAAAAAAAATCTTAAGTTCTCTTGACAATCTCAAATGGTTTTCATGTTTATTTTTTTACTTAAATAAACTTTAAAATAACTTATTATTAAAAAAATAATTTAAGTATATCTACAAATTTGTTTTGAGATTCAGTTTTACATATGCAGTTAACACAAAGAAATAAAAGCAAAGAAGGAAAACCTAAGCTAACACTTTTTTAAAGATATATCAATCCCCCCAAATTCCTTCATAAGCAAGGCATTCATGTAAAATTAGCTATTGACCAAGCAGAAACTTATGTAGAGAACACAGCTTTTGTGTATTTTGAATATATTTTGACTGGATTTGGAATGTTTTTCTAGACAATCACTACAGTTAAGCATATTAAACTTTCTTTTTTGGCAAAGTTAATTCACATTTAAATACAATTCAAAGTTAAATACAACTTTGTGAAAGCCAATGGTTATTGCTTAGTCATTCATTTTCATAGAGAAAATGCCATATTTCAACAACGCTGCACATAAAAAGTTAGCTGTACTCTTTGTTAATCAAGGGAGAGTTTTTCCATCATAACACGAAAAACATTCAGATTCAATGATTTAGAAACTTCTTGATCTCTATCTTCCAAACCTGAAATATCTTCTTCAGGCGCCTCCTTCTCTTGTTCTGCAACATCTCACTGGAAATTTTTTCAGTCGCCTTTCTGGATCCTCTTCATCACTCCAATGTTTAAATGTTGGATTAACTCTAAGTGTTGCCTCCATTTTTGTCTTTCTTGTCTTAACCCCTGTCCAATCATATAACTGTAAAAAATGCCCCAATTTACATTTCCACCCCCAATCTCTTGACTAACCTCGTACATCTAAATCTACATTTGACATTTTGCATGAAATATTTAATACAAAGCTTAAATTTAATATGCCCCAAACAGAACTTTTCATTTCTCCACCCTCCAGATATACTCCTTAAAAAAAAAAAAAAAAAAATTACCCTTCATGCATTTAGTTTGGTAAAAATATCTAATCTAGTGCTCTTCCTGTCTACTACTTTTCTCATTGCACACTTCTAATCTCTCAGGAAACTATATCAGCCCCACCTTTAAAATATGTCCAGAATCTGACCTCTTTCTACACTCTCCAGTATTACCACCCTTGTGACAGATGTGTAAATCCACTTTCCAAATCCCAATTCAAGGAAGAACTCTCAGGCCACAGAGGAGGGTCAGCTGACAGCCTCTACCTGTCAACAACTTCCTCAGGACTGTCTCAGCTGCAAGTAGCTGCCTGCTGAGGACACTCCTTCCCAGAGCAGCACACATCTTTATCAGGTGGCTGAGCAAGTGGGAGGTATAAAGCCTAAGGTTCTGGCCTTATCGTCTCAATGTAGGATGCTCGGATGCATAAACTCCAGAGCACTATTACTGAGAATCTATACTGATATGTTCTTTGAATTATCCACATTTTAATGATAGTTATGACTGTATTTTATAGACTCTTGAGAGTTTCATCCACCAAGGGGTAACGATATAACAAGATGCTACTGTATTCAGTGATGTTTTAAAACATATTACTTGAAAAAGTTACCATAGGTATCACCACTACAAGAAATATCACTGCCACTGCCATGCCAAGAAGACATTTTATGGCAATTTTAAAAGATGCATTCTAGGAATCCCCACTTCTAGTGAAAGTCTCAATCATGTCCAACACTTTGTGACCCCATGGACTATAGCCTGCCAGGCTCCTCTGTTAATGGGATTCTCTAGGCAGGAATACTAGTGGATTGCCATTCCCTTCTCCAGAGGATCTTCCTGACCCAGGGATTGAACCCAGGTCTTCTGCATTGCAGGCAGATTCTCTATCATCTGAGTCACCAGGGAAATCACTGCCACTACCATCCCAAGAAGACATTTTATGGCAATTTTAAATGATGTGTTAGTATAAAACAATAGAAAGATGTAGTGCATTTTTTTTTTTTTTTTTGGTAAAATGATTATTAGTTTGAAACATAGTTGTCTTAAGTAACTTCACTTGCATTACTACCTGAGGTTGTTCCTAAAATTGTAAGACATTTGGATCATGTCCTATTTGTTCAGTAAATTTTCTTTCCTTTCAAAATATTTTCACTAAAAATCTCACTTCTAGGGGCATGCTGTCAAACTGAGTAGTTAACCATTTTCACCGTATTTGAAAGTCTTACACTTTTCTTCTCTGCGGCTGTCATGCTTCTGTAGCTACAATGTCATGCCACAGGGGGAAACTATCTACATCTGAAACAGGAGAACATGGAAAAAAAAGTGTCTGAGATACAAACATTTTCTAAATTTGGGTTTAAACAGCTAAAATAAGCAACGAAAAACAAGAACAGAATGATAATCACATGCATGAGCTTTTAAACAATACTTCTTAGCTTTCTCCTTAACTTCATATTTTTCACTTATAACTGTGGGAAAATGTAAATTATTTACAAAAAATAGATTATTAAGTAAATGAAGTATTTATCCTATTGTTTCAGGAAGTGACCAGATTAGCAATATACAGTTAAAATTAGAATATTAAAAGAAAAATCAGTGTTCTTATAGTAATCTGCTCTGTGATACACTGCTTTATAGATTACACATACCAGGTTATTTATTTATTTATTTATTGCAAATATTCCTTGACTACGTGTGTGCTAAGTTGCTTCAGTCATGTCCAACTCTTTGTGACCCCATGGACTGTAGTCTGCCAGACTTCTCTTTCCATGGGATTTGCTAAGCAAGAATACCAAAGTGGGTTTGCCATATCCTCCTCCAGGGTATCTGACCCAGTAATCAAACCCATGTCTCTTTATATGTTCTGCTTTGGCAAGTGGGTTCTTTACCACTAGCCCTATCTGGGAAGCCCCAAATAATTCTTATGCCTATTTAATAACATTTTACACCTTCAGTTTAATATGATTGCTAGAACCTGGCAAGAAGTAACTGAAAAAAGAAAAAGATGACAACTTGAAGCTTAATTTTATACTGTTTGCTTAATCTTAAGATTCGGATTAGTTCATTCACAATTACACAAAAACACCTATGTAAAGTCATTCTTTATACTAGAAAGTTATTCTTTTCTAGGGGGGAAAAAAGCGCTGCAAGTGAACCCCCCCAAAAAAAACCCTGCATAAAGAATTCAGGGACCATAAAATGCAAAATATCAAAATTTTTATTTAGGCACAGGCTATTTCTGTAATGGCTATGGAATCAGCTCCCAGCTCCCACCCTTAAATGAGACAGAACATTCTGTCATCTCTCCTTCCCAGTCTATACCCCAGACTGATGGATTCCCACTGATGGATTCCCTCTGCAGGCGATTCCCCCTCCCAAGGGAAGAATTAAGTTCAACATATGTACCTCCAGTGGTGTCACAGAAACATATTTGCCTTATCATAAAACTTTAAATTGCTTATTTCTATTCAGAGCTTAGCTGTTCAGATGTTTGGGTTTCCAGAAAAGCAGCTTTCCTTATTAATGACTTCAGTTTCTTTTGTTAACTAGATACTTTGTCATTTACAATATGGTATCTTGGAAACTACTACAGTGAGAGAATAGTTTACTTTTTGTACATACAAGAAATAAATCATAACTAATGATTGTTTTAAACCACTTAAGGATATGTATTACAAAAAGAAGAAAAAATGTCCAGTTTCAAATGTTATGCAGTTAAAAAAAATGTATTCTTTGCTTTCACAGGGGTGGTACAAAAGGAGATTTTTTAAAATAATACAGATTAAATCCAATCAAAATATAACATCATGATGAAGTCATTTAAAAGTGGTGTGTGTGTGTTAGTCACTCATTCGTGTCCAAGTCTCTGCAACCTCATGGACTATAGCCCACCAGGCTGCTCTGTTCATGGGGTTCCCCAGGTAAGAATATTGAAGTGGGTAGCCATTCCCTTCACAGAGATCTTCCCAACCCAGAGATCGAACTCTGGTCTCCTGTATTGTAGGTGGATTCTTTACTGTCTGACATACCTGGGAAGCCCTAAAAGTGGTAAATATATATTAATAAAAAACACACAACTTTTGCCTAAGAAATACTGTAGATATGTCTTTTCATAGACATATATATGTCATATCACAACCATATACTGTGGATAATAGTCATATCAGGGATCCTCTCCTTCATCCCACCTCTTTTTATTGACACTGAATTTAGAAACGGAATATGCCTTAGTGTTTCTCTGTTGACATAATATTTCCAGATGATGGTACTTCATTCCAGTGATGTTGTTTTTCCAAATTATTTTCTAGATAATTAACAAATCTAGATTAAAATTTAGATTTCCCAGTTCTATTTTCAGTGCTCTCATTCCACATGAGCAAGCTGAGTCTACCCTAGACAAAGCCAACCTTCCTTGCATGCCTCCATTCACATCTGCTCTCAGCTGGGTAGAGTTCAGTACAACCTTGTGGACTGACACCCAGAAATTCTTCCATATCAAATTCACCTTGCATCTCAGCTTCCTGTAGTCTCATTTCTCTGTCCCTTCTTATCTTCAGACAATATCTCAGGTCTTCTGTTCCTTTTTGATGATCAGTTGGAATTTTGTATATTTTAGAAATATTTATTTAAACATTTAAGTAGCATGCCACAAAATCTCCAGTTCCCTATAAACCTTTTACCAGAAAATTTTCTAGATGCCACATTCTTGTCCTCTTACTTATGATGTCTAGCAGATACTGCTTTTCCCCACAAACACTGGTCATTTAAACCTATTCTTTGCTTCCTCACTCACATCGCTTAGAATTCAATTTCATTTCTCCTTTGTCTCTACCTATAGCTGAAGGCTGGTTCCAAGGTTGTATACTAACTATAGGAATTTAGCATTTCAACCTCACTTGGAGGGAGATGGCAATTTCAACACCATTAGAAGGTAATTTGATTTAAAAAAAAATCACGTTAACACACTGATTGTAGTCAAAATGTACTCATAGGGCCTTCCCTGGTGGTCTGGTGGTTAAGAATCTGCTAGTCAATGCGGCGGACAAGGGTCTGGTCCCTATTCCAGGAAGGTTCCACACGTCACCGGACAACTGGGCTGCCCGACCACGATTGCTGCTGTGCTCTGGAGACCCCGAGACCCCACCACTGAGCCCAAGGGCTGCAGCCATTGAAGCCTGTGCCTAGAGACCCCGAGACCCCAGCACTGAGTGAGTCCAAGGGCTGCAGCTGCTGAAGCCTGTGCCTAGAGCCTGCACTCTGCAATAGAGAGACGCCACTGCAGTGAGAAGTCCGTGTACCACACTAGACGGGAGTCCCTGCTAGCTGCAACTAGAGAAAAATCTGTGTAGCAAAGATGACTAGCACAGCCAATAATAAATAAATAAATAAAATTCTTAAAATGTGTTAATAGAAGACAATTTGCTCTACCCTCTTTTTTCTCCTCCTTTGAGCCTCACAATTTGCATTTTTGCACAGTTGCTGTTGTCATTAAAAAAAAAAAAAAAAAAAAAAAAACTTGATTATTTGAGACTGTGAAGGAAGGTGGGCCAGAATGAAGAAGGCTATAAGAAAATTATAATCAAGTGAATCTATAAAAAATTTTCAATTTCATTGAGCTTGTATTGCTATCTATAAAACTTCAAAACGGGGGGATAAAGAGTTAATAATTTACTCTTAGAATCTGGCCTATTTTAAAATCACATTTTCTTTGATTATCTTTTATCTTAGTGATCACATGCATTTACTGGGAATCACAATTTCTAGCTTATTTGAAAAACTTGTAAATAGTTTACAAATGTTAGCCAGCATAAATATCACACAGAGATGTACAAAATACCCTAAAACTGAAAAGTAAACACAGGCTGCTGAACAATAGAATAAATGGAACTTAAAGTTTCAGAGCATCTGAGTTCTTTATGTGAAAAAAAATTAAAAATCACATTTAAGCTGTGAAATTTTTTAGAAATTTTATTCACAGAAAATGTACAGTCTCTGTATGAGAGCATTTAACCCATCCTAACCTAACTCAAAGCAATTTTTTTCAACCCATGTTTATTATTTTGGTTAAAATAACTTTTAAAACTTAGTTATTTTATTATTCAAAGAACAAAAACAATTATTAATACATCTTATAATCAATTTAGAAAGTGCAATATAGTTCTTTTGCAAGTAGAATTAAATCTATTTTTAAACATGTAAAAGTGTCAACTAGAGAACCCCACACTATTTAAATCATCCCCAGACACCCACTGGTTTTCATTTATGAGAATGTCAGGTTTTTGTTTTAAGTTCTGAAATTGGAGCATGACATAAGTGTTCTATGTCAGACCACTTAATGCATAGCCTGTTCTACTTCACAGAGTGCTTGCTTTTCAGAATGCCAAGAAAGGTACTGAAGATATCCTACCGTGTATTACATGTTACTATTATGGCTAAAACTGGTAGTTACACCACAGTTCTCTTCTGTGGTTTCTTGGCTGAAACTTGAATGTAGGAGACTGTATTGTCTCACATAGCATTTTAAGAGATTTTTTTTTTTTTTTTCTGGCCGGTTCATTGAATCTGAAAAGGTTTCAAGCTTATATTTAAATTTATGTGCATTTTTTTTTCTCTTTTTTGCTATCAATAAGTTTACCTAATGAGTTACTTGTTTATAGTTGATGATTTTATAAAACTACTGCTGTGTCCTTTATTTACTGGTTTGACCACTGTGTGGGTGGGCAAAACAATATTGCAGAGCCACCACCACCATGCCAGCTGGCCACCTCAGTGTCTCACGGTGGGTGTTCAGCTTCATTCAGTTGCCATACGACATGAAACAGGGCTTTGACCCTTGCAGCACTTCTGCTTGTAAAAATGAGCTAGGCTATAAAAATCACGATGATTTCATCAACAGTAGGTCCTCCAATGATACATTCCATGCTTTCATTTATTTACTGTCCATGGTTAGCAGAGCAATGCCTTGTCAAATTTAGCAGTTTGAAAAATGTTTAAAAGGACTGGGAGTCGATCATGGTTGCTAAAGATTTTCTTTAGACATTCAAGTCAGACTATTATTAATGATCATATTTTGTAACACATACTGTACTAATTTTATATCAGTCTTACTTAGATTTAATATGCTGCCATTTCTCATTGTGTGGAATTTTATATCTAACTTCATTTCAAAATCTATAGTTATTAGACTATATAGAGACAGGATAAGATTTCATAGTCTAGAATTTTGTTTTATTCTTCCTTGGCTATTTGAACCATGTTTCTATGCAATGTCAATTTAAATTATGCATCTTGAATGTTGAGCTCCTTTAGAGACAAGTGAGTTGGTGGAATTATGTTAATAATCAGAGTATGAGTGCTAGGAATTGATTTTCTCTTTGGTATTTATGGGATTACATGTGTAAACTCATAAAAAGCAGACAAAAAGCAGAACAAGAATGTGATGATACTAGCTTATCCAATGGTTACTAAACATATGGTTTGTCCCATCAAAACAAAGAAGATATCCTAATGACCTTCTGGAAAGAAAGGTCATTAAAATAAATGCAAAATGTTTCTGTAGATTATTGCTGAAAAAATCATTATGCCACAAAAATCTTTTTAGAAACTCTAAAACATTATTCTGATTTGGGTGTTAGAAGAGTATGCTAAGAAAAGGACACAGAAATGTACACAGATAATAATATATATGGTTACATAACTTTCAACCAAATCTCCACCAGAGGGAAGAATATTAAGGTAGTTTTCAATGCCCCTTTGAGTCTCAGATTTGATGACTGCAGAAGAAATTTTCCACGTTTTGATATGTGTTAAGAATTCTCCAGTCTTTTGTACTTTTGTTATTTAATTTTCTAAAACGTGACCAGGAAACAATATAGCTAGAAAATAGAAGTCTGCTTGATTCTCTCATGATAGGATACTGATATATTTCCATCTCTTTTTCTGAGACACAAATTTTCTCATTACACCCTGAAGACTTAACCCAATGAAATCTCCATATTTGGTTCACAAATAGTCAATTTTCATGAACCTCATTTACTTGAGTACTTCTGTTACTTATCCCAATCATTCCAGATATTAACGGATCATTTAGATTTCAAAAATACATCCAGTAATAAATAAAGGGTAACAAGGTTTTGTTGTGTCAAGTAGTGCTAATAAGTCTACTATATACTCAACTGGATACACAGTATTTTAAAAATTGAGGTACAATTAGCATACAACATTATATTAGTTTCAGGTGTACAACACAGTGATCAAATATTTGAATATATCATAAAATGATCACCACAAAAAGTCTAGTTGATATGTCACCAGAAAGTCTAGTTAATATATGTTCCAAATTTTTTTCTTGTAATGAGAACTTTGAAGATCTACTCTCCTAAGAACTTTCAAATACATAATACAGTATTATTAACTGTAGCAAACACACTGTACATTACTTCCTTATGACATTTATAGCTGGAAATTTGTATCTCTTAACTCTCTTCACCCATTTAGCTGAAATACCACTCCCTTGCCTCTGGCAACCAACAATCTGTTCTCTGTATCTATGAGATAAAGAGTTTGGTTTTTTTTTGTTTTGTTTTAATTACTTTTGACTAACACCAGCACCTGTGTGTGCTCAGTAGCTCAGTTGTGTCCAGTGCTTTGCAGCCTCATGGACTGGAGCCCACTAGGCTCCTCTGTCCATAGAATTTTCCTGGAGTGGGTCACCATTCCCTTCTCCAGGGGATCTTTCTGATCCAGGGATCAAACCTAAGTCTCCTGCATTCACAGGTGGATTCTTTACCACTGAGCCACCAGGGAAGTCCCAATGCAGTCACATCTTGGAGATTCTGCAAATTCAGTTCCAGACAACTACAATTAAAAGAGTCACACAAATATCTTCGTTTCCCAGTGCATATAAAACTTATGTTTATACTATTCAGTTCAGTTCAGTCACTCAGCCGTGTCTGACTCTTTGTGACCCCATGGACTGCAGCAGCCAGGATTCCCCGTCCATCACCAACTCTCAGGGTTTACTCAAACTCATGTCCATTGAGTCGCTGATGCCATCCAACCATCTCATCCTCTGTTGTCCCCTTCTCCTCCCACCTTCAATCTACTCCAGCATCAGGGTTTTTTCCCAATGAATCACTTCTTCTCATCAGGTGGCCAAAGTATGGGAGTTTCAGCTTCAGCATCAGTCCTTCCAGTGAATATTCAGGACTGATTTCCTTTAGAATGGACTGGTTGGATTTCCTTGCAGTCCAAGGGACTCTCAAGAGTCTTCTCCAACACCACAGTTCAAAAGCATCAATTCTTCAGTGCTCAGTTTTCTTTACAATCCAACTCACATCTATACATGACTACTGCAAAAACCGTAGCTTTGACTATGGGGCCATGCTCAGTAAACCTTTAATCCAATTTTCTATTGAAGGGTGGGGCTGTGTTCCCTCCCTGTTATTTGACCTGAGGCCAAACTATGGTGGAGGTAATGAAGATAGTGATGACCTCCTTCAAAAGGTCTCATGCATGCACTGCTACCCTCAGGGCCCCCAACCCCGCAGCAGGCCACTACCAACCCATGCCTCTGCCAGAGACTCCTGGACACTCACAGGCAAGTCCAGGTCAGTCTCTTGTGGGGTCACGCTCCTTTTTTCTGGGTCCTGGTGGGCACATGGTTCTGTCTGCGCCCTCCCAGAGTCTGTTTCTCCAGTCCTGTATAAGTCCTGGCAGCTCTATGGTGCGGCTAATGGCAACCTCCTCCAAGAGGGCTTATGCCATACCCAGGGCTGCTGCACCAGAGCCCCGTCCCTGCGGCAGTTCACTGCTGACCTGAACCTCCGCAGGAGACATCAGAGTTCGGTCTCAGTCTCTGTGGGGTCTCTGAGTCCTGGTGCACACAACATATGTTTGAACCCTCTGAGCATCTCTGGCAGGTACGGGGTTTGGCTCTAAGCGCGATTTCGCCTCTCCTACTGTCTTGGTGGGGCTTCTTCTTTGCCCCTGGACATGGGGTATCTCCTCAAAGTTGCTCCAGCACCGTGCAGCCACTGCTCCAGCGCCTACCGTCTTGCTGAGGTTTATACTATACTGTATACTATACTAAGTGTGCAATATCATTATGTCTAAAAATGTACATATCTTCATTTTTAAATACCTTATTGTTAAAAAATGCTAACCATCATCTGAGCCTTCAAGAAGTCCCAATCTTTTGGCTGGTGGAGTGTCTTGCCTCCATGTTGATGGCTACTAACCGATCAGGGTGGTGGCTGCTGAAAGGGTGGCAGTGGCAATTTTTAAAAAAATAATACAGCAGTGAAGTTTGGCAAATCAACTGACCCTTCCTTTCTCTAAAATGAATCCTCTGTAGCATGCAATACTTGTTTGATAGCTTTGCACCCGCATAGTAGAACTTCTTTCTAAACTGATGTCAATCCTATCAATCCATGACAATGCTTTATCAACCAAGTTTACATAATATTCTAAATCCTTTGCTGTCACTTCAACAATCTTCATATCATCTTCACTAGAGGTAGATTCCTTCTCAGGAAATGGCTTTGTTTGCTCACTCATAAGAAACAACTATTCATGAAATTGCAGCAATTCACTCATGTCTTCAGGCTCCACTTCTAATTCTTGTTCTCTAGTTATTCTCATCACAGGTGAAATTACTTCCTCCATGAAGTCTTGAACCCCTCAAAGTCATCAATGGATGGTGTTTGGATTCATATTCTTCCAAAATCCTGTTAATGTTGATATTTTGACCTTGTTCCACAAATTACAAATGTTTCTAAATGGCATCTATAATGGTGAATCCTTTCTAGAAGGTTTTCAATTGACTTTGTCTGGATTCATGAGGTCAATCACTCTCTACAGCAGTTATAGCCTCCTGAAATGTATTTATTTCTTAAATAATGAAACATGAGAGTATAAATCTCCATGATTCATAGACTGTAGAATGGATGTTGTGTTAACATGCATAAAAGCACATTAATCCTGTATATCTCCATCAGAGTTCTTGTGTGACTGTGTGCATTATCCATGAGTAGTAATATTTTGAAAGCAATCTATTTTTTTTTTTTTCCTGAGGAGCAGGTCTCAACAGTGGGCTGTAAGTATTCAGTAAACCATGCTGAAAACAGATGTGTTGTCATCCAGACTTCTTTGCTCCATTTACAGAGAACAGAGTAGATTTAGTAGATTTAAGAGTAAATTAGTAGACTTTGGATTTTAGTGGTAGTAAATAAGCACTGGATTCAACTTAAAGTCACCAGTTGCACTAGCCTCTAATAAGAGAGTCAGCCTCTCCTTTGAAGGTTTGGAGCTAATGGCATTGACTTTTCCTCTCTAGCTATGAACTCCTTGCAAGCTATAAAAGTTCTGGATGGCATCAGTTTCCAATATACACTATTTCATTTATATTGAAAATCTGCTATTTAGTGTAACTGTGTTCATTAAATATCTTAGCTAGATTAGTTGAAGGTTTTTGGTACCGCTCTGCAAAAGCATCTTTTGGCATTATTTTTTTCAAAAACATTTGCTCACTGTGTTTCTGTATCTTGCAATATTTAATGTTTTATGTTGCTATTATATTTTTTATAGTGATTGATGTTTTTGCAGAGCAGTACCGAAAACCTTCAGATAGCAATAGCACAATACCTGCAAGGCACAGTAAGGCACAATGCCAAGAAACAAGGTATGCACGTGCATAGAGGGCACCAATTTCCATGACAAATTATGGTTTACTCACACAGGTTGAGGGCAAACCACTCAGATTGTTTATATTTCTCAGATAAAACTTAGAAATGAATACTAGAAATTTACAATTTCCAACACAATAACCGCAAAGTCCTTAACTGTTTAATCCCCACTGTGACTATTCTATATGTATTCCAAACTTGCCGCTTCAGAGCTTCAGCAAGATTGGTTCACCCCCTAGTTATGCTAACCTAAGACTAGATGAAACTGAATTATGCTGACCCAAGCAAGTTCACAAACATTTTTAACATCCTGCAGTTTACCTATGTGAACAGAAGCTGTGGTACTCTAGAGATAGGTTTAGGGGATGTGACCCTGCAGTAAAAAATAGTGCACATCTTAACTTGTCTCTGTTATTTTCAGATTAGGGCAATATTTTTTTAAATTAAATAATGTTTCCATATCTTGGCTTTAAAACATTACTATATATATCTTTGTAGATTCTGCCATATTACTGACTCAAAGTCATAATGAGATTATGAGATTAAGAGTCTGCTACTATTGAATCAGGGAAACTTTGATTCTACCCTGATGCCATAGAGAATGAGGATTTTTAGGTTAACATAATTCAGGAAGTTTGTTTAAAGCATCTGCTCCTGTATAGAAATAGATGGAGAAGAAGAGCCCATGTAAAGATGATCTCTGACCAAAATGCAAAGGTGGGGCCCCAGAAGGCAAAAGCTATAAGGTTTTACAGGAAAGAATGATTAGTCAAAGCAAACAAGTTTCTGCTACATTCAGAATTCATGTTTGTGGCACTGTTTGGCCTGGCATTATTGAATAAATGGGTAAAATCTTACACCTGATTTACTACTTGGAGAAAAAAATAACAACACAGGGAAAACAAAGACCACAACTAACCCAAAACAAAGAAAAAAAGTATAAAATAGAGTTTAAAGAAAATGCTAAATACATTGATCTTTCAAATTACTGGATAGGCTGGGGAGAGATCCCTCCCCTGAAAACTTGCTTGCAGTTACTAGAGCAGTGTATATCAATAAGAAAGCAGAATGGCAAAATGCTTAGAAACAAAACTTGAAATTCATTTTTTTAAAATTGGGAAATAATCATTCTGCTCTAGATTAAGGACTAGTCCAGAATATCTGAAGCACACTGACCTATAAAATCACCATCACTCCTGGTAATATTAGGAGATGAAAGCATGATTAAAACCTCTATAAGCTGACCCTTGAACAACATGAATTTGAACTGAATGAGTCCATGTATATGCAGACTTTTTCCAGTAGTATGTACTATGGTATACATGATCCAGTGCATGGTTTTTTTAATCTAAGGATGCAGAACTTCAGATATGGAGAAACTTAAGATATGAAGGGTCAGTTATAACTTATACATGGATTTTTGACTGTGTGGAGGGTGGGGGCCCCTAATCCTGCATTATTCAAGGGTTAAATGTAATCACAAAGTATCGCCTCTCAATATACTAATTGAGTGCAAAGAAAATACAGTAAATTTATAGTAGAGAAATCTTGCAGATATCACCATCATTGAGTGATCAATTTATAATAATTAGCAGTGGGACAAATCAACAGCATGTTTTCTGATATGATATACTGAGAGTAAAATCACTTCTGTGGCACTCCATCAAAATACAAAATCTGAAGATAATTATAGGGAAATAAAACTAAACTGAGAGACAGTCTATATTCCACATAAGAATCGAGATCTTAAAAGACATACTGAAGATCTGTTCCAAATTAAAGGAGATTAAACAGTATCACAGTCTCATGTGAATATGGATAGAATCATTGACCAAGTAAAGGACATTAGTAGAGAAAAACAGTCAAAACTTGAATAATATCTATAGATTAGGTCATTTCATTATGTCAGCGGTGTCTTTCTGATTTTTATAATTGTACTTTGGTTATGCAAGAAAGTCCTTGTTTCTAGGAAATTAAGGGCAGGAGGAGCCATGTCTGTCATTTATTTTGAAATGGTTCAGAAAGTTTCATGGACTCTATGTATTTTGTGTGGTAAACTGTTCATATCTGAGGAATCTCAGTGTAAAGTACAAGCAGGCATTCTTTTAATTTGTTTCCAATATATCAATAAGTCTATTATTTCTAGATGAAATGTTAAGAAAATAAAATCCATGCTAATCAAAAGTTGCTAGTTCTGAATTATTCATATGCTCATATCTGCTAAAATCATAGTAGTTTTGCCCAGACTTAGCTGATTTCCTCCCAAGAAATCCTGGCTAATGCTTTTGTCAGTCACATCTCACACAGTTTTGTCAGTCATGGTTCACATGTTTTTGCTTTATAAAATCTTATTCTGGCTACTGATTTTATTAGAAATTCCTTAGGTGCAAAATAGTCTGACCTTATCCAGAAGAACACATTTACCAAATGTTTTCTGAGCCCTTTCATTTGAAAGCATTGAAAGTGTCTACTGAAGCAAAAGTGAAGAGAGAAGTACAGTCAGACATGTGGATAACATGGCCTCTTAGGGACAATAAAGTTCTAAGGCAGAATTTTTTCAGCTAACAAAATTTTATAATCCTTCATATCGGTTTCTCTGAAAAGCCAAGTTATTTGTAAGAGGTATGCTAGGAACCCATGTTTATACTATGAGATCCATCCTTTTGGTCATATCAAATTAGGCTATAGTATATATTTAACCTTAACAGAGTAAACAAATTGACCGGCTAAGGAGTGGTTTCATCTTAAAAAAAAAAAAAAAATCAACTCAGAAATACATACAGTAATAGGCCCTGAAGCTGAAGTTTCACTGAGAGTCAAGGCTTGAAATAGCACCACAATAAACATAAGTAAAGTTAAGGAAAAACACAGACTCTGAGTCAGTAGAAAAATCACATCCGCAGATAGAAGTAGAAAAGAGACTATGTTTCCTTCTGGAACGGAGACAGACATTCGCCACCTCATATCCTGATATACTAAACCCTCCAAAAGTCACACGTGTGACTTTTACTGTGAACCTCCCGCTGCCTTTTCAGTAAATTCTATATTTGGGCTGGTCTTAGTTTCTGTTCCTTGAAACAACAGACACTTAGATTTTTTCTAATCTTAATGTTCAAAACTAATTCCTGAAGCTGTGACCATATAACAGAGTTTTTAAAAATACATAAACCAAAACCAAAAAATGATCAGCAATCCACAATACTCTTAAATATAATGTATTTGCATGCCATTAGATGGGTGTTGTTTAGTCTCTAAGTCATGTCCGACTTTGCGACTCCATGGACTGCAGCCCGCCAGGTTCCTCTGTCCGTGGATTTCCCAGGCAAGAATAATGGAATAGGTTACTATTTCCTTCTCCAGGGGATCTTCCTGACCCAGGAATTGAACCTGTGTCTCCTACATCGACAGGCAGATTCTTTACCACTCTTCCACAGGAGAAGCCCTACTGTTAGGTAGAGAGACTATGAAACTAAGGGTTAGACTATTAGGATTATAGTTCTGGTTCTGTCCCTTGTCAGCTACATTGCTTTGAGTAATCATTTTTTTAAACATATGAACACTAATCTCTTTGCTTTCTACAAGCTGAGAAAACTCCTGTCCATATTACTGAGCTGGGAGAACAGAATTATACAATAAAGTTTACAGTATTATTTTTAATTACCTGTCACTTTCTAAGGGCTTCCCTAGTGGCTCAGATAGTAAAGAATCCACCTGCAATGCTAAAACTTTGTATAATTGTTAATGCTAGTCAAATTTTATACAGGGCTGAACGTTAACTTTGAGAAAAATTCTCTGTCACATTTGTATTAAGATTAAAAAACTGAACTGTGATTAAAGGGAAGGGAGAAGAGTCACGTGGACTATAATAAGAGCAAAATAACTTGTAGAATACAGTAAGCCCCCTATGTATGAAGTCCTCTTCAGTTAGAGAACTTTGAAGATGGTGACTGCAGCCATGAAATTAAAAGATGCTTGCTCCTTGGAAGGAAAGCTATGACCAAACTAGACAGCATATTAAAAAGCAGAGACATTACTTTGCCAACAAAGGTCCGTCTAGTCAAGGCTATGGTTTTTCCAGTAGTCATGTATGGATGTGAGATTTGGACTATAAAGAAAGCTGAGTGCCAATGAATTGATGCTTTTGAACTGTGGTGTTGGAGAAGACTCTTGCGAATCCCTTGAACTCTAAGAGATCAAAGCAGTCTATCCTAAAGGAGATCAGTCCTGAATATTCATTGGCAGGACTGATGCTGAAGCTGAAACTCCAATATTTTGGCCACCTGATTTGAAGAGCTGACTCATTTGAAAAAACCCTGTTGTTGGGAAAGATTGAAGGCAGGAGGGGAAGGTGACGACACAGGATGAGATGGTTAGATGGCATCACTGACTCAATGGACATGAGTTTGAGTAAGCTCTGGGAGTTGGTGATGTATAGGGAGGCCTGGCATACTGCAGTTCATGGGGTCGCAAAGAGTTGGACACGACTGAGCAACTGAACTGAACTGAACTGACAGTCTAGAAAAATACCAACTATAAATATTTATTAAGTGAATGAACTATGTTGTTTGTTTATATTGTTGACTCTATTTTCCCACATTACTTCAGAGCCCTGTCAGAAAGTGGCATTGTACAGAAGGCTTCATTTATAAAGCTGATTCACAGTAAATGCCTTAAATACCACAGAAAGCTTAAAATAAAGATATTACATACTAAGTAATTCAGTTCCATATATAGATAGTTGTTTTTATCTCTAAATATGTTTGTAAATTAAACAAATACATTTTCAAATAGGCTCACATGTGGACTTCGGTTACATGGGGTATTTATTTTTCAAATTGTTCTTTTGGTCTGAATGGAGAATTGTGACATTAAATAGGAATTTCCATTGTAATACAGCAAAAACACATTCTGGCTTGTCTTTTGGATCTGTAATGAAAGTCATTACAGTGGTGACTCCTGGAGCAAAGTTGAATATATTTGCAGAACAGATATCTGTAGTTTCTAGGAAAGAAAGTCCACTGGGGAAGCTACAAGGAATAAAGTGCAGAGACAGAGCTACAGTTCTATGTGCATATTTCCCCTAGCTCCAATTTATTCTCTCAGAGCTTGATGCAGTGACCAATGGGTGTTTCAGTTTCCAAGCCAGCATAGCATATGACGGGGAAAACAATTACATTAGCAGTTTTCACTAACTTTTTAGCTCTAATTTCCTCATCTGGGGGCGTTTAAGATAGTACTAAGATATTTGTGGAAGTTAAACTAATTTTTCTTGGTTTGTTTTTAGATCAATTACTTTTTGTGTGTGTTGGGGGATGTCGTGAAGTTTTTTAGGTTTCTGTCCCCTCCCGGACTATCCAACCAGACTCACAGCCTGTGTCTAATAAACAGTGATATACTCTTGGTTTCTGCATAAATGTCAAGACATAGGACTCCTTATTATAACTCTTTTCATAATAAGGTATGAAATCAGCTTATGTGATGTCTTCTTAAGTACTACCCCTTTTAATTCATATCCATAACTAACTAACATGTCCAGATTCCAGAACTAAATCCCTCATCTCAAGCCCAGCCTTTTTCTTTGAGTCCCCAACACACTGCTAATTATTTCTTAGGCATGGGCATCAGCTTCATTAAAAACAATTACAGAAAAAGAAGGCAATTTCTTAGTGTGAATATTTTGTATACATTGTCATGATATCTTCAACATGAACCTATATTTCCCAATTCTTATTTGACCTTGTATGGCTACTCAGGGATTTAGAACCTTCCCAAAAGCGACAGCCAAGGACAGCAGCATAAACTGAAGCTTAAAGAAGTTACTGAATTTAACCCACTGGGTAAATGCTAAGCCTGTAACCACTTAGAACAGCAAAACCTATCAATATTAAACACAGCAGAAAGGCGAAGAGCCTCAGGTGTAAACTTAAAAAGAGAATTATAAAACGCTAACAATGGGACAAGAATGCTGACTAAACTGAAAGATATTGAACGCTTTTCATAAAATCATGGACTTCGAATTTTACAGATAAACTTTTTTTTCAGCTTAATGAGATATCATTAAAGTTACTTATACAAATTTTTAGGAATAACAGATATTTATAGCATTAATTTGGTGAATGTATAAGAATAATCAGAAAAATGCTAGAAAGTAGTTATGAGGGGAAGAATAAAAGATAAACAAGAGATAAGATAACATATACTATATTATATATGTATCATCAGTAAAGTTCAGTCACTCAGTGATATCTGACTCTTTGTGACCCCATGAACTGCAGCACACCAGGCTTCCCTGTCCATCACCAACTCCAGGAGCTTACTCAAACTCATGACCATCGAGTTGGTGATGCCATCCAACCATCTCATCCTCTGTCATCACCTTCTCCTCCTGCCTTCAATCTTTCCCAGCATCACGGTCTTTACCAATGAGTCAGTTCTTTGGATAAGGTGGTCACAGTATTGGAGCTTCAGTTTCAGCATCAGGCCTTCCAATGAATATTCAAGACTGATTTCCTTTAGGATGGACTGGTTGGATATCCTTTAGGCCAAGGGACTCTCAAGAGCCTTCTCCAACACCACAGTTCAAAAGCATCAATTTTTCAGCATTAAGGTTTCTTTTTTTTCTCCATTTATTTTTATCAGTTGGAGGCTAATTACTTTACAATATTGTAGTGATTTTTGCCATACATTGACATGAATCAGCCATGGATTTACATGTGTTCCCCATCCCGATCCCCCCTCCTGCCTCCCTCCCCATCCCATCCCCCCATCTTCCCAGTGCACCAGCCCTGAGCACTTGTCTCATGCATCCAACCTGGGCTGGTGATCTGTTTCAGCCTTGATAGTATACTTGTTTCAATGCTGTTCTCTCAGAACATCTCACCCTCACCTTCTCCCACAGAGTCCAAAAGTCTGTTCTGTACATCTGTGTCTCTTTTTCTGTTTTGCATATAGGGTTATCATTACCATCTTTCTAAATTCCATATATATGCATTAGTATATTGTATTGGTGTTTATCTTTCTGGCTTACTTCACTCTGTATACTGGGCTCCTGTTTCATCCATCTCATTAGAACTGATTCAAATGAATTCTTTTTAATGACTGAGTAATATCTCATGGTGCATACGTACCACAGCTTCCTTATCCATTCGTCTGCTGATGGGCATCTAGGTTGCTTCCATGTCCTGGCTATTATAAACAGTGCTGCGATGAACATTGGGGTGCACGTGTCTCTTTCAGACCTGGTTTCCTCGGTGTGTATGCCCAGGAGTGGGATTGCTGGGTCATGTGGCAGTTCTATTTCCAGTTTTTTAAGGAATCTCCACACTGTTCTCCATAGTGGCTGTACTAGTTTGCATTCCCACCAACAGGTTTCTTTATAGTCCAACTCTCACATCCTTACATGACTATTGCAAAAACCATAGCCTTGACTAGATATACCTTTGTTGGCAAAGTAAAGTCTCTACTTTTTAATATGCTGTCTAGGTTGGTCATAGCTTTTCTTCCAAGGAGTATCTTTTAATTTCATGGCTGTAGTTACCAACTGCAGTGATCTTGGAAACCAAGTAAAGAAAGCCTGTCACTGTTTCCATTATTTCCCCATCTATTAGCCATGAAGTGATGCAACCAGATAAAATGATCTTAGTTTTCTGAATGTTGAGTTTTAAGTCAACTTCTTCACTCTCCTCTTTCACTTTCATCAAGAGGTTGTTTAGTTCTTCTTTGTTTTCTGCCATAAGTGTGGTGTCATCCACATATGTGAGGTTATTGACATTTCTGCAGCAATCTTGATTCCAACTTGAGCTTCATCCAGGCTGGCATTTCATGTGATGTACTCTGCATATAAGTTAAATAAGCAGGGTGACAATATACAGCCTTGACATACTTCTTTCCCGATTTGAAACCAGTCTATGGTTGCATGTCTGGTTCTAACTGTTACTTCTTGATCTGCATACAGATTTCTCAGGAGGCAGGTCAGGCGGTCTGGTATTCCTATTCCCTTTAAGAATTTTTCACAGTTTGTTGTGATGCACAGAGTCAAAGGCTTTGGCATAATCAAAAAAGCAGAAGTAGATGTTTTTCTGGAACTCTTGTGCTTTTTTGGTGATTCAGTGGATGTCTCTGGTTCCTCTGCCTTTTCTAAATCTAGCTTGAACATATGGAAGTTCACAGTTCATGTACTGTTGAAGCCTGGCTTAGAGGATTTTGGGCATTACTTTGCTAAGGTGTGAGGTGAGTGCAATTGTGTGGTAGTTTGAGCATTCTTTGGGATTGCCTTTCTTTGGGATTGGAATGAAAACTCATTTTTTCCAGTCCTGTGGCCACTGCTGAGTATTCCAAATCTGCTGGCACATTGAGTGCAGCATTTTCACAGCATCCACCACCTTTTAGAATTTGAAATACTTCAACTGGAATTCCATTACCTACACTAAGTTTGTTTGTAGTGACACTTCCGAAGGTCCACTTGACTTCGCATTCCAGGATATCTGGCTCTAGGTGAGTGACCACACCATCATGGTTATCTGAGTCATGAAGATCTTTTTTGTATAGTTCTTCTGTGTATTCTTGCCACCTCTTCTTAACATCTTCTGCTTCTGTCTGGCCATATCATTTCTGTCCTTTATTGTGCCCATTTTTGCATGAAAACTTCCCTTGGTATCTCTAATTTTCTTGAAGAGATCTCTAGTCTTTCACATTCTATTGTTTTCCTCTATTTCTTTGCATTGATTGCTGAGGAAGGCTTTCTTATCTCTCCTTGCTATTCTTTGGAACTCTGCATTCATATATCTTTCCTTTTCTCCTTTGCCTTTCACCTTTCTTCTTTTCTCAGCTATTTGTTAGGCCTCCTCAGACAACCATTTTGCCTTTTTGCATTTCTTTTCTTGAGGATGGTGTTGATCACTGCCTCCTGTACAATGTCATGAACTTCTGTCCATAGTTGTTCAGGCACTCTGTCTATCAGATCTAATCCCTTGAATTTCTATTTGTTACTACCACTATATAATCATAAGAGATTTGATTTAGGTCACACATGAATGGTCCAGTGGTTCTCCCTACTTTCTTTAATTTATATCTGAATTTGGCAATAAGGAGTTCATGATCTGAGCTACAGTCAGCTCCTGGTCTTGTTTTTGCTGACTGCATTGAGCTTTTCCATCTTTGGGTGCAAAGAATATAATCAATCTGATTTCGGTATTGACCATCTGGTGACGGCCATGTGTAGAGCCTTCTCTTGTGTTGTTGGAAGAGGGTGTTTGCTATGACCAGTGTGTTCTCTTGGCAAAACTCTATTAGCCTTTTCCCTGTTTCATTTTCCCTTCCAAGGCCCAATTTGCCTGTTACTCAAGGTATCTCTTGGTTCCTACTTTTGCATTCCAGTCCCCTGTAATGAAGAGGACATTTTTTGGGGTGTTAATTCTAGAAGGTCTTGTCGGTCTTCATAGAAATATTCAACTTCAGCTTCTTCAGCATTACTGGTTGGGGCATAGACTTGGACTACTGTGATACTGAATGGTTTGCCTTGGCAATGAACAGAGATCCTTCTGTCGTTTTTGAGATTGCATCCAAGTACTGCATTTGGACTCTTTTTTTGACTATGATGGCTACTCCATTTCTTCTAAGGGATTTTTGCCCACAGTAGTAGATATAATGGTCATCTGAGTTAAATTCACCCATTCCAGTCCATTGTAGTTCACTGATTCCTAAAATGTTGTTGTTCACTCTTGCCATCTCCTGCTTGACCACTTCCAATTTACCTTGATTCATGGACCTCCTGAAATATACTATGAAGCAAAGCAATTAATTTTTGCTCCTGGTGCAGAGGTAGAAAGACAAAGTTTGTTTGTATTTGCAGATGTTGCAGACTCTCTGAGGGCAAGAAGAGCACAGAACCAGTTTTGTCTTTTTCAGTCTGAGAATTTGGCCAAGCAAGACCTGGAGAGCCAGTAAAGTGTAGAGCAGCAGTGGTTTCAGAGCCGCAGAGAACTGCCCCCAGGAACATGCTGCCTCCTCTAAACTCTCTGTCTTTCCCTGCTCTGAGAATTGGTGGCAGCATCTCCCCTTGCAGCGCAGAGCTGACATGCTGGGCAGAGGCGACACAGCGTGTCAGCTCACACCAGCGGCTTCACCTCCTGGCTAGTCACATATGCCTGCTTCTATAAGTAGTTTCTGAAGGAAGAATTCATTTGATAAAACAAAGACCAGAAATAGACCCAAATTTATGGATTAAAAAAAAATTGGCATATCCCAAAAGATCATAGAAATGGTGTACAGATAACTGCACCATTTATTGTAGTTATAATAAAGTTCCTATTATACTATAATAGGAAATACACTGTAATAATAGGAAATAAATTAACTAGGCTAGCTGACAAACAAAAGAACTAGAAAAATAAAAAAGTTTAATGTAAGTAAAGAAAAAATAAAGAAAGTGCCAATAAAGGAACTCACATTTTATATGAGAACAAAGAAATCCTTTCTAGGGATGGTACCCATTCATTCATAACAGAAAAGACTGGTAAGTGTTATTTAATAAATATTTTTAAATTCTCCATAAAAGATATTATGTAGACACTGAAAAACCAAAAGACCAACTTAAAATACTAGTGATATGAGTTTGAGGAGGATTAATATCAGTAAAATGTACTTAAGATATAAAGAACTTGGAAAAAACCAAAAACATATTTTGACAAGAACAAAATAGTCCAAAGTCATGAATAAAGACTTACCCAAAAGGAAATAGATAACCTTTTAAATTCATGACACAAAAACTGTGTTTCCTTATGAAATTTAAGAGAATAGCAAATTAAAACACAATGAGAAAAAAATTCTATATCAATTTGTAATGTTGAGGGGAAACAGACATTCTCAAATGTATATTTGGGGCAAGTAAAACAGTACATTATCTTTAGTAGGCATTTTTCAAACTACAATGGCATTTTTTTTTGGCAAAAAGAAATTTTAATTGTAGTATACTTTTATAGACGTACTTACATGTGTGTGTGCTCACTTGTGTCTGACTCTTTGAGACTCCATGGACTGTAGCCCACCAGGATCCTCTGTCCATGGAATTTCTCAAGCAAGAACACAGGAATGGGGTGCCATTTCCTCCTTTAGAGGATCTTCCAGACCCAGGGATCAAACCTAAATCTCCTAAATCTCATCTCCTGCATTGTCAAGTGGGTTCTTACCACTGAGCCACCTGGGAAGCCTGTGAGACTAAAGGATACTTATTGTAGCAATGTTTGATTCTGAAAGTGTGGGAGCAACCAAACTGAATATCAACCGGAGACCTTATTCTAAAATATGGGTTGATGCGCTCAAACTGTGATGCTGGATATGACTCTTGAGAGTCCCTTGGACAGCAAGGAGATCAAATCAGTCAATCCTGAAGAAAATCAACCAGGATATTCAGTGGAGCTGAAACTCCACTACTTTGGCCACCTGATGTGAAGAGCTGACTCTGAAAAAGAACCAAATGCTGGGAAAGACTGATGGCAGGAAGAGAAGGGGGCAACAGAGGATGAGATGTTTCAATGGCATCACTGACTCAATGGACATGAGTTGAAGAAACTCTGGGAGATGGTGAAGGATAAGGAAGCCTGGCATGCTGCAGTCCATGGGGTCACAAAGAGTCGGACATGACTGAGCAACTGAACAACAGCAGCAACAATATGTATTAAGAGCTACAGAACACCTTACTGAAATGCATGTTTAGATACACTGTTAAGTAAATTAAGAGTAAGATTTTTATGTAAGCAAGTAAAAGTGATAAATACTTGTACGTATATGTTTAGACATGTTAAGTAAATTAAAAGCAAGATTTTTATATAAACAAGTAAAAGTGATAATTACTTGTATGTTTATACATGGTTAGACTATCAGTGGGAATATGAATTAGTAAGAACGTGGAATAGCGTAGAGAAAGGATGTACTTTTTATTATGGACACTTTTATAACTTTTGACTTTGTACTTAAACAAACATGAGCACAAACATGAACATCAATATATTTGAATACATATATGTTTTAAAATATATTTTAATAAATATAACTATCAATCAGTTTAAAAATGACTTGTTTTGGGGACTGAGGATATTGTATATTAATATTGGAGTCAGAAACACTTGGATTCAGTTGCTAGATATAAGCTAAGTTATAAAGTTTGTGGCTCTACATAATCTACCTAATTTTTATGAATTCATTTTCAATCTGAAAATCAGGTAATAAGACATAATATAAGGATTTTTCTGAGGATTAAATGTGATAATACAGAGAACATCCCTCACCTTCTGTCACTGTTTCTCCTGAAAACCCTTTTTCTTTCCACAGTAATGTGATCTTTTAGGGATATAGATTAAGTGGTAAATTTGGAAATAGGTTTATTTTGTCTCTAGAAAGATCTTTAAAGTTCTTCATGGCCTTAATATGTTTTATTTTTCCATGAAGTAAATTTATCCACACCAACACATACAACATATTTTTGCTATTTCCAAATTCTCAGAAATTAGAAAGCACCAATTAGTATAATTTTTGCTTGTCAATTTTAATTTAAAGATATGTTCCAACTTACAGAAAAGTTGCAATAAGAATACAAAGAGCCCCCCTGTATACCATATCAAGAGCCACCAAATGTTTACATCGTCCCCCATATCATTCAATTACAAATAGACCACACCAAACATATTCAATAATATGCTTTCTAAAAATATTTTTAATTGGAAGATAATTGTTTTACAACATAGAACTGGTTTCTGCTATACAACTACGTGAATCAGCTACAAGTATATTCCAGCCTTATATCCAAAACAACTCCAGCATCTACTCTGGAAATTCCTGATAGTGAATAAACTAACTTGAAACTGATGAAAGCCAAAACACTATTTGCTCATTTCATAAATTTAGACATACATCTTTGTTACTGGAAAATGGTGTTGGATGAAAGATTAAGTAGGTATATATTCCCCCAGGATTCTGTCACAGAACTGGTATTTCTTTCTAGACCCCCCACACTATGTAAAGATATAGATTTAATAAACAAACCATTTCTGATCTCAGCAAGGAACTTAGCAGGGATTTTGAAAGTCAAACACACAGGAGCCATGCTTGACTGTGGTGGTAAAAGTAACATCTGCCTCAGAGTTTTAAACAACAGACTTTTCAAATCACTTTTAAAGCCACAGTAGGAGATGTGACAACCATAAGCAATACCTCAAGCAAACTAGGAACATGAAAGCTGGAAGAAGTCAATTGCACTCGAATATTCAAATAATCCTTATTAAGGGGAAACAAGGGGAATAACTTAAAAGTTCCTATTTATCTCTGTCTACCTAATCTTTTATGTTCCCTTTCTATATACTGACTAAACAGCATGAAGTGGTCAATGAAGGATGAAGAATATTTAGGAGACTGAAGAGAAAGAAATCAAAGGAAACTGTTTCCCAGTAAATAAAAAAAATGTAGTCAATATGTGCATTCCCTTTATTGTGTCCCTTTATAGGATATTTAATAATAATTCAGGCACTCACAATTGTATCTCACTAAATCTTGCCAAAATTGATCTAGGTGATGACATATTTAATAAAGGTCAAAAACATTTTTATAGGAAAGAAATTACTACTGAGTCAACTAGGACAATATAGAGAAAATAAATTATCTATTTTCTATAATATGTGAACTGAAGAAAAACACACAACCTAAAAGTTGCAAGTTATATTGTATTTGTGGATGCTACAGTCCAGGAAATATCCTCTTGGATAACTCTGAAGAACTAAGCCGAGAGGTAAGGGAGGAGCCAGGATATATGAGCTTTTGCTGGGAAAAAACAAACAAATCAACTGTAGTCACACATTAAAAGATTACTGCTAATCACAAAAGCGGACATCTTAAGCTAATGATTTTAGTACATTGCTGTGTACGGGAAGGTGCAAGAATATGGGTTCATTGAAATTAGACCTTGGATGTGCATCTTAACCATCGAGGGCTAGTATCCAAAGAACAAAATGTTTCTGGTTTTTCTCCATCCTGAATTCTCTTAGGGCATACCATAATGAGTGGCTACAGGGGCTAACCTCTTGAAAGCCCACAACATTCTTTATTTACTGAAATGGCATGCAATATTTTTTCTTTTGTCTGCAAATAGATAATTTCTTTTAAAGTTCTCTCTGTACTGATCAACCAATCTGAAGAAAGTAAAACAGAAGGACAAAGTTTAACCAAGAATGGTCAAGAATTCTTACAAGAAATATTTTTAAGTATTTTTTCCTCTGTTATCTGCACAATTGTGTCATATACACAATCTTCCAGCTATCTAAATCCAATGCCTTTAATTCATTGCATTTTATTGAGAATTAACTCCATGCAAAACACTGTGCTGAATATGATGATAGTTTGCTAAAAAATTATTACTTTAGACTGAAGGATAAACTAAGGTCAAGGAATAGAACCTGTAAATGATTATGCGATAGTTAAGACTGAAGTCTATGTATTATGACACCGAATTTAGCTTGCTATGTTACAACTGATAGTTTATCAACTACGATTAAAATTTCTCAAAAAACTTTAATATAGTAAATATCTATTTGGAAATTTCCAAAAGAATGACCTAATCACAAGTTCAGTGGAAGTGTATTTTATAATTTATGTTCTCTTCCATGGAAAACAGTTATGGCTACATGTGTATTCATGTAGAAGTGTGCATGCACACACACACACACACACACATTAATTCAACTAATTTATTGATACATTGATGAATCACTTCATGTAAATTATTCCTAGAGAAAAATCAACTGGCATTAAAACAACTAACTTAAGAGGATATTATAAAATTCTGCTTCTGTGAATTTTTAAAGGAATACAAATTTTTAAAAAAATTTCCAACTATATATAAAACCAGAATCATTTTGTGATTATCGAGTAGCCAGTCACCATGTTCTTCATATTCAACAGCCAACTCTTCCTTCCTAAATCCTGAAAAAATAAAATTTAGATATGATGAAACAAAATGTCTGTTTTTCTGTAACTTTAACTTGTTAGGAATCCCCTTAGATAAAGTTAATATCTTTTCAGAGACATTACCTTTGTTGTCATATACACATGATCCTCTAAATATTGAAATCTTTTTTAAAGGACGGTTGGTTTAAAAGCTGTCTATAAGGTTAAAAAAAAAAAGGTGAGAACAAACTACAACTTGTGAATCACTTCATGATTGTGAATATACACTGATGACTTTAAAATTTACTAAAAAGTAATAAAGAATATTTATTTGAAAGTATTTTCCTCTGGAATATAAAACATAAACATGAAACAATAGTTATCCTTGCTTGTACTAGTCTGAAAAATTTCAAAGCTGTTTAAAGCATATCTAACTGTCTGAGAATGCAGGAATCATAACATGATTCTGGGTACCTTATAACCGCATCTAGTGATGTAAGTTTTGGCAACAAATAACACCTGCATTTTTACAGAGTACAAATATATTCATATATTTTTCTTGCTCTCTTTTGAAAAATTTTTCCTATCTGGATGTTTATGTATCTGAGGGACTTGATGATTTCTAAGAGAAACAGAATTATTGTATTCATCCATTCCTTAACATGCTGACGATTATCTCAAAAATGAAATACACAATTAAAACTCTTAAGAAGAACATCAACATATTAATGTCAGCAATTCAGATGAAACAGAAGCATGTAAAAAGTGTTACTGGGTAATTTTTTCTAAATGACCATCTGCATAATAACCTTATTAACAAATATTCATAAAAACCCATGAATAACAAATCGTTGGTTACCAATTCATGTTTATGAACACTTTTTCTTTAAGTTTGTATGCATGAAAGATGATGCAACTGACCATTTATTTCAGAAATAATCATTTTTATCTTCATGTAAGATTACCAGTGTAAATATTTCATTTTAACATGTTTTAAAATATCATTCATATGCTAATATGTAAAAATTGGTATTTGACAATCAAAAACAGTAGCTGGGTCAAAACTGCATTGCTCAAATATTATTATCAATTTTTTCTTTATTCAAAAGAATTTTCATACAAAAGTTAAATATAGAACAATAAATTTTTGCTAATTTGTCCTAGAATGCATAGCATGTCCTTTGTATCAACTATTTATTTAGCAACACATCCATTCCTTTACTGGACAACTAAATTGGAAGTATGCATTTTGAAGATGCAGAAATACATCCACTGTGACAACAGTGAGAAAAGGGATCAGTATACACATAAGTGTGCATTATTTCTATCTTGAGGCTTACAAAAGCTCCAAGGAGGGGCTGAATATTGAAGTGGATGAAATTTTTATGGTCAAATAAATGTTATATAGGCAATATGGCACACACCCAACCACTGATGTATATTTATTAACAGTATTTTTCAAAATAACTTCTAAAATTATATGAATATATTATCAATGTATTGCTTATGAGAGTCAAGGCAGTGTACTCTTAGTTGTCAGGAGACTGAAATAGTGCTTAAATTATTATCCTTTTGTAGTGTACTTGTAGATTACTGGTGTATGATAGGGTAATTTCACTAATGTGAAAGGGTGAAATCACCCTTAGAAAGGATAATTTAAGTATAATAAGGGACTTTGAAAGAAAAAAGTCAAGAGACAAATAACCCAAGAAAATGGATAAGACTAAATGCCATAGATCATTTTTACTTAAATCACTGCCTAAAGATAGAGTCATGAAAATGATGGAAAAAAATGAAAGGTTTGAATCCTACAAGCTATAAATGCTTTGGGGAAGAGCCAGAATCCATGTTGCAAGTAATCCCCAGCTTTACACACAGCCCTTTTGGACTTGATGTGTTTACACACAAATCTAGAAACACTGTAGTAAACACTTCAGGAAACTTGATTACACAGAACTTTTTTCATATCTTTAACTTCAATGTTTACTCTAAAATACATGAAAAAGCTATACATCTTTTATTCTGGTGCTATGTTAAGTTTTACTTTTTCATTTTGCCTCACATTTTCATTTTAATTCCAAACTTTGAAAACATTATTTTTTACAGCTGCTGCTTGGGTGGTGTAGTTCTTCACATGATCATTTCCATGTGCAAATATTACAAAACGTCAAAGACCCTAAATTTATGAACTTTTATTTTCTGCTAAGGTTTAGTGAAAAATTCTAATTAGACACTAAGTAGGCAAACCTCTCCCTCTGAAATACTTAATATGGTGCATGTGCAAAAACTTTATGATCATACCCACCTCATAAAGTGTCAGAGAAGGATATCATACAATCCACTGAGAGAATTGGCCAGGGACTCCATGCTTCATGTTTCCAAAGTATTAACTGAGACTTGCTAGACGTTAGTTATATAAATCTAGAAACTAACCACGTCTATTAGCAAAATAAGTAATTTCACTTGTTTTAAGATGTAATTTGGATAGTTTAAACAAATCATAATCTTCAGTATGGTATTTTCAAAACAATTTCAGAAAGCCAACAATAAATCTCACCTTGAAGTATATTTTAATATAACACAAAGAAAAGAGAAAGTTGTATTTATTCCCAACTGGGCAATGCATGTAACATTAGTAGCTTTACCTAGAAAGATTAAAGAAAAAAAAAAAAAAAAACCTGGAAAATTCTTAGAAAAAGCACCAAAACTGACCAAGGAACCACCACGACTGAGAAAATTAAAGTTTGTACCAGTAACATTTGAAAAGTAGCAGTTCTTGTCTACTAATTCCCATGTCACTAATAGAAATTCACATGAAATAATTTTCAGACAATTTTTAAAAAGGAGGAGGGAAATTCAACTTTCAGGAAGATAATTTTAAAATAAATGCTAAGAGAATTAAAATCATCTTTAATGTCTCAATTTAGAGATGACTATGAGCACCATATTGGTATATTTATTGCCAGCCTTTGTCTTATATCAATTATACTACATCCAAATTTGTATCCAAGTTCCCTTAGCTCAGTTCAGTTGCTCAGTTGTGTCCAACTGTTTGCGACACCATGGACTGCAGCATGCCAGGCTTCCCTGTCCATCACCAACTCCTGGAATGTACTCAAACTCACGTCCATTGTGTTGGTGGTGCCATCCAACTATCTCATCCTCTGTTATCCCCTTCTCCTCCTGCCCTCAATCTTTCCCAGCATATGAATCTTTTTCAGTAAGTCAGTTCACATCAGGTGACCAAAGTATTAGAGTTTCAGCTTTAGCTTTAGTTCTTCCAATGAATATTCAGGACTGATTTCCTTTAGGATTGACTGGTTGGATCTCCTTGCAGTTCAAGGGACTCTCAAGAGTCTTCTCCAACACTACAGTCCAAAAGCATCAATTCTTTAGTGCTCAGCTTTCTTTATAGTCCAACTCTCACATTCATACATGACTACTGGAAAAATCATAGCTTTGACTAGACAGACGGACATTTGTTGGTAAAGTAATGTCTCTGCTTTTTAATATGCTGCCTGGGTTGGTCATAGCTTTTCTTCCAAGGAGCAAGAGTCTTTTCATTTCATGGCTGAAGTCACCATCTGCAGTGATTTTGGAGCCCCCAAAATAAAATCTCTCATGGTTTCCATTGTTTCTCCATCTATTTACCATGAAGTGATGGGACCGGATGCCATGATCTTACTTTTTTGAATGTTGAGTTTTAAGCCAACTTTTTCAATCTCGTTTTTCACTTTCATTAAGAAGCTGTTTAGTTCTTCTTCACTTTCTGTCATAAGGGTAGTGTCATCTGCCTATCTGAGGTTATTGATATTTCTCCCGGCAACCTTGATTTCAGCTTATGCTTCATCCAACCTGGTATTTAGTATGATGTACTCTGTATATAGGTTAGATAAGCAGGGTGACAATATATAGTCTTGACATATTTCTCTACCGATTTGGAACCAGTCTGTTGTTCCATGTCCAGTTCTAACTGTTTCTTCTTGACCTGCATATAGATGGCTCAGGAGGCAGATCAGGTAGCTTGGTAATCCCATCTCTTGAAGAATTTTCCAGAGTTTGTTGATATCCACACAGTTAAAGGCTTTGGTGCAGTCAATAAAGCAGAAATAAATGCTTTTCTTGAACTCTCTTGCTTTTTTGATGATCCAGCAGATGTTGGAAACTTGATTTGTGGTTCCTCTGCCTTTTATAAATCCAGCTTGAATATCTGGAAGTTCATGGTTCACATACTGTTGAAGCCTTGTTTGAAGAATTTTGAGCTTTACTTTGCTAGGGTGTGAGATGAGTGCAGTTGTGCAGTACTTTGAACATTCTTTTGACATTGCCTTTCTTTGGGATTGGAATGAAAACTGACCTTTTCCAGTCCTGTTGCCACCGCTGAGATTTCCATATTTGCTGGCACACTGAGTGCAGTACTTTCAAGGTATCATCTTTTATGATTTGAAATAACTCAACTGGAATTCCATCACCTCCACTAGCTTCGTTCATAGTGATGCTTCCTAAGGCCCACTTGACTTCTCATTCCAGAACGTCTGGCTCTAGGTGACTGATCACACCATCGTGGTTATCTGGGTCATGAAGATCTTTTCTGTATAGCTCTTCTGTGTATTCTTGGCACCTCTTCTTTTATCTTCTGCTTCTGTTAGGTCCATACCATTTCTGTCCTTTATTGTGCACATTTCAACAACACAAGAGAATACTCTACACATGGACATCACCAGATGGTCAATACAGAAATCAGATTGATTATATTCTTTGCACCCAAAGATGGAGAAGCTCTATACAGTCAGCAAAAACAAGACCAAGAGCTGATTGTAGCTCAGATCATGAACTCTTTATTGCCAAATTCAGGCATATTGAAGAAAGTAGGGAAAACCACTAGACCATACAGGCATGACCTAAATCAAATCTTTTATGATTATACAGTGGAAGTGACAAATAGAGATTCAAGGGATTAGATCTGATAGACAGAGTGCCTGAAAAACTATGGATGGAAGTTCATGACATTTTACAGGAGGCAGTGATCAAGACCATCCTCCCAAAAATGAAATGCAAAAAGGCAAAATGGTTACCTGAGGAGGCCTTACAAATCACTGAGAAAAGAAGAGAAGCTAAAGGCAAAGGAGAAAAGGAAAGATATACCCATTTGAATGCAGAGTTCCAAACAATAGCAAGAAGAGATTAAAAAAAAAAAAAAGGCTTCCTCAGCAATCAATGCAAAGAAATAGAGGAAAACAATAGAATGTGAAAGACTAGAGATCTCTTCAAGAAAATTAGAGATACCAAGGGAACATTTCATGCAAAATGGTCACAATAAAGTTGCTTTAGGGACATTTATAATTATCATGAGTTTCTAATTGACTTCACAATGAGATAAGGATAAGAAAGAGCCCAGATGGATTTATGAGGAGCCAGGTTTGAAGGAAAGCCAGGAATGTGTCAAAATTAAAATTGCCAGCTAGGAATCAAAGGTTTAGTGGGTTCGGAGCTAGGTTATCAATGTGATGAATTTGTTTAAGTATAATTAATGAGACTGTTTTAAACTGAGGAATATAATAAGAGAAATATGAATGACCTCTGCCTTCAAATCATACTCTATGTAAAAGTAAGATGAACTTTAAGGATGACAAAGTATGGCAGGTGGACACGGGAATGATAAAAGTACAAACTGCTGCCCAAATCCCCATCTGCCCAAATTACTCCCACTCAGCTCTTCAGCATCAGTTGGATTTATTAAAATCTCTATTTGGAGAAAAGAAGAAACCAGAAATGGAAAAAAATAGTGTCCAGGCAACATTGAAATGAAAAAATTAAAAAGAGAGGATAAATTATAACAAAAGGTAATGAAGTATTTTGATTTGAAGAACTGCTCATGGAAATGTTCAGAGAAAAAATACCTCTCCATAATCTTGAAGTAAGAAGTATAAAAATTATTTTCAAGGAGATAAAAAATTAGACATGATTTTTTAAAAAAATAAGAGACAATTACCCTCACCAAAAGTGAATAAAAATGAGTGAACAAAACTTGGAGGAATCTTTTATAAAATTAAATCATTTCAAAAAGTAATGCTAGCATTTGAGGGAAAAATATATTCTATTGAAAACTGAGTTGGTGTATGCATGGGAGAAGCTATGTTACATGAAGCTATAAAGCACAGTGAAATAAAAGTGCAAAGATGATAAATATAAAAGTTTAAAAAGATCTAGTCTGTATAATTGCATTTCTAGATAAGACAACATAGTTAAAGGAAAATTCTAAGTTAGAGAAAGAATTGCTTTTTAAAATAAATAATATAATTTGTAGATCAAAATGTACATTTTGTTCTAGGAAACATCATTAAGTAACTCTTACCTATTTGTATCTTGATAAATATTATGAACTTGAAGACAACAACAACAACAAAATCTTCAACCAAGATTTAAGCGCATCTGCAAGAGAGGGAAATGAGGACTTCAGAATTCCCAGAGCACTAATCACTGACAGGAGAAAGTGTAATTACGTCTGTAAAATTTTGAGAAAGAGAAATTTTATATGTGTTTATGTCCTGAAACATGTAAGAAATCATAGACCCAACAAGTTTATCTTGAAAGAACTATTAAAACAACTATACAAAGTATCAGCAAAAATGTTCAGCCAATGGAAAAAAAAAGTCAAAATAAAAACTCATAAATGAATAAGTTTTGTCTTTTTTTAAGGTAGTGAGGAATGACTACCACTAATTAAAGACTAAACAATTAAGATAATTATTTTAAAAGATTGGAAATGTTACAAAACTGAACAAGGCAAATTTGAAATAAAAATGACAAAACAGAGGTAGGTTGACATACACATGTCAAATTTTTATCATTTTCATAGTGAAGTTATTGTTCATTAGCTAAAATGGATACAATGTAATACATAAAATTTAAGTACATTGCTGATAGTTTTGAAGAATAAATGCTATAATATATATACCTTCTAAAGCCAAACATTTACACTACAACTAGAGTTTCTAGCAAAAAGGCAGAAATGAACAGCAACAATAAATGCCAAATGCAACTTACAATAAGGTGGAAAAATTTGAAACAATGATATCTGAAATATATAATATGTAATATATAATTTTTACAAGGTCATATAGTTAAAATAAATTTGTAGAACCTGCATAATGGGTATAACACTTTAAAATTCTTGTCTTTTCTATTTGTTTGAAAATTTTATAATAAAATATTAAAAAAATTAATTTGTTAGGTCATAATAAAACCTAGTTGAATGATGTACGTAAACACTAGGGAAAAATTAGAGGTCCAATAGAAAGCATAAGAAATTATTGAAAAATTAAGACCGTTTCATGCATAGTACACAACGCAGAGGCCATACGAAAGGTTTAAAATATCACCACTTCATAGAGACAGATTAGTGTCTCTATTAGAGTAGATCTGTGTTTGCTTGGGTAAGGGGGAAGGGGAATGGCATGTGACTGTTTAATAGATATAGGGTTTCCTTTTGGACTACTGAAATGTTCTGGAATTTGAGAGTAGTGATGATGCACAATTTTGTGAATATATTAAAAATCATTGAATTGTACTTTTTCAAAAAGCATATGAGTTCTATCTCAATAAAAAGTTAATTGTCATTTAAAAATTTACCACTTTAATTGAAAGAAAAATATGTATATAGAAATAACTGATACATTTAGTTTTTGAAAAATGACAAATCACTAATGTGGTTATGTAATTTTTACAGATCAGTAAGGAGAAAGACTACAAACTCAATGGTCAAAGCATCAAAAGATAGGAACTGAGAGTTTATAACAAAGTACATAAAAATGCTTGTGAGCAGAAAAAAATGCTCAATCTCACTCAAAAGTAAAGAATTACAGATGAAAGTCCAGTTAGAGAGCATATTATAAGTTTGTTCAAGTGTGCATGCTAAGTCGCTTGTCTTGTGTGACTCTTTGAGATCCTGTGGACCACAGTCCACCAGACTCCTTTATCCATGGGATTCTCCAGGCATGAATACTGGAGAGAGTTGCCATGTCCTCCTCTTATGACTCCTGCATTAGCAGACGGGTCTCTACCACTAATGCCACCATAGGAAATCCTATATTATAAGTTGAGTAAAGATTAAAACCGTGGAGGAGGGGATGGAAACCCACTCCAGTATTTTTGCCTGTAGAAGTCCACGGACAGAGGAGGCTGACAGGCTATAATCCATGGGTTCGCAAGTGTGATGATGCCTATTTTTGGCCAAGGCAGGGAGCAACCAGCACTGTCATATTGCTGAGTGAGTGCAAACAGTTGTATCGACTTTGGCAGGAAATTTGGCAGGATCTGTTCAAGGTAAATGTGTATAAACTCTTAGACTCAGGAATTCCACTTCCCGGAGTTTACACTAGAAAAATATTAACACAATTGTGTAAAGATAGGAAAAGACATTTGTTGTAGCAGTTTATAATAGTCTAGTTAGAACAATTTAATTTTCCACCAGTGGAAGACAGGTTAAATGCATTATACTTAAATAATATGCAGTCAGAAAATAATGAATCAGGTTCAGTGTGGTGATATCCATAGAAAGTAGTATAAAGGGTAAAAAAGGTACTGATTAGAACTATCCAAAAGAATAAAGCATAACCCCAATTTTAGGAAAATGAAAGCAAGTACTTTCTAGAATATTCATAAAATATTTCAGGAAGGACATACAAAAATGACTTTAGGAATGGATTTGGATCATGTGAGAAAGATAAAATTTTATTTATTTTTTTTACCATATGTACTTGAGTTGGACCCAAATCTGTTTTTCAATAAGCCTCCCAGATAATTTTGTTACACTACTAGTTAAGATCAGTAGCATCTGTCAACTGCACTAAGTGATTTGCATACAGAAAATACTGAAATCATTCAGCATGAGGATGAGTTACAAGGACAAGGAAAAATTGTGTACCAGGTAATAAAAGTTGTCTGTAACAAAGAGAAATTCTGGGAACAAGAATGTAGAAAAGTAACCATGCTTCAAGGAACAAGAAAAGCACAGATCAGGACATCAACAGCAAGGACATTACAGCTGTCAGGACAGCAAGAGCAAAAAATAGCTGCTCAGAGGTAAGGCTAGTGACACAGTATTGTCCTATTTTCTTCCAGTTAGAAGAGGAGCCAGATTGCTGCTGGTCAGTGCAATACCTTTACTAGTATAGGTGTTAGATAATTATGTCTAAGGGAATTGTGGCTGTGTTGAGAGTCCCTTGGACTGCAAGGAGATCCAGCCAGTCCATCCTAAAGGAGATCAGTCCTGGGTGTTCATTGGAAGGACTGATGCTGAGGTTGAAACTCCAATACTTTGGCCACCTCATGTGAAGAGCTGACTCATTGGAAAAGATCCTGGTGCTGGGAGGGATTGGGGGTAGGAGGAGAAGGGGACAACAGAGGATGAGATGGCTGGATGGCATCACCGACTTGATGAACATGAGTTTGAGTAAACTTCAGGAGTTGGTGATGGACAGGGAAGCCTGGCGTGCTGCAATTCATAGGGTCACAAAGACTCGGACACAGCTGAGTGACTGAACTGAACTGAACTGAACTGAACTGATGTCTCATATTGATTCTAGTCATATTTGAGGCAGAAGTAAAATATTACAATTATGAGTGTGTATTTACAAAGATCAATAATTTTTAGTCTGTAGTCCTTCCACCTGAGATCCTGGTTAATATAAAATTCTTGATGAGAGTATTTTTTAGTACAATTCTGAAAGGAGTCAGTCTTTTACCTAACAATTGCAGTCAGAATTATCCTGCTCCCCACCAATGTAAGTATCATCTCAGTGACTCACCCACATTCAGCCCTACGAATCTAACCATCTGGTAAATATAATCATTGCTGAGAAGAGGCATGAAAAGTGTATTTCTAACTATAATATCTTTTTATTAAGCCAAAATAGTGCCTTTTCATGCACAAAAAAGCTAAGCATTTTAAATTATGCTGAAAATACACAAACTTGTTTTCACGAACATACTTTAATAAAGATATGCCATCAAAATAGACATTTTTGTCTATATCCCATTTCTACAAATTTTGTGTCATTAAATATTTTGGCAGAGTCAGATCTTGTGTTCATTTTGACTAACTATATGTGGATTGAGCAAGTAAACATAACATATAAATCTAGTAAACATTTAAAAGATGTCCAACCAAACCTCATGAGCCACCACGAGGAAGAATTAGAACTCCGTCCATAATTTCTATTTCAGGGAAAAAATGAAGGGAAAAAAAAAAAAAACCTGACTGAAGAAAAAGAGTCATTTAAAAACACTATTATAAATGTTTAATAGGAAAAAAAAAAAGTGGTGCTGTGAAGCAGACTTGAGGCCAAAGTCCAGGAGCCTAGAAAATAAAATATATATATATATATATATATATATATATATATATATATATTTCAAATTCAGCATAAGATGGAAATTTCTCCCGGCCTGATCCTGATCTACACCCACCTCTTTTTCAGCCATGAGAATTCCTATGCAAACCTAGGAAAGGTGGATACATGATAAATGGATGAAAATTTGTCTCTGGAGACTCCAGTCCCTTTTATGTAGATGCTCCTTTGGAAAAGATGGTAGAAAAGGAAGAATTTTCTTTCTTCTCTAGAAAGAGAGCAATAGAAATAAGTTGCTGAGACTGTAAGTGACTCTAGACTGCTGTATCTGATGGTGCACAATCCCTCTCAAGCTTGAAATGTTTAGTGCTACCTTCACCAACACATGACGTGCATGAACCTTCTTTAAAGTTTGAAAATTAAAAGAAAGAGTGTACATATGTAAGAGAGAAAAGACTAAGGTGTGCACTGTAGCAACCACATCTGCAAATAGTAGTTCCAATAAAGTGAGAGATCATTGCTGTCCAACGTAACTCCTAGAGAGACAAAAAAGGTAGTACAGTTGACAGGTGGAAGCTATTTATTAACAGGCCAAAAGTAATAGACTTGTCAGAGAGTCAGGCTAAATGATAAAAAAAGTCAGCATAATAATAGAATATTGTTTACCTTTTCATCAAAGGAATGATTGAATTTCCTCTAAGAGTACATTATTCCTGTTACTTGATTTGATTCAATTTTATTTTGTATTACATGGATAGGACCATTAAGAGGAACTTTTATTATTAGATGGTGTAGATGATATAAAAGTGCTTTATCCTTGTTTGCATAAGTAGCTTATCATGCTTAAATCATGAAGATAAAAGCTATCCATTTCATATTAGTGTCAAAGCAAGTGTTCACAAAACTGGATTTAGTCATATGAATATATTTCTTAAAGTTCTGTAAAATCCAACTTATATGATCTATTGTTTACAGTCTTTCCTGAAATTCAAGAGCTTTCTAGACTACCTTTTTATTTAGATCGTGATATTTATGTTTTTCTCCCCATTAACCTTTGTAATTTCATGTAGTCTGGGTTCATATTTACTCTAATGCTATATCTCACTGGATCTGACCCAGATTTTTACATACTTCTGTATTTGTTGACCTCCATTATCATTAACAATTTCCTGAGGCCCTGAAGTGGGATCTAAGAAAACTTTTGGATCTCCAGATTTGGTGATCCTTATTACATGGCAGACCTCACAACGTGCAAAGGTACTTCCTAGAAAGCTGGTTCCCTCACTCTGCATAGCAGGCTGCTTGTTTGAAAAAGATCTGTGAAAAGTGTTCACAGATTTCCTTCCGAGAGCTCTGCACAGTTTCTTCCAGTGACTGACCAGGAAAAAAATGCAGCTTGCATTACTCCATAATAGCACCTTATTTGGATTGCCTTTTACCAAACCATTAGTTTAAATTACTTTTAGTAAACTCCACAGTTTACTGATTGTGGGAGGCAATGGACTGTGAAGCAAGAATTGCTGGAGGGCCCCTTTTCCTAATAGAACTTTTCTGCTATTGTTTTTGTTTCAACAGCATCTTGAAAACTAGTCCATTTACACAAGTGGTAAATAATGCAAGATGAATGACATTTCAGCCTATAAAATGCAGGCTATTCACCAGAAGAATGTAGATAATGCCATGTAGTACTTTAATTTAAACAGGCTGGATTTTGTTGAGGATCAGTGACATGCAAAGTATTTCAAGACAGGGAGCAGAAGGCTGGTGGGGAAAGAGGCACCCTTTTCCCTTTCATGGTAACGTTGAAAAAGGAAAGCTGTGAAACAATACTCTGAGCAATGTTTTTGACCAATGGCAGGAGAGACTCAAAATTTTCCTGTGCTTTTAGAACAGTGATGGTCAAAGAAACAGCTGGAACAACTCCATAACATTTTTAAGGGTATATTCCGGCAAAGAGAGAAGAAAGAAGATCTCAAAGTAATTTTCATAGAATATGGGGAAAATAGCAGTTTTCTGTTTGATTAACACTTCAGATATACAAACTAATGGTCAAATATAACTTCAAAGAATATTCAGAGAAAATTTACAATGATAATCCCCATATTACAGGTGATGAGATATAGTTATTGCTTTTGAGAGAGAAATAATTTATTAGATATCAGCTGGTAGTTCAGATATAGATCTAGAGAGGGAGTTATTAGGTAACAAGATCCGGTTGTTAACTTCACAGACCAAGAATTTCCATATTCTCTGTGATCCATTTTACATTAAACTCAGAGACTAAATGTGAAATATTTTTCAGGTACATAGATTTAAGATTTATAAGACAGGATAGAGAAAGATAGGGTTTAACTAGACTTGACTTACCTTATCCAATATTGTAGCCACACATGCCTATTGAACACCTGAAATGTGGCTAGTCCAAATTGAGATATGCTATAAGTAAAACATACACACTGAATTTCAGAGACTTAGTGAAAAAAAAACTAAAAAATCCCACTAATTATTTTCTATTGTTTACACACTGGGATAAAATATATAATTACAACTAATTGTACTTGTTTCCTTTTCCTGTTTTCAACATGGCATCTATAACATTTAAAACTGTCCCACATATGTAGGACTTCCCCAGTGGGCCAGTAGGTAAGCCTGCCTTATAATATTTCTATTGGACAGTGCTGGATTAGACAACTTTATCAAATTGACCAGTGCAGGCCCTCTAAGAAATAGACTTGTTAGGTAGAAACTAAGTTGCTAGGTAATTTCATACAGGTCAAAGAGTTACATAATTTAAACATTTATCTGTTTCAGGCTAGGTTCCTTAATGCACACATCTCTGCATCAGGAATATACTTGCCGAGCATGTGAGTTCTCCGGTTAAATGACTCTCTTTTCTAGAATGGGCTGAATAAACACCATCAGGTTCTGTCCTAACAACCATCTTTCTCTACCACTTTATGTTGACCACTCTCTTCTGCTGACTTATTCGTTTGTTTAATATCAGTGCTACAGTACCAGCTGTCTAAGTATGCTGATGTAGTCACCTGTAGACAGGTACCTAAAATAAAAAAGAGACCCATTTGGAGAATAGTATTAACATGTACATTTCACAAATTAATTCATTCTGCTGTGTTCAAGAAAACTCAGTAAATTAGTCAAGGTACTTAAAAAGTAATAGCTTTAAATGAAAACCATTTTCACTTAAAATGCTTATTTTGCAAATTAATTATGTGCATTTCTCTTGGAGAAAAAAGGTAAAAAAATATGTAAGGAGTAAAACTACATGTATTTCCCATCTTTAAAATGAAAGCACTACATGTACAGATATTTAATAATATGACATGGTTTAAATTGAAAGAAAGCTGGTCAAAATAACTCAAATTACTATCATGAACTAAAATCATTTAATATAATTAAAATGGGACAGGAAAACTTACTCTTTGCAATTTGGCATACTCCTTCTAATAGTAAAACAACTTTGTTTACAACAAAGATGTTACCCATTTATTTCCAGAGTATATCTTAGAGTGATGGCATGTGAAAAAGTAAAAGCATAATGCTAGAAAGAAATGAAATAAAAATGACTGTATTATTATGAAAAAGTTTTAGTATTTTTTAAAAGAGAAATAGTAAGTACTATGTATCTAACTTATATTGCATTCATCTTATTATTAATACTTGTGACAGAAGTAGCTATTCTTGAGAATTTACAAAGACCCATGTAGTCTGCTGGGTTTCCCAGGTGGCTCAGTGGTAAAGAATCTGCCTGCCGATGCAGGAGAAGCAGATGCAGCCCACGAATTGAGACGATCCCCTGGAGAAGGAAATGGCAATTACTCCAGTATTCCTTAATGAGGGACCACACCATGTATATGATGTGAGTATATGTGTATGCATGTGTATCTTAGAAGGATCTGTTTCTAACTTTATTTTCACCCAGAGATTCTGCAAGGATTGGAAAAGGTCAGTTTTCATTCCAATCTCAAAGAAAGGCAATACCAAAGAATGCTCAAACTACCACACAATTGCACTCATCTCACACGCTAGTAAAGTAATGCTCAAAATTCTCCAAGCCAGGCTTCAGCAATACGTGGACTGTGAACGTCCAGATGTTCAAACTGGTTTTAGAAAAGGCAGAGGAACCAGAGATCAAATTGCCAACATCCGTTAGATTATTGAAAAAGCAAGAGACTTCCAGAAAAACATTTATCTCTACTTTATTGACTATGCCAGAGCCTTTGACTGTGTGGATCACAACAAACTGTGGAAAACTCTTAAAGAGATGGGAATACCAGACCACCTGTCCTGACTCTTGAGAAATTTGTATGCAAGTCAGTAAGCAACAGTTAGAACTGGATATGGAACAACAGACTGGTTCCAAATTGGGAAAGGAGTACATCAAGGCTGTATATATTGTCACCTTGCTTATTTAACTTATATGCAGAGTGCATCATGAGAAATACTGGACTGGATGAAGCACAAGCTGGAATCAAGATTGCCAGGAGAAATATCAATAACCTCAGATATGCAGATGACACCACCCTTATAGCAGAAAGTGAAGAAGAACTAAAGAGCCTCTTGAGGAAAGTAAAAGAGAGTGAAAAATAGTAAATAGTGAAATATGGCAAATAGATGCAGAAACAGTGGAAACAGTTACAGACTTTATTTTGGGGGCTCCAAAATCACTGCAGATGGTGACTGCAGCCACGAAATTAAAAGACACTTACTCTTTGGAAGAAAAGTTATGACCCACCTAGACAGCATATTAAAAAGCAGAGACATTACTTTGTCAACAAAGGTTCATGTAGTCAAGGCTATGGTTTTTCCAGTAGTCATGTATGGATGTGAGAGTTGGACTCTAAAGAAAGCTGAGCTCCATACAATTGATTCTTTTGAACTGTGGTGTTTAAGAAGACTCTTGAGAGTTCCTTGGACTGCAACAAGATCAAACCAGTCCATCCTAAAGGAAATCAATCTTGAATATACATTGGAACGACTGATGCTGAAGCTGAAACTACAATACTTTGGCCACCTGATGTGAAGAACTGACCCATTGGAAAAGACCCTGATGCTGGGAAAGATTGAGGGCTGGAGGAAAAGGGAACAACAGTGGATGAGATGGCTGGATGGCATCACTGACTCAATGGAGATGAGTTTGAGCAAGCCCTGGGAGTTGGTGATGGACAGGGAGGCCTGGCGTGCTGAAGTCCATGGGGTTGCAAAGAGTTGAATATGACTGAGTGACTGAATTGAACTGAACTGAAAGATTCTGCTTATCAGAGAGTAGAAATCTCTATTGAATTGAACTTTCTAAAGTCCTTAGGAGGCTAGATGTGAGTTTGGAATTTTGACAAAGATGCAAAAGTTTACAAATGCTCTCTTAGAACCTATTATAAGATGTTATTGTGCTTTCATGGTTGACAAAACTATAATAGAATCAGGTGATGAGGGATATATCTGAATTTTTTCAAGTCAGAAACATCTGAGAATTTCCATATTCAATCATGGGTGATTTGAAGTGACTGTGGAGGCCGTCTTTCTCCTTTCCCTACTGTATCTCACATACTGATGCACTATAATAACTCAAGTACACAGTTTTCTTTCTGTATCCAGTGTAATCAGACTGCTCTTAAAATTCCAGACTAAATCCTAGAGTGAGTCATTACACTGACTCTAAGAACTTCATGCTGACCAAAGCAGATAGTGTCATAAATTCCCTAAAATTTCTCAATTTCTCTCTAAAAATTGAACAGATTTCAATTCCAGTCTTGATCAACACCAAATGAAGATCAATACAGTGGCTCTACAACTTATTTGCTCTATAAACTTCAACAAGTTATCAAACTGATCTAGCTTTAGTTTCTTCACCATGAAGTAGAAAAAATAATAAGTACCTCTGAGTTGTTATGAAAACCAGAAAGTTAATATTTATAAAGCACATAAAGAAGTAGCTGGCACATAACAAGTGGTATCTATGTCTCAAATAAATAGCTAATCTTTGGGAAGTTCCCCCTCAAATATTTTTTTTTTATATAATTTCTATTGAGTAAACTGTTACTCAACATCATAGGCAGTTGATTCTTCAATTCTCCAACTTTCTACCTGGTCACCAACCCCCACTCCCAAAACACAAAGTATCAGATTGAAAAATACATTTCTAATTTTTTCAAGTGATAATATGATATTCACTATCTTAATACAGGCAAAAAGTTGTACATAGTTTGGGGTACTATTTTTCTTATTTTGGGAAAAGAAGCCCCTAAGCTTTGTTCATTTATCCAAATAGAAATTTTATATATCAGTAAGAAAATATTATTCCAGAGTAAAACAATAAAATGAGATGACCCCCCTCATCCTGTTCTTAGGGCTCTGTGCTGGCTCTCAGGTAAAAATCTTAAAAAGCAAAGCAATTTTGAGTTCACTGATTTTACCTCATACCCATAAAATAAAAACTTAGATTTCCTTTCCTTCTTTGGAAGGTGAAAACTTGAGTGAACTCCATATGTTTTGGGGAAAAATCTTTTTACCAGTTGTACATTCTGAAATAACTTTAAAATTTAGCTTACCTACACAAGTAGATATTCATATCCAAATTGGATATAATTCCTTATAGTTTATAATATAATTTTAAGGACAGTGGGATTTAATTACAGAAATTCCACAAGACTGGGGAAATGGAGTAGCCATCATTGTCAACAAAAGAGTCCAAAATGCAGGACTTGGATGCAATCTCAAAAACAACAGAATGATCTCTTTTCGTTTCCAAGGCAAACCATTCAATATCACAGTAATGCAAGTCTATGTCCCAACCAGTAATGCTGAAGAAGCTGAAGTTGAACGGTTCTGTGAAGACCTACAAGACCTTCTAAAACTAACATCCAAAAAAGATATCCTCTTCATTATAGGGGACTGGAATGCAAAAGTAGGAATAAAGAGATACCTGGAGTAACAGGCAAATTTGACCTTGGAGTGCAAAATGAAGCAGGTCAAAGGCTAACAGAGTTTTGCCAAGAGAAAGCACTGGTGGTCATAGCAAACACCTTCTTCCAACAACACAAGAGAAGACTCTACACATGGACATCACCAGATGGTAAATAACATAATCAGATTGATTATATTCTTTGCAGCCAAAAATGGAGAAGCTCTATACAGTTAGCAAAAACGAGACCTGGAGCTGACTGTGACTCAGATCCTGAACTTGTTATTGCAAAATTCAGACTTAAAGAAAGCAGGGAAAAGTACTAGACCATTCAGATATGACTTAAATCAAATGCCTTACAATTATACAGTGAAGTGAGAAATTCAAGGGATTAGATCTGATAGAGTGCCTGAAGAACTAAGGACAGAGGTTCATGACATTTACAGGAGGCAGGACTCAAGACCATCCCCAAGAAAAAGAAATGCAAAAAGGCAAAATGGTTGTCTGAGGAGGTCTTACAAATAGCTGTGAAAAGAAGAGAAGCTAAAGGCAAAGGAGAAAAGGAAAGATATACCCATTTGAATGCTGAGTTCCAAAGAATAGCAAGAAGATATAAGAAAGCCTTTCTCAGGGACCAAAGCAAAGAAATAGTGGAAAACAACAGAATAGTAAAGATTAGAGATCTCTTCAAGAAAATTAGAGATACCAAGGGAACATTTCATGCAAAGATGGGCACAAAAAAGGACAGAAATGGTATGGACCAGACAGAAGCAGAAGATATTAAGAAGAGGTGGCAAGAATACACAGAAGAACTATACAAAAAAGATCTTCATGACCTAGATAACCCCGATGGTGTGATCACTCACCTAGAGCCAGACATCCTGGAAAGGGAAGTCAAGTGGGCCTTAGGTAGCATCACTACGAACAAAGCTTAGTGGAAGTGATGGAATTCCAGTTGAGCTATTTCAAATCCTACAAGATGATGCCATGAAAGTGTTGCATTCAATATGCCAGCAAATTTGGAAAACTCAGCAGTGGCCACAGGACTGGAAAAGGTCAGTTTTCATTCCAATCCCAAAGAAAGGCAATGCCAAAGAAGGCTCAAACTACCACACAATTGCACTCATCTCACATGCTAGCAAAGTAATGATCAAAATTCTCCAAGCCAGGCTTCAACAGTACATGAACCGTGAACTTCCAGATATTCAAGTTGGATTTATAAAAGGCAGAGGAACCAGAGATCAAGTTGCCAATATCTGTTGTATTATTGAAAAAGCACAAGAGTTCCAGAAAAACATCTACTTTTGCTTTATTGACTATGCCAAAGCCTTTGACTATGTGGATCACAAGAAAGTGTGGAAAATTCTTAAAGGGATATGAATACCAGACCACCTGACCTGCCACCTGAGAAATCCGTATGCAGGTCACAAAGCAACAGCTAGAACTGGACATGGAACAACAGACTGGTTCCAAATCGGGAGAGGAGTATATCAACCCTCTACGTGTCACCCTGCTTATTTAACTTATATGCAGCATACATCATACAAAATGATGGTCTGATTGACTCACAGGCTTGTATCAATACTTCTGGGAGGAATATCAATAACTTCACATCTGTCAACTTCAGATGACACCACCATAATGGCAGAAAGCAAAGAGGAAAAAAATAAAGAGCATCTTGACGAAAGTGAAAGAGGAGAGTGAAAAAAACTAGTTTAAAACTCAACATTCAAAAAGGTAAGATCATGGCATCTGTTCCCATCACTTCATGGTAAATACATGGGGCAAAAGTGAAAACAGTAACAGATATTATTTTCTTGGTCTCCAAAATCAATGTGAACGGTAACTGCAGCCAAGAAAATAAAAGATGCTTGCTCCATTGAAGAAAAGCTAGACAGCTTTTCTAAACTTAGACAGCATATTAAAAAGCAGAAACATCACTTTGCTCATAAAAGATCCACATAATCAAAGCTATGGTTTTTGCCAGTAGTCATATATGGATGTGAGAGTTAGACCATAAAAAAGGCTGAGCATCAAAGAATTGATGATTTCCAAATGTGGTGCTGAAGACTCTTGAGTGTCCCTTGGAGAGCAAGGAGATCAAATCAGTCACTTTTAAAGGAAATCAACCCTAAATATTCATTGGAGTGATTGATGCTGAACATCCAATATTTTGTCCTCCTTATGCAAAGAGCCAACTCATTGGAAAAGACCCTGATGCTGGGAAAGATTGAGGGCAAGTGGAGATGGGGTGGCGGAGAATGAGATGGTTGGATGGCATCACTGACTCAATGGACGTCAGTTGGGGCAGACTCCAGGAGCTAGTGAAGGAGAGGGAATCCTGCCTGCTGCAGTTCACGAGGTTGCAAAGAGTCAGACACAACTTAGCGATTGAACAACAAAAAGTAATTATAATTTCATTGTTCCTATATGGTAATTATTATACCAATTATCAATGTTATTTATGTAAAGTACAAAGAAGGTGAGCCTACTAAATTAAGACAAAAAATAAAAAAATCCTAAACTCACTAGAGATGAGGTCAAGCTTAATTTTTCTCACATGTGATAGTGAATTAACAGGCTATTGTTCTGGAGACTGATTCTCAATTATGCTGAGCCAGAATGGTTTGAACTGATGCCATTTATTTCAGCCTGTCAAAAAACTTGGATAAAAATCAACTGTGATTTCAGATCAGCAAGTCAAGCAGTTGCTCATCAGACTGTACATAATCCTGGTATTTAAATTAATTTTGTGATTCTCTTTTCAAAGAATCCTCCCCTCAAATGATTCCCATTTTTCTTTAACCTAAATTTATTTATTTTATGCATTCCATTTATTAAAATTAACAAGAAGGGCCTTTTTACATATCTGCCCATCTAGACCCCACCATTCTGGAATGTCCTCTGGACATCATTAAAACCAGATGTTTTCAAATGTCATCTTGCATATACTGAAATGATTATAAAATGGGAATTTTTTTTCCAGACTGTTTCTGCTGAGACAAGAATGCCAGTTTCCACTGGTTTGGAGGACATTTTTATTTCTAATAGCATGAAGTTGGTTCATGATTCAAAATATAGATATTTTTCATGTCAAACACAATACATCATTGCCTGAGAAAATGTTTTTAACAGCAGATTTTATTATAATTTATGTGTTATGTGTATATTAATATTATTTGGAGTTTTATTTTTATTTATAAAAATTAGAATGTCATTGTGATGGATAAATTCAGCAATTTAACCAAGAAAAATGGTGCATTGTAACTCCTAGGGATGACTTTTTTTCTTTCCTCTCCATTATGTTATTAGAGTTAATATAAGTTGAAAATTGTGATATATTCAAAAGGAATGTGGTACAACTACTTTATACTTAAGTAATCAATATTATCATACTCAGTGGAATAGTTTTTTACTATGTAAATGTTTATAGATTCTCACTATTAGTTAAGCTAGTGAAGCAACCAGTTGATGTTCTTCTGTCTGCTATACAGGTACTGTTAGCTGATGATTGATTTTCACATGCCAAATGCAGCTATGGACCATTAAAACAGAATTGTGTAAAAAATAAAGAAATACAGTTTTGCAAAGCATTTGGAACTGATTAGTGGACATGGCTACTAGTCATTCTAACTATAGCAAATTCAAGGTCAATCAGTATAAAAGTTTAGTAAAAAGTTAACCTGTATTCCTACCTATTTGGGGAAAAATGAAACAGATTTTCCTTCTTAGGGATAAAAATACAAGATCTAAGTCTAAACTAGTAATATGAAGAATGAAAGTAATTATTACTTTTGAAAATTGACCTGCATTGATTATTTTTAATGTAGTATTGAATGACCAAGATACTAATTTTCAACCTCTTCCATTTAATTTTAACCTATGGGCAAATCCTTTGCAGATAAATTACTGAGTGATCACTCCATTTTTCAAAATTCTGTATTAATGATATTAATAAATAAGAAAAAAGAACATCTGGGAAATTTGAATAAAAATATTTACTTGAAATACCTTCAGAATTAAAAACTTTCTTTCTTAAAACTTTCTTTCTCTACAAACAAGCCAATCTTGCTGGAGCAAAAAGATTTTAAAAAACATGATATAACAATAATGATGAAAGTCACAATTTGTTTCATTACTCAGGAATTATCACTGTTATCATTTTATAGTTGGTTAATTGTTGGTGATGGACAGGGAGGCCTGGCGTGCTGTGGTTCATGGGGTTGTAAAGAGTCAGACACAACTGAGCGACCGAACTGAAACTGAATTGTAGACCTATCATTTGTGTAAGAAGAATATTTATATGAAATTCCATGTGAAAACATCTTTTTAAAGTTCATTTTTGATAACTTTTCAGTTGCTATATCTTGAAAAGTGTTAGTTGCTCAATTGTGTCCAACTCTTTGCAATCCCATGTACTATAGCTTGCAAGGCTCCTCTGTCCATGGAATTCTCCATATAAGAATACTGAAGTGGGTGGCCATTCCCTTTTCTAAGAGATCTTCCCGACCCAGGACTCGAACCACAAGGGAAGCTATATCTTGAAGAGAAATGCAAATAAAGCCCAATTTCTCTTATACTTGAGAATATGCATAGTTCAAATATGATTGGAGAAATTTAGATAGAAATTATTCTGGTTACCAGCAGTATGATCATTTTTATGAGACTGTACAGGTTACCTGGTGGCTCAGATGGTAAAGAATCTGCCTGCAATGCAGGAGACCTGGGTTCAATACCTGGGTCAGGATGATCCCCCTGGAGAAGGGAATGGCTACCCAATTCAGTATTCTTGCCTGGAAAATCCCATGGACAGAGGAACCTGGCAGGTTATAGTCCATTGGATTGCAAAGAGTTGGACACAACTGAGCATCATCGCAGCACTGTTTATAATAGCCAGGACATGGAAGCAACCTAGATGCCCATCAGCAGATGAATGGATAAGGAAGCTGTGGTACATATACACCATGGAATATTACTCAGCCATTAAAAAGAATTCACTTGAATCAGTTCTAATGAGATGGATGAAACTGGAGCCCATTATACAGAGTGAAGTAAGCCAGAAAGATAAAGAACATTACAGCATACTAACACATATATATGGAATTTAGAAAGATGGTAACGATAACCCTATATGCAAAACAGAAAAAGAGACACAGATGTACAGAACAGACTTTTGGACTCTGTGGGAGAAGGTGAGGGTGGGACGTTTCGAGAGAACAGCATCAAAACATGTATATTATCTAGGGTGAAACAGATCACCAGTCCAGGTTGGATGCATGAGACAAGTGCTCGGGCCTGGTGCACTGGGAAGACCCAGAGGAATCGGGTAGAGAGGGAGGTGGGAGGGGGGATCGGGATGGGAATACATGTAAATCCATGGCTAATTCATGTCAATGTATGACAAAACCCACTGCAATACTGTAAAGTAATTAGCCTCCAAATAATAAATATAAATGAAAAAAAAAAAAAAGAGAGACCAAAAAAAAAAGATTCCAAGGCATGCTGAAAATTAAGATGATATTTAATGGTAATGATTATACATTTTTATTTTTAGGTTTAAACAGAGTATAGCTGAACTAGAATAATATAAATTTACTTTTAAAAGGTTTTCACTTGACTACAAGATAACAGAGAAAAGTTCAATAGTATAATGGGCTCAGAAGGAAAAACTCATTGTGATACTTCAGTGGAGGTTGCCCAAGAACAGCTTTTTCATGTATTGCTTTCTAATAAATCCATAGTGGTTACATAAACGAAAATATGTTTCAAACAATCCCCTTGTCAGACTGTCAACAGCAAACATATTAATGTTTGATCATCACCCTAATAAAGTGGGCTGAGTATGACACAGTAGACAGAGTTGCAAAGGGGCTGGAAACCTTTACTCATGAAAAGCAACTGAAGACAAAAAACTCTTAAGAATAAGTAAACAACTAAATTAACAAAATGGGCCAAAGAGCAAAGAGACACTCCACCAAAGAAGATATTCAGATGGCAAATAAGCATATGAAAAGATGTTACACATCATATATCATTAAAGAAATGCAAATTAAAATAAGAATAAGATATCACTTACATACCTATTAGAAATGGCTAAAATCCAGAACACTGAAAACAGCAAATACTGGAGAACAAAAACTGTCCTTTATTGGTGGTAGGAATGCAAAATGATACAGTCACTTTGGAAGGAGTTCTGATGGTTTCTTACAAAGCTAAGCGTGCTCTTACCACATGATCTAGCAATTGGGCCTCTTGGTATTTACCCCAAGGAACTGAAAACTATGTCCACACAAAAAGCTGCACATAGATGTTTACATCAGCTTTAGTTACACTTGCCAAAACTTGGAAGCAACCACAATGCTCTTCAGTAGGTGAACTGATAAACTGTGGTACATGCAGGCAAATATTCAGCACTTAAAAAAAAAAAAATCAGCTTTCTCCATGAAAAGACGTGGAGAAAGCAAATGAATATTACTAAGTTAAAGAAGCCAATCTGAAAAGGTCAAGTACTATTATGACTAGACACGGATTCATTCCCTGGGTTGGGAAGATCCCCGGAGGAGGGCATAGCAAACCACTCCAGTATTCTTGACTGGAGAATCCCAAGGAGAGAGGAGCCTGGAGGCTACTGTCCAGAGTCACATAGAGTCAGATAGGATTGAAGTGACTTAGCACACACAGCATACAATTATATATGATCCCAAGCATATGACATTTTGAAAAAGGCAAAACTATGGAGACAACAAAAGAATCAGCAGTTGCCAGGAATGGGGAGCAGAGGCAATCGGTGGATGCAAAATAACTGGAGGGCAGATAAATCAATCTGTGTAAGCTGTAATTGCGAATTTATGTTGTTAGAAATCTGTCCCAACTCATAGAATGTACAGCAACAAAGCAAATCCTCATACAAACTATGGCTTTGCATAATGTATCAATGCAGGTTCATCAACTGTAACAAATGTACCACTCTGGTGAGGATGTTAATAGGAGGGGAGACTATGCATGTGGAGGCCATGAGTATGTGGAAAATCTCCATACATTCTGCTCAATATTGCTGGGAACCTAAAACTGATCTAAAAATAAAGAATTAAAAAATATTGCTTAAGAAACTGGCTATTTTCACTTGGAACAGAAATACCTAGAAGGAGAATAATGACAGTTTTCAGATACTTTTAAAGGCTGTCACAATGAAGGGTTTTCTGATGCTGGTCAGACTTTCTGATGCTCATAAGGTTACATTAGGACAGAGGTAGAATATTTCAGAAATGCTGATTTCCTAACCAGGACAACTGTTTAAGAAACGACTTAATGGATTTAAGTTGACTGACATCCTTCAGAGCCATGAAATACCTGGATAGCCAATCCTCAAAAATGTCTGAGAGGGGATTACTGACTTAACTGTGAGCAAGGAATCCAAACAATTTTATACTTCTTAACTAACATTTTAAGAATATCTATCATTCATAAATTACATAAAAGAAAAAAAAGTCATTACTTTTTTCACATCATTTCCTCTACTTTCAACATTTCAGTGTGAAAACATTAGAGTTATTAGCAAGATATAAGTAATACTGGCAAAGAGGAAAAGTAAAAGGCATTTAAAACAAAAAAAATGCACAAGGTAATTGTACAGACTTTATGATGAAAGCAAATATTTCTTCAAGAGGAAAATCATCTGCTTGTTCCTTTCTATTGCCTGGCACTCGGGATATTTAGAGCAAAAGCTCCTTTGGCAAATTGCTCTTTTGGGAGGAGATTTGGGTGGACTTATTATGATATTTACTACAACATTGTTTTGTTTTACATGCTTGACATATAATTCCTAGAGGTTAAGCAGTGCATTAGACTTTTGCACTCATTATACTTAAGACTCAATACCAGAAATGAGTGATCATCTCTTGGATAACTAAAAATGAAGCTTTTGTGTGTTTCAGTTAAAATCTTTTAAACATGGATTAAATAAACATGTAATTTTCTATGGGTTTGGCAACATTAATCCACTGGTTTTTGCATTAAAATTTGGAGATCGTATTTTTTTTAGAGCTGTTTATGTGTATGCAGATGCTTCTCTTTAAAGATAATTTCAGAAAATTTGGAAGAAATCAGTTTTAAATTTTTTATTGAAAACTTGTTAGAATATTCAAGTTACAGACACTGCACTAGATTCAAATGCCTCCTTTATTACTACATTTTGCTAATGATTTTAATTAAACATACACTGATTCTCATTTCATGTCATTATGTAATTTTGGTAGTCTGCCTAATACATAAAAAAGTACAGCTAAATTCTTTGGTTACATTATGGTTTGAAAGAACACTTCACATAAATAGTAAAGGGTATTTTAGTAGCACATTTAATGAAAAAAGGTCTAAATCTTTTCCAAATATTGTAAATAAGATGTGATGTTTACATTTTACAACAAGTTTAAAAAAGATAATAGCAATTGATTTTGAGTGAGTAAATTACAAACCAATAACTAGCTATAAATTCAGTTCAGTTCAGTTGTTCAGTCATGTCCGACCTTTGCGAGCCAATGGACTGCAGCACTCCAGGATTCTCTGTCCTGGAGCTTACCCAAACTCATGTACATCAAGTCAGTTTTGCCATCCAACCATCTTATCCTCTGTCATCCCTCTGTCCTGCCCTCAATCTTTCCCAGCATCAGGGTCTTTTCCAATGAGTCAGCTCTTGGCATCAGATGGCCAACGTATTGCAGTTTCAGCTTCAGCATCAGTCTTTCCAACGAGTATTCAGGACTGATTTCCTTTAGGATGGACTGGTTTGATCTCCTTGCAGTTCAAGGGACTCTCAAGAGTCTTCTCCAACACCACAGTTCAAAAGCATCAATTCTTCGGTGCTCAGCTTTCTTTATAGTCCAACTCTCACATCCATACATGACCACTGGAAAAACCATAGCTTTGACTAGGTGGACCTTTGTTGGCAAAGTAATGTCTCTGTTTTTTAATAAGCTGTCTAGGTTGGCCACTGCTTTACTTCTAAGGAGCAAGTGTCTTTTAACTTCATGCCTGCAGTCACCATCTGCAGTAATTTTGGAGCCCAAGAAAATAAAGTCTCTCATTGTTTCTCTTGTTTCCCCACCTATTTGCCATGAAGTGATGGGACTGGATGCCATGATGTTAGTTTTCTGACTGTTGAGTTTTAAGTCAACTTAATCACTCTGCTCTTTTATTTTCGTCAAGAGGCCCTTTAGTTCTTTACTTTCTGCCATAAGGTTGGTGTCATCTGAATATGTGAGGTTATTGATATTTCTCCCAGCAATCTTGATTCATGGACTCGAGCATTTCACATGATGTACTCTGCATATACGTTAAATACTCAGGGTGACAATATAGTCTTGATGTACTCCTTTCCTGATTTGGAACCAGTCTAAACAAAGCCAGTGGAGGTGATGGAATTCCAGTTGAGCTATTTCAAATCCTAAAAGATGATGCTGTGAAAGTGGTACACTCAATATGCCAGAAAATTTGGAAAACTCAGCAGTGGCCACAGGACTGGAAAAGGTCCATTTTCATTCCAATCCCAATGGAAGTCAATCCCAAAGAATGCTCAAACTACCACACAATTGCACTCATCTAAGACACTAGTAAAGTAATGCTCACAATTCTCCAAGATAGGCTTCAACAGTATGTAAATCGTGAACTTCCATGTTTAAGCTGTATTTAGAAAAGACAGAGGAACCAGAGACTAAATTGCCAACATTCACTGGATTATCAGAAAAAAAAAAAAAAAAGAGAGAGCAAGAAAAACATCTACTTCTGCTTTATTGACTACGTCAAAGCCTTTGACTGTATGGATCTCAACAAACTGGAAAATTCTTAAAGAGATGTGAATACCAGACCACCTACCTGCCTCCTGAGAAATCTGTATGCAGATCATGAAGCAACAGCTAGAACTGGACATAGAACAACAGACTGGTTCCAAATTGGGAAAGGAGTATGTCAAGACTGTATATTGTCACCCTGCTTATTTAACTTATATGCAAAGTACATCATGAGAAACGCTGGGTTGGATGAAGCACAAGCTGGTATCAAGATTGCTGGGAGAAATATCAATAACCTCAGATACGCAGATGACACCAACCTTAAGGCAGAAAGCAAAGAACTAAAAAGCCTCTTGATGAAAATAAAAGAGCAGAGTGATTAAGTTGACTTAAAACTCAACAGTCAGAAAACTAAGATCAGGTCATCCGGTCTCATCACTTCATGGCAAATAGATGAGGGAATAATGAAAAAAGTGAGAGACTTTATTACTTTGGGCTCCAAAATCACAACAGATGGTGACTGTAGCAATAAAATTAAAAGATGGTTCCTCCTTGGAAGAAAAGCTATGACCAACATAGACAGCATATTAAAAAGCTGAGACATTACTTTGTCAACAAAGGTCCGTCTAGTCAAAGCTATGGTTTTTCCAGTAGTCATGTATGGATGTGAGGGTTGGACTATAAAGAAAGCTGAATGCAGAAGAATTGATGCTTTTGAACTGTGGTGTTGGAGAAGACTCTCGAGAGTCCCTTGAACTGCAAGGAGATCCAACCAGTCCATCCTAAAAGAGATCAGTCCTGGGTGTTCATTGGAAGGACTGATGCTGAAGCTGAAACTCCAATACTTTGGCCACCTCATGCGAAGTGCTGACTCATTGGAAAAGACCCTGATGCTGGGGAATATTGAAGGCAGGAAGAGAAGTGGCCAACAGAGGATGAAATGTTTGGATGGCATCACTGACTTGATGGACATGAGTCTGAATAGGCTCCAGGAGTTGGTGATGGATAGGGAAGCCTGGTGTGCTGCAGTCCACGGGGTAGCAAAGATTCAGACACTGAACAACTGAACTGAACATAGCTTTTGTTCCATTTCCAGTTCTCACTGTCACTTTTTGACCTGCATACAGATTTCTTAGGAGACAGGTCAGGAAGTCTGATATTTCCATCTCTTTAAGAATTTTCCACAGATTGTTGTGATCCATACAGTCAAAGGCTTTGGCATAGTCAATAAAGCAGAAGTAGACGTTTTTCTGGAACTCTCTTGCTTTTCCAATGATCAACTAAAAGCTATAAATTTTTGACTACTTATTAATATCCTACCATAATTTTGAAATAAATATTAAGCACAAGTTTCAAACAAATCATGTATCATAAAATAATTTATGAGGACAAAACTTAAGATATAAACCTGCCCAAATGGAGATTTTATTTGAACTTTGAATGAAGATAATTAAATAAATATATTTTGAAAAGTCTATGGTAAAAGCTGCAGGTAAGTACTGAAGCTTCCTGGATTTTATCATAAGCATATTTTGGCACTGTGTAACAGTGAATTTGCCACTTCATTATACAGACTTATGTTACCTTTTGTGGATACAGAATTCTGAATGATTCCAATTTTTGATTCCTCATGTCCTCTTTTGGGGGCTTCCCAGGTGGCACAATGGTAAAGAATCTGCCTGCCAATGCAGTAGACTCAGAGTTGCAAGTTTAATCCCTCGGTTGGGAAGATTCTGTGGAGGAAGAAATGATAACCCACTCTAATATTCCTGCCTGGAATAATCCCATGGACAAAGTAGCCTGACAGGCTACAGTCCAAGGGGTTGCAGAGAGTCAGACATGATGAGCATGAATGTATGCCCTCTTTTCAGTAATGCCTGTTTTTCAATAATATGCATACATACTTTTTATACTGTTTAGAACATGTTTGACATGTAAACAGGTTATTTAGCCCTAGATATTCACAGACTATTGCTTCTTATCGCATATCTTACTTATTGAATGCCATGATGCCATGGGACATACTTAATTCAGTGCCTGGATGCAGTTTCTAAACATATAGAAATAATTCTAAAATGGACAGGAATGGGCAAATTTAATTCAGAAGACCATTATATCTACTGCTGTGGGCAAGAATTCCTTTTAAGAAATGGAGTAGCTCTCATAGTCAAGAAAAGAGTCTGAAATGCAGTACTGGGGTGCAATCTCAAAAACAAAAGAGTGGTCTCTGTTTGTTTAGTAATTCAAGTCTATGCCCGAAGCACTAATGCTGAAGAAGCTGAAGCTGAATGGTCCTATGAAGACCTACAAGACCTTCTAGAACTAACACTGAAAAAAAAAGTCCTTTTCATCATAGGGGATTGGAATGTAAAAGTAGAAAGCCAAGAGATACATGGAGTAACAGGCAAGTTTGACCTTGGAGTACAAAAATGAAGCAGGGCAAAGGCTAAGAGTTTTGCCAGGAGAACACACTAGTCATGGTGATAGCTTATGTGTACAGTTAAAGGTGCTGCCAGATTCGTGGTCTCCAAAGGAGAAGATTTAACTCTGAGACCAAAGACAGTCTCAGTCACTCAGAGGTTTGTGCAGACTTTTATTTAGAGTGAAAGTGGCATAAAAAGCTTCTGACATAGACATAAGAAAGGGTAGGAGAGTTCCCACTCTCACTAGTTTCAGTTCAGTTCAGTTCAGTCGCTCAGTCATGTCCGACTCTTTGCGACCCCATGAATCACAGCACGGCAGGCCTCCCTGTCCATCACCAACTCCCGGAGTTTACTCAAACTCATGTCCCATCGAGTCGGTGATGCCATCCAGCCATCTCATCCTCTGTCGCCCCCTTCTCCTCCTGCCCCTAATCCCTCCCAGCATCAGGGTCTTTTCCAATGAGTCAACTCTTCGCATGAGGTGGTCACTAGTTTAGGGAGAGCCTTATATACTTCTCAACTGGCTGTTGAGAATATATTTAAAAAAAATACCTCAAAGTTTGTAAAATTTCCACTTGACACTTTCCCAAGTTGTAAATCCTGAGATAACTATGGCACAAGATTAGCCAGGGAGAACAGGTTCCAGGCAACTTCTCAGGAGAGACATACTGTTGCTGTGGAATCAGGGGTACAAGTTTTGAGAAACAGGTTTCCAGGCAAGATTTGTTACAATTAGAATCCTTTAAAAAGAGCATAAGAAAAGCATTTCCAGGAGTAAGGCATGTTGTGTGATCACTAGTTCTGGACCAAAAGAAAAGCCAGTTCTCAGGCAAGATACATTGTTGCACAAGGGGAAAGAATGAGGGAGAAGGTTCACCTTCTCCTTAACTGGCCCTAAACTTTAACTCTCTCAATATGAAACACCATCTTCCAACAACACATGAGATGAATCTATACTTGGACATCACCAGACGGTCAGTACTGAAATCAGTGATTATATTCTTTGCAGCCAAAGATGGAGAAACTCTAATGTAGTCAGCAAAAACAAGACCTGGAGCTGACTGTGGCTCAGATCATAAGCTCCTTATTGTGAAATTCAGACTTGTATTTTGACAGTACTTATGATCAATTTTAATGACATGAGTTAACTTTTTGAACTTTGATCAATTTGTTTTTTAAAGTTTTTTTAAAATGAGTAAAACTGATCTCTAAAAATGACTGTTAAGAATCACTGTCTTAAGAATTTAAAAATTAAATCCATTCATTGATAATATCATTTAATGTCAAAACCATTTTTATTGGCAAAATAAACGAATATATGTTAGACTGAGTTCTGATCAGTTGGTTTTATACATCTGCATTTGAATTTACAGAAAGGTAGCTTGTAAACAGATGTTGGTTATGATTAATCTGATCCTCTGGGAACCTTTTAACTTCACAATCTGGAACAAATATGAAGACAGTTATTCAGGTCCTGATGAATTAGCTTTGAGAACATACAAACAAGAATCTAAACAAAGAGATAACAGACCACTTGCAAACTCAGCTCAATGATGATAATCTTGAGAAAAGAAGGCACAAACAGTTCCAGAACTTAAAATTATAAAGTAACAGAAAGCATATTCATGAATATGCTTTGTGCTTTGGGAAAACTGACAGAAAGAAACATATGGCATCATTCTTTAAATAGTATCATTGCCTTGGAGTCACATGGACTCTAAATCAGTGCCTAGTTGTCTTCCATCTTATTGTTCAAGTGAACAACAATCCACATCAACTAACATGTTGCCTACTGTTCTTGCATTTCTCATGCCTTCTTGATCTTGCTAACTCATTTCTCTCTTCTTGACTAATGTTTTATTTTTATTTTTTTGAGTCTGGGTGGGAAATAAATACTTTATAGATATGCATCAACCTTTTTTCTCTTTCACTTAGAATAGTAAATGTAACAGTTAATAATCAAACATTTTCATTGCCATTTTTTAGTTTGTTACTGGCATGTCCTTCTAAGCATATGGGATAATGAAGGCTATTGAGATATGAGTAAAGAAATTCAGTGAGTGCAGATGAAGGAAACCATAAGAATGGTATCATAACACAGGTTTATCATTCTAATAATTGCACTTACTTGAGACTACTTCAAAAGATCCCCTTAGGCTTAGATTAATCTTTACAGTTCTGGGATCAAGAATTATCTTGATCTAAACTGGCATCCAGGCTTCCCTGGTGTTCAGCTGGTAAACAATCCACCTGCAATGTAGGAGACTCCAGTTTGATTCCTGGGTCAGGAAGATCCTCTGAGGAGGAATAGGCTACCCACTCCAATATTCTTGGGTTTCCTTGGTGGCTCAGACAGTAAAGAATTCACCTTCAATGAGGGGGATCTAGGTTTGATCCCTAGGTTGGGAAGATCCCCTGGAGGAGGGCATGGCAACCCACTCCAGTATTCTTGCCTGGAGAATCCACATGGGCAGAGGAGTCTGGCAGGCTACATTTCATGGGGTCACAAAGAGTGGGACACGACTGAGTGAATAAACAGAGCACAGCAGAGCAAACCGGCATTCATGCTGGAGAATATTCATGAATGGGGAGGCTACTAACCTCTTGGCTCTTTATATCTAAATTATGGAGACTAATGAATGGCACTGATTCTTAGTTCAATACATGGGCCTCCTAGGTAGTGCTAGTGGTAAAGAACCTACTTGCCAATGCAGGAGACATAGAGACCAGTGTTGTGATTCCTGGGCCGGGAAGATCCTCTGGAAGAGGAAATGGTCACCCATTTTAGTATTCTTGCTTGGAAAACCCCATAGACAGAGGAGCCTGGCAGGTTATGGTCTAGGGTCCGAAAGAGTTGGACACGACTGAAGCAACTTAGCATGCACGTATTAGGTGTCAATGATGTGCCACATGTTACTTTAAATACAAGGGTATGGTGTGAAGCACATCAATTTCTTGTCCTCATGTATCTCAAAATCTAATTGCAGAGACATAAAATAATTTTTTAAATATATGGAATATAATGTCCAGAAGTGTTATCTGCTATAAGGAAGATGTTTAAAAACTAATAAAATAGAAGATACATTCTATTTTATATAGAACCAGGAGTGAAGAGCTCTCTAAAGAGATTGTACTTGAGCATATACATTAACTAAATAAGATTAATCAGAAACTTTACAAAGTATGTTGGCAAGAGGCATGTACATGTTTCAATTCTAGGATAACTGGCACGGCGAAGACTTTTGAAATGGACACTGGCCTAAATGACACATTCTTGATTAAATTCAAGGGAGGTCAAAACCATTAACATAATCTTAAGGAGATAGCCTTTTCATCTTATTATAGTACTGAGCAATAAAACCCTTAGAATTCATCACCTATTAGCTAACTACCACAAGGCAAAAAAATCTAGCAGCAACTGAATAGAACACTGGTACCCCAAGCTGGTAAGCATAGGCCCTACTGTAGCATATGCCCCCAGGTTTACACACTTAATGAAAGCATTCTCCCGTGTATCCACTGAATCCACTCTGAGCGAGTATCTGATTCTGCTGATTATTGACATACTGCTCAATATTCAGTTGAAAAATTAAGTCAGTGCTTCCCAAACAGCACTGTACAAACATCAGCTGGGATCTTAATAAAATGTGGGTTCTGGGCCAGTTGGTCTAGGACAGTGGGCAAAGGGTGGGGTGGGGAAGGGAGCTGAGATTCTGCATTTTTTAACAAAACTGCCAGTTTGTTATACCAGTCCTGCAGGCCTATGTATTGTACTCTGTAACAGGGATCTAGTGATGTGGAGCAGAACTGATACACTGTCTCCTAAATGAGGACTGAAAGATAAGACACGTGATTCCCGTCCGCAGACTTTTCTGAAAAGGCTGATGTCTTCATCATTTTGGGCTACTGCTATAACCAAGTACTTAGATTAGGTAGCTTACAAACAACAGAAATATATGTTCTGCCCTACTGGAGGCTAGAAATCTAAAATAAGGGCACCAGCATGTTTGGGTTCTGATGCGTCCTTATCCAGATTTCTAACTGCAGCCATCTTGCTTTACCCTCACATGGCTCTTACGCACATATCATGGAAATAACCTGAGAGTTCTGTCTACAGCAATGTAGGTCCATCTCAGTAATAACCTCAGGAAATGTGGAATCTAACCTCAGTGTGGACTGTAGGTCTGGTAGACTCACTGATTGAACTTCAGTACAGACACAGCTCCACCTGTCTGACCACTGCATACCCTGTTCTAACAAGGACAGGATGGTGCTTCGATTACCCTGGCATCAGTGTCAGTTCAGATGATGCGTCCAAGACCCCTTAGAATGTACATATGCCTTTTATTCCAGTGCCCAGTTGCTCAGGTAAATGTCAAAAGCCCTTTGGGGAAAGAATTTGGAAAATAAACTTTTAATATTCCTACTGCAGCACTGCAGAGTCATCCTCAAATGCTCCTGATCTCCCTTTCAATCAACAGCCTCTAGATCTCAGAATTGGTTCAAGTCTGGAAAGCTTGTGAGAGAGAGCAATTTTTCATTACTGTGGCTGACGTTACTCTTCTGCTCTTGATACCTCAGTCATGTTTTGTTGTGTAAGTTAAGCAATAACATAACTGGCTGGTACATCTAGCTTTATGAATGTCACGATCTATTAGCCATTACCAGAGATCCTGGAAGACCAAGGCTCTTGAAACTCCATTCTTGCCTCACTCTCCATTATGGTAATTAAGAGACCTTGCCTCTGATGGTTAAATGTTGCCATGTGGCTTCTAATTTTTCAAAATTATATTATACCTATTCACACTAGGCAACCCAGATCAATTACAGTGTCTTTCTTCTCACATTAATTTTGGCCTAGAATGGACACTGCCAGTTTCTGGATGATGTCAGCGTCCCCTTTCTCTACATTTTAGGAAAGGGAGAGTCTTCTGTGTTCTTTTGGAAAATGTAAACAGCTGCTGGTTATCTGGCCTAACATAATTATTCCATTCTAGCTTGCTCATCTTTCTGAACATTTGCATTTATCCTCAATTTTTTTTGCCAAAGCATTGCAACATTGCTATCTCGTTAATAATATGTCATCTACAAAGTTCAAGATGTCATTCCTGGAGTATATTAGGACTAAATCCAGGCATCCTTGCCAGGATGTTAAATTCTGATTCATGGGAGAATGCCACCATGTTAATAAACATTCCCCTATCTGAGTTGCCTGTGTCCCAGATCTGATTCAACTCTAACATTCCACTTTCATGTGTGTACCCCCAGCTCCTGTTTTAGTATATCTTAGATGAGTTCTGCAACCCTTTCAATAATCTTTTATTCCCCCCAACAGGAAGAGCACTTTATTTCCCTGTTCATGCTGAAACCTGACTCTAGTTATTATTCTAGAAGTAATGGGAAGGGGGTAGTGAAGGGGCAGTTCTTGAAGACAACAAACATCATCTTGTGGTAGACCTGTTTCCGCCGAGTCTTTTGTATAAACTCCAGAATATGGGAAGCTACACTCTAATATTAAGTTTTAAGGGAATCTGAGAAATCTAGTTTTTAAGCACATTCATTCAAATAACATTCTTGCAACTCTCAGGGTCTCTCTATCCCGACACAGTCACTGACCTTAAGAGCTTGCTAGGGCTATGAACTAACTTCCCACTGAAAATCCTCCACGCTTAGGATAAGTCTGAGTTTCTGCATAGTCTGCCCTTTTGAATATAAGAGATGACAGTCTCTTAAATGTTTCCATGGAGACTTTCTAGCTTTCACAGAGTGTCTGAGTTCAAGTTAGCTGATCTGAGTGTTTCTTTCTTAAAAATCTCTACAACACTTGACAAAGACCATCCAATTCCACAATCCCTATAATTACATCCCCTCAATAGATTTCAAGAGCTTGTGCATATGCTTCTCTATTTGTGTATCATTCCAATCCACCATAGGTAACAATCTAAATAGTACTGTGATATTGCGAGATAACAGAAGTACCACTATGTCACTCACCGTTTACAGGATGATCCTCACAGCCATCTGACTGACAAGGAGTCCAATTTCAGAATTCTATTCTGAGAATATGATCTCTAGCCACATTTTAGATACCCAGTGACTTATGTTGATTTACTTCAAAAGAAGAATCTGAAGTCAGAATCCAAGATAGCTCGTTTGGAAGATAAATACAGGAAGAATTGTAGGAGTAGGCAAATGGGAGAAAGTGTGTTAATGGATGGACTATACTTTAAGGCAATTGGAGCTCAGTTTCATTAGAGATTTTCTGGGAGATTTTCTGGGAGATGTTTCAGAATTGTCCCAGCACTCCTCCCTAGTTGTCTGATCATTGTTCCAGAGTGAGTCAAACACATTTTTCCTAAAGAGCACCGTGCATTTCTGTAGAGATGCAGGACAGTCTCTGTGGTTATGGGAATTGTCTGTAGGCTACGTCCAAGTAGATCAAGACAATATAGGTGGGGCAGTGGCAGAATCTGCTTCAGTGATTTAGTACTTTTTTATGCTAGTTTAATCTAATCTCCTTACTTACAAATTAATAATAATAGTCACTACATCATTAGGATGCTGAAAAGGGGGCTGAGATTTTTCACAGAGTGTTTTATAAGGTGTTTTGGATATAGAATGTATTTAATAAGTGCTAGCTGTTATTATCTTTTGTGTCTCTCCTCACATTTCCTACCCAGTGACAAAACCTCCTGAATGTGTACCCTAAAATTCCACTATACTCTTCTTGAACTCAGTCTTGAATTCTTGTCTAAATCTTACCTATCACTTAAGGTCTAACAAAATACTCTTTCTCCATAAAAAATTTCCACGTCCTCAACAGATTTTCTTTTTTTTTTTTTTTTTGCTTAAGCTAGAAGTATCACTATTACTTTAGACTCTTTATTTTCTATGTATTATGCTCATTTGGAGATATATGTATATATGTGTCTATATATATATATATACACACACACACACACACACACACAGTTAACCCTTGAACAATGCAGGGCTTAGGGACATTGATCCCTGTGCAGTTGAAAAATCCACACATAACTTTTGATTCCCCCAAAACTTAATTACTAATAACCTACTATTGACAGGAAGTCTTACTGATAGCATAAACAGTCCATTAACACACATTTTGTGTGCTATATGTTACAGACTATATAATAAACTACAGAAAAAGGACATTATTTTAAAAATCATAAAGAGAAAATATCTATTTACTGATATCATAAGTTTACATCCTCTGCTTATAAGATGCATCATCTGATCATGTGATATATGATCACAGTATGTATATGTGCTATATATACTACTAACACTAGACATCAAAAATAAAAAGATAATGTGAAAAAGTAATTAATATTTATTAACAGGTATAGTGGTTTATGGAGAAGGCAATGGCACCCCACTCCAGTACTCTTGCCTGGAAAATCCCATGGATGGAGGAGCCTGGTAGGCTGCAGTCCATGGGGTCGCTAAGAGTCGGGCACGACTGAGCGACTTCACTTTCACTTTTCACTTTCATGCATTGGAGAAGGACATGGCAACCCACTCCAGTGTTCTTGCCTGGAGAATCCCAGGGACGGGGGAGCCTGGTGGGCTGCCGTCTATGGGGTCGCACAGAGTCGGACACGACTGAAGCGACTCAGCAGCAGCAGCAGCAGCATAGTGGTTTATTGATAATGAAGAAACAGCAGTGTGAATGATTCATGGTAGCCTAGCCTGTACACTAATAAATGAATCATTATAAAAATTTTATAGTATATGGCATTTAAGTCATATTCATAATACAGTTTGGAAACACTGTTATATTTTAAAAATATATGTGATAATAGGCCAATAGGCAATTTTTTCAATTACAAGAAGAGGTAGTCTATACAGCGATGTAGTTATTTGAAAGCAGAGTCATAAAACTGTTAAAAAAAAAAACTAACACATTATTAATTTTATATTAAATATGATTCACATTATGCCTATGTAAGGATAGGCTATTCACTTCAAGTCTTGCAAACAATGTTGTACATTTATATTTTGTATATTTACTAAAAAAGACCCATGTATCAGTGGACCCATGCAGTCCAAACCTGTGTTGTTCAAGGTTCAACTGTATATATCTTATAGAGCTTAAAACTTTTGATAAATTTTCTTATTATTTGTATATCACTTAGAGTAAAAAGTTCAATATCTGGACTTTAGTGGAAATTTTATAGCTATTATCTCTTCCAACTAGCTCTAGCCCAACTCAAAAAAGAAAAAAAAAAGAACTTGGCTTCTGATTCAGTTCATTTGATATGCTAAATCATTACCTCTTCGATAATACTGCAGTTTTAGGTATATGTGGTGAATATAATTGATTAAATTCTATGGATGCAATGCTATCTCTTAGGAGTATTTAAACAGAATAGTGAAATCATAAAAGTGATATTCATGCAGAAACATCTAGGAATAGTTCAAAAGCAGACTATAAACAAAGGAAAGTAAAATCTAGCACAAGATTATTAGTGAAAGTATTACTCTTACAATCTTTTGAAGGGCGCAGTAAGAGAAAGCTGTGGACATGGAAACGTTATTTTAGGAAGACAGGGTTTTCATGATTACATATGGGGTCAAATGAGAAACTTCATGAATGACTCCACTGACTGAAATAAATAATGGTTAGGAGAAAAATTAATGAGGCATGGGGAACAGATCATTATACATTTAATTGAGGTGAAGGTGGTTGCCTATGGCATAAACAGACATTTATATAAAAATTACTTTACTCCAAAGAACTCTTGCTTCCTTCCCAACTTTTCTTTGTTCTACTGTGATCATGAAAATTCACATCTAAATTATATACCACATATGTTGCAGAAATGGTCTTCCACATGTCTTTTCTAGTCTGATTGCTTTCCTTCTTGGTACATCTTTAATTAGCTTGAAGATGACTTGTATTAGTGCCTATTTCATTAGATAATTTATTTCCACAAAATCTCCAAAAGTTTCATGAAACAGAAGTACCTCTATCTGGTTTGGTGGTTTATGTCCCATTAGACTATCTCAAGAATTTCATATTTCTATGACTTCCAAACTCTACCTCCTTTGTCCTCTCTTCTGTCATACTTTTTCCTTTCTTCCCTTCCTGCATCATAAACTGCATCCTTCTCTATCCTCTTACTACTCTCCTCTAGTCATAAAGCAGGTAAAGCATTAGCAACTGAGTTCTGTGTGTTGACTCTGGAGTCTAGCTGCCTGACTTCCAGTCCTAAAGTCCCAGATAATTGATATCTGCACAATTAAAGGCAGACTACTAAACCTGTTGATGTTTTAGTTGTTTTAATGATAAAATGAGGATGGTAATAATACTTAATTCTTAAAGATGTTGAGAGTATTAGGTGAAAGAAGACATAAGAAGTGTGTGGCATAGAGTAAATAATTAAAGTTCCTTGTTATCCCTAACTTTATTGTTATTCTTCTCTGAACTCTTTATGAAAAGTATACACACACATTGCCTTGATTTTCTGATGAGTGTTTGATGTTCATTGCTCATAAATTCCCAAGTATGTTACAGGTCCTTGGTTACACAGTCTGCAGTTTATGCCTCTATTTCCATTATAGCTAAATGTATAAGTATTGAATAAATACTAAACAGGCTACATAAAGTTGGGCTTGAAAATGTGTACAGGGAATCATTAGCAAAGGATAATGTTGAGGAGAATAACTAAAGGAAGTAATCAAAAATAATAAAATTTGTTACAAGATTAACTAAAACTTAAAAAATAAAACATACATATAAGATTTTTCCATAGGTAATTTGGAGGGACAGACATATTCCTGTTCAAAATATATGCAAAATAATTTTAATACCTTCTGATTAATTTTCCCCATCACATATTTTCCAAGAAGTGAGAATATGAAGATGGAAACATTGAGAAGGTAAACTCAATATAAGGCCAGGAAATTAGGGTCAAGTTAATTGTACCCCTATTTTGTGTGTATCTTTAAATGCTACATTTCCAATTCATATTAAAAAATGCAGAATGTGAACTAATTGCTCTGAAGCATTATAAATGCAATCATAACCTTCAATATTTTGTGGAAATGTCTTTGTTAATTTTAATGTTTCTAAATTTAAAAAATTATCTATTGAATTCTCATCTTTAAAAGACAAAACAATGATTACATCTAACAAAATAACTGCACTTGCCATGAAACGATTCAGTTCTTAAATTTGAAACAAAAGCCTACTTTTTTAATTTAGAGGAGTATTTTGTTGTTTAGTTACCAAGTCGTGTCTGATTCTTTGCGACTGCATGGACTGCAGCATGCCAGGCTTCCCTGTCTTTCACCATCTCCCCCAGTCTGCTTAGTTACTGTTTACTGAAGAGTATGACTATTAACTGAAGAGTATACTTGGCTATATTGCAGAGTATACTTAGTTACTATTTGTTGAAAACTTATTATTAAGATCCAAGTGTTTCACATATGTTGATGCAACTGCAGGCGGGACCAGCTCAACCTGGCCCTATTCTGTAATAACAAGATACTAAGTTGGTTTTCACAGAAAACAGAACAAAACTGCAAGTCATAATGCTAAAGCATGTGCAGAGGAAGAAATTCTTTCAGAAGTGAAGGGTCCATTGTTTGAGACGATCCTGTGCCCCCTTTACCATATATTAGCATAAATGGCCACGTTCCAAAGCCCTCCAATAAAAACCTGCCTTACCAATGCTTCTGTATACCAGCTCGACCCCCTAGCTCATAAAAGTTTGACTGAACCGCAGATCAGGAGACAGATTTGAGAGCCTTGCCTCCTGTTTCCCTGCCAGTCTACACACAATAAAGCCTTTTCTTTCATCAAAGGTGGTGCTATAATATTGCCTTCAATGCGTGTCAGCCAGTGAGTCCCTGCTTGGTAACATAAACACACTTAATTATTTAGTTAATTATTGAAATGAATCTATGAAATAAATACCAACAACCTTATTTTGAAGATAAGGAATAAGGTCAGAGACACTAAGTGACTTTGCAAGCTTACACAGTTGTTAAATGGTAGAGCCTTGATTTGAACCAAACTTGCACGAAGTCAAAATGTATCCTTAATTTTTGAGTTGCACAAAATTTTAAAGACATCACTTAGTTGACTCTGTGATTTTAAACAATTTATTCAAAGCCATAGGTTTACGTTTGTCTGTTTTGTTGGTTTGTTGGTTTGTTTACCTATCCTATAAAAACAATATAACATGATCAGGCTCAAGCAGACTCTGGAGTCATACTACCTGTATCTGAATTTTGGGTCTTGTTACTGTTTGAATGACCTTGCTTGAAATATTTAAACTGTCTATTCTCCTCAGTTTCCTCACTTCTAAAATGAGGATAATAATAACACACTACATCATAGAATTGTGTAAGGGTGAAATATTTAATATTTTTTAAACAAATTTTGTAATATGTTAAGAACTCTAGACATGTAAGCTGTTACTATCTGTAAAATACAAACAGTAATGCCTATATTCATTTAGCTCACAGGATTGTAGAAAGAAATTAGTGTAATAGTGGTTGCAAATGTGCCTCACACAATAGAAAGTGTTTTATTAAGATATATTTATAAGTGTCACATTTATATGCCAGTGGTGAATGATATTTATTTGATTAGATATGCATTTAGGTACAAGTAGCATATAAGTCAGAGAAGGCAATGGCACCCCCACTCCAGTGCTCTCGCCTGGAAAATCCCATGGACGGAGGAGCCTGGTAGGCTGCAGTCCATGGGGTCGCAAAGAGTCGGGCACGACTGAGTGACTTCACTTTCACTTTTCACTTTCATGCATTGGAGAAGGAAATGGCAACCCACTCCAGTGTTCTTGCCTGGAGAATCCCAGGGACGGGGGAGCCTGATGGGCTGCCGTCTATGGGGTCGCACAGAGTCGGATACGACTGAAGTGACTTAGCATAGCATATAAATACTAAACTGAAAATGCTCAATATTGCTTTTTTAAAAGAGCAATTTAGTAAACTTTAAAATTGTCTGCCTTGAAATAAGTCAAGCTAGTAATATGCAAATTATTTTACTTGTTTTTGAAAATAATTTTTTCAAATACATTGCTATTAAACTTTTCTGATGAAAATTAGGAATGAAGATACCAAAATGCAAAGACATCCACATATACTTCACTTAATATTTTTTCTTTCAAATTCTTTCTTAAAGGATTTTAGGATTTTTTTTTAATAACTTGAACACATTTAAGATTTTATATGTTTGTATGTATGGCTGTATATACAAGCTCCTCTACTCACACATCATTTCAACCATCTGAAGGACTGTGGGGAGGAGCCACATGGCACACAGTTGAAAATAATTTCCTTTAACAAGAACCATGGGGTATTTAATGGCTTGCAGCGTAAGCACTGACCCCAGCTGAACATAGTACTTCACATTGTCTAGGGTGCAGGGAGATAAAGTATGTTTAGATTTCCCCAAAGCAAATTATTTGAATTCTAGCCATCTGTCTGAAAATAAGAGCACTTCTAGCTTAGACACACATGCTTAATCAGTGTTTGTTTTAAAATTTATGAGTGTATAGGTACAGTTGAATCAATCTGTAATCCCAAATGTTAGACATGGACTCTCTGAGAAACAGTGTGACTCTGTGTGTGTGTGTGTGTGTGTGTTTGGGGGTGTTGGGGAGAGAGGCAGTGCAGGGGATAATTAAATTGGAGACTGCCTAATTCAGAATTTCCTTTACCTGAATCTTCGGTGTCTGTGACCACCAACGGAGTTTCCTCCACTGAAGCAGTCTGACATAAATGCGTCTACTGTGCATTTTAGCTGACCTGAGGGTTCTGGTAAAGAGATTTATCTGCTAAATGCCATGGAGACTGCCAGATTCAACATACGTCAGTTTAAGTATATAGCATCATATGCTGCCAGCGGTAGGTTATTTGATTTCTTTTCCTTTTAGTCTTTTCTTTTGAGATATTCCAAGACTATTGATTACCTGCACTGAAAGTTTGTTCCCTCCATGAATTTTATTGCTTCCCTCCCATGAGTGATTATATATGTTTAAAGGAGATTTTTTAATAAGTATGCATGGTAGAGTTGTAGTTTTGAATTTAAAATTAATTTTCTCTATGAATCAGTCACAGTAGTTTAGCAGTTGTTTTGCTAACACTTTAACTTAAAATAATAATAATAAGCCTAACACCTTTTGTTGAAGAGGTATGAGCAAAGTAAGGAAATTAATGTCATGGAGCTCATATTTTGTGCCACACAATTTGTTAGTAAATTTACATATTCATTTTGTAATTTACCTTCTCTACAATCTTGTGATATGTATGAATGATAAAATTGTGTGAGTTTAGGGCTTCTTGCTGGCTCAAAACTTAACATTCAAAAAAATAAGGTCATGGCATCCAGTTCCATCACTTCATGGCAAATAGATGGGGAAACAATGGAAGCAGTGATAGACTTTATTTTTGGAGGCTCCAAAATCACTGCAGATGGTGACTGCAGCCATGAAATTAAAAGATGCTTGCTCCTTAAAAGAAAAGCTATGACCAACCTAGACAGCATATTAAAAAGCAGAGATATTACTTTGCCAACAAAGGTCTGTCTAGTCAAAGCTATGATTTTTCCAGTAGTCATGTATGGATGTGAGAGTTGGACGATAAAGAAAGCTGAGCACTGAAGAATTGATGCTTTTGAACAGTGGTGTTGGAGAAGACTCTTGAGAGTCCCTTGGACCACAGGGAGACCAAACCAGTCAATCCTAAAGGAAGTCAGTCCTGAATATTCATTGGAAGGACTGATGCTGAAGCTGAAACTGCAATACTTCGGCCACCTGATCGAAGAACTGACTCATTGGAAAAGACCCTGACGCTGGGAAAGATTGAGGGCAGGAGGAGAAGGGACGACAGAAGATGAGATGGTTGGGTGGCATCACCGACATGAAGGACATGAGTTCAAGCAAGCTCCAGGAGTTGGTGATGGACAGGGAAGCCTGGCGTGCTGCAGTCCATGGGGTTGCAAAGAGTCGGACATGACTGAGTGACTGAACTGAGGCCTTCTTGCTTAAACACTTGTCTGATGTAAAAATCCATATACATTTCTGTTTTGTTTCTTTAATTTTCTTTGTAAAAATCACTTTATTTTAGGTGAGTTTTAGATTTCTAGAAACTTTGTAAAAATAATACACAGAATTTCTTTAGAGAGTTCCTCTAAAACCCACACCTAGTTTCCCCTATTAGTGTCTTACATTACTTTGGTACATTTGCCACAACTAATGAATCAGTATTGTAAGGTTATTACTAAAGAATTTCATACTTTATTCAGATTTCTCAGTTTTTACCTAAGGTCATTGAAAGTGAAAGTTAGTCACTTAGTCATGTCTGACTCTTTGTGATCCCATGGACTGTAGCCCACCATGCTCATCCATGGAATTCTCCAGGCAAGAATACTGGAGTGGGTTGCCATTTCCTCCTCCAGGGTATCTTCCCCACCCAGGGATTGAACCCAGGTCTCCCGTATTGCGAGCAGACTCTTTACTGACTGAGCCACCAAGGAACCCATTATTCTGTACCAGAATCCCCCGCAGGATACCATGACACATTTAATCATCATTTCCGTAGGTTTCTGTAGACTGTGATAGTTTCTAAGATCTTTCCCATTTTTGATGACCTTGGTGGTTTTGAGGAGTACTGATCAAGTATTTTGTTTATTACTCATCAATTGGAATCTGTTGTTTCTCTCATAATTAGACTGGAATTTTGAGTATTGGAGAAGATCACAGAGGTAACTGCCAAAATCACATCACATTGAGGGTACGCTCATCAGCATGGTTTATCTTTGCTGGTGTTGATCTTGATTACCTAACACAAAGCTATTCTGGTGTTTCCACTGCAAAGCTATTCTTCTGCCCCTCTTTCTAAACTGTACTCACTGAAGGAATTCACCATAAACACCCCACATTTAAGGGGAGGGGAGTTATTCTCAATCTCTGGAGGAGTATCATGGTTCATTTTATGGGTCAACTCTGCTGGGCCATGGTGCCCAGAAATTGGGTCAAACCTTGTTCTGGATGTTTTGGTGAGGAGAGTTTTTGGATGAGGTTTGCATTTAAACTGGTGGACTGAGTAAAGCAGATTACCTTCCATAAAGTGAGTGGGTCTCATCCAATCAGTTGAAGGTCTTAATAGAAAAGACTGCCCTCTCCTGAGAGAAAAGGAATCCTGTCAGCAGTCTTTGGAATGAAACTGTAACTCCTCCCCTAGTGTCTACCCTGCAAATTTCTGAATTACTGAGCCTGTACAAATGCATAAGGCAATGCCTTAAAACAAATCTCTCAATCTGCACGCATTTAAACACAATTCAGTGGGCTATTTCTCTGGAGAACCTTAACACAAGGGGAGTACTATATATTGTCAAATAATAATTAGTATTAAGGCTGCAAAGAGGGTAAAACTTAGAGTGTTCCAGAGAAGTGAAAGAGTCAGAGGCTTATTAAGACAAAAAGCAACACGACTAATAAAGTTGCTAGGTGAGAATTGTGATTAGCTCTGACGCAAGTCAGGACATTTTGTCCTTAAGGATTCATAAGTTAGTTTAGGGTAAGGATCTGATAAAAATTTTGATTTTCTGGCAAAGATTCTGAATGTCTTTTTTTTTTTTTTAGGACAATGGGTGGTCAAAAGGTCAGATTCCATCTGGGATGAGACAAGCATAAGTCATGTTTCCTCAATGACCTCCTGGCTTCATTTTAGAGAAATATCTTAGCAACACTAATTCCATTTTGATTTTCCTTTCACACTACACAAATTATTTGAAATTATTCTTCTTCAGACATTTTATCTATTCATATTTATTTATTTATGTATTCATTCCTTCACATCAATTTGGATTCATGTTGTTTCTTAGTTGCTCAGTTGTGTCCGACTCTTTGTAACCCCATGGACTCTCGCCGACCAGGCTTCTCTGTCCATGGAATTTCCCAGGCAAGAACACTGGAGTTGGTTGCCATTTCCTTCTCCAAGGGATCTTCTAGACCCAGGGATTAAACCTGTGTTTCCTGCATTGCAGATGGATTCTTTACCTTTGAGCCACCAGGAAGACTTGGGACTTAGTCTAACACTACTTTGTTGTTCAAACTATTTTGGCTTATGCTTCTGGGAGCTATTTTATTTGACTCTTTTAACATACACTCATCACATATGTATTGTGTGTGTGTTGCATTTTGTTTATTTGAGTATTTTCTTACTTTCTAGCACTACAAGAAACTAGAAAGAAGAAATAAGAAACTCAGCCTTGTGTCAATCATTAATTTGTGCTCTTTTAGCAAAATACACTGACTAGATTGATGTTGGATGGAAGGGGCATATATGTCTATTAACTAACCTGTTCAGTTCAGTTCAGTCACTCAGTTGTATCTGACTCTTTGTGAACCCATGGACTGCAGCACACCAGGCTTCGCTGTCCATAACCAGCACCTGGAGCCTACTCAAACTCATTACCATTGCATCACTGACGCCATCCAACCATCTCATCCTCTGTCATCTGCTTCTTCTCCTACCTTCAATCTTTCCCAGCAGCAGGGTCTTTTCCAATGAGTCAGTTCTACGCATCAGGTGGCCAAAGTATTGGAGTTTCAGCTTTAATTAATTGACCTTCCAATTCACCTTCACAATTCAATTCACCTTCCGATGAATATTCAGGACTGATTTCTTTCAGGATGGACTGGTTGGACTTCCATGCAGTCCAAGGGATTCTCAAGAGTCTTCTCCAATACCACAGTTCAAATGCATCAGTTCTTTGGTACTCAGCTTTCTTTATAGTCCAACTCTAACATCTATACATGACTACTGGAAAAACCATAGCTTTGACTAGATGGATCTTTGTTGGCAAAGTAACATCTCTGCTTTTTAATATGCTGTCTAGGTTGGTCACAGCTTTTCTTTCAAGGAACAAGCATCTTTTAATTCCATGGCTTCAGTCACCATCTGCAGTGATTTTGGAGCCCCCCAAAATAAAGTCTGTCACTGCTTCCATTGTTTCTCCATCTATTTGCCATGAAGTGATGGGACCAGATAAAACGATCTTAGTTTTCCGAATGTTGAGTTTTAAGCCAACATTTTCACTCTCATCTTTCACCTTCATCAAGAGGCTCTTTAGTTCTTCTTCGCTCTCTGCTGTAAGGGTGGTGTCATCGGCACATCTGAGGTTATTGATATTTCTCCCAACAATCTTGATTTCAGCTTGTGCTTCATCCAGCCTGGCATTTCACATGATGTATTCTGCATATCAGTTAAATAAACAGGGTGAAAATACACAGCCTTGACATACTCCTTTACTGATTTGGAACCAGTCTGTTGTCCCATGTCCAGTTCTAACTGCTGCTTCTTGATCTGCATACAGATGTTTCGGGAGGCAGGTAGGTGGTCTGGTATTCACATCTCTTCAAGAATTTTCCACAGTTTGTTGTGATCCACACAGTCAAAGGTTTTGGCATAGTCAATAAAGCAGAAGTAGATGTTTTTCTGGAACTCTCTTGCTTTTTAGATGATCCAGCAGATGTTGGCAGATAAGATGTACCTTATCTACATCCAGCTTGAACATCTGGAAGTTCACAGTTCACGTACTGTTGAAGCCTGTCTTGGAGAATTTTGAGCATTACTTTGTTAGTGTGTGATATGACTGCAATTTTGTGCTAGTTTGAAGATTTTTTGGCAATGGCTTTCTTTTGAATTGAAATGAAAACTGATCTTTTCCAGTCATGTGGCCACTGCTGCACTTTCAGACTTGCTGGCATATTGAGTACAGCACTTTCATGGCATCATATTTTAGGATTTGAAATAGCTCAACTGGAATTCCAGCACCTCCACTAGCTTTGTTTGTAGTGATGTTTCCTAAGGTCCACTTGACTTCGCATTCCAGGATGTCTGGCTGTAGGTAAGTGATCACACCACTCACCTGGATCATGGTTATCCATGATCAAGGATATCTGGATCATGAAGATCTTTTTTATATAGTTCTTCTGTGTTCTTGCCACTTCTTCTTAATATCTTCTGCTTCTGTTAAGTCCATACCATTTCTGTCCTTTTTTGTGCCCATCTTTGCATGAAATATTCCCTTGGTATCTCTAATTTTCTTGAAGGGATCTCTAGTCTGTCCCATTCTATTATATTCCTCTATTTCTTTGCACTGATCATGGAGGAAGGCTTTCTTATCTCTCCTTGCTATTCTTTGCAACTCTGCATTCAAATGGGTATCTCTGTCCATTTCTCCTTTGCCTTTAGCTTCTCTTCTTTTCACAGCTATTTTTAAGGCCTCATCAGACAACCATTTTGCCTTTTTGCATTTCTTTTACTTGGGGATGGTCTTGATCCCTGCCTCCTGTTCGATGTCATGAACCTCCATTCATAGTTCTTCAGGCACTCTGTCTATCAAATCTAATACCTTGAATCTATTTGTTGCTTTCACTGTATAATTGTAAGGGATTTTATTTAGGTCATACCTGAATGGCCTAATGGTTTTCCCTAACTTCTTTAAGTCTGAATTTGGCAATAAGGAGTTCATGATCTTAGCCACAGTCAGCTCCAGCCTTTTTTTGCTGACTGTATAGAGCTTCTCCATCTTTGGCTGCAAAGAATATAATCAAACTAACCTGAAATAGATGTAATTTGAAATATTACCCTTAATAGCTGTGTACAGGCTTTCAGGGGAACACTGTGCTAGGCACTCTGTGTGTGTGTGTGTGTGTGTGTGTGTGTGTGTGTGTGTGTGTGTGTGCGCGCGCGCGTGCTCAGCTGCTCAGTTGTGTCACACTCTTTTGCGACCCCATGGACTGTAGCCCTTCCGGCTCCCCTTTTCATGAGATTTTCCAGGCGATAAGACTGGAGTGGGTTGCCATTTCTTTCTCCAGGGTATCTTCCTGACCCCCAGATCAAACCCTTGTCTCCTGCAACTGCACTGGTTAGCATATTTTTACCGCTAGTCCCACCTGGAAGCAACTAGGCACTATGATTTAACATAAATTATTTGTGTATATTATATTTGTCATTATAATTTGGTACAAGAAAAGATGAAAAAAATTGCTAGTCAATATTTATGTCAATTTACATGAAATTGATACATAAGTCAGGAAGCTGGAGCTGGAGCCATTGTCAAGTGTAACAAAAGCACTAGGTTATATTGCTCTGAAAACCTGTGAGGTCCAACTGTTATGGGGTTGAGAAATACCATCCCACCCTGTACCTGGGACATTCTGGGCACTCCACAGATGTCAGCTGAATTGATAGACATATACTGACACAATTTAGAGGGAAGAATTTTTTACCCTAAAGGGAATGGTATTATGCAAGGGGTACTGCAATTGGAAAAATAAAATAAAGATTGTAGGGTATTAAGCAAATTAATTTGGCTTAGGAAGAGGTGCCATATGGAAGTTAAAAGAAATAAGCAGTTAAAATAGCACAGTGTGAGAATGAGACTGCATGGGCTGGAGTGCTGGTAAGAGTTTAGATGACAAATTTGGATTTATAGAGGGGTGGCTGTTTGGTATTTAGAAATAGGGACAATGTTTCAGCTCAATTATAATTTACCCACACCAAGAAAATTGCTGAGCACCTAGACTTGCCAGAAGTCTCTTTCCATATGACATTGAAAACCGTCTTAGAAGGAATAAATCTAAATGAAATAATATATGAAAAACCCAGGAAGAAAGGTGTAGTTTTTTTCCAAAGGTGGGCTAGTACCTGAAACTTGTTTCCCAGCCTCTTTCTCTTTGGTCTTTAATATTTGAATTCCCTTTTCAGGACTAAAAGAGAGGTGCTTTTTTTCTTTTTTTCTTTCTTTCTTTTTTTATTTTTTTTGTGCAGATGGAGGGGGTTTGTGGTTGGAAAGAAAAAGGGAGGTGATGAGACAGAAAGACTTGATTAACTAAGTGATCATATAATTTCTCATCCCAACTATGCTACTTTTTAAAATAAAATTTTGAAAGGTTAACTCCATTTCCAGTTATTACAAAATGGTAGCTATATTCCCTATGTTGTACAATATACCCTTGTAGCATATCTTCTACCCAATAACTCGGGTTTCCCACTGCTCCCCCTCTATCTTCCCCCAGCACCTTCCACTGGTAACCACTAGTTTGTTCTCTGTACCTGTGAGTCTGCAACTGTGCTATTTTTGAGAACAAAAAGAGATAACTATTTATAACTATGCAGAGAGCAAGAGTAAACAGGATTATAGATAACTTTTGGTAAATCATCGCAAGACTGTTTTGAAACTCTCCTAACAAAGAGCAAAGTAAAGGAAGTGAATCTGCTCTTTGGGTCAACAGCCCTGGCAACGTGTGGGATCAAGGAGAGACCTGTTGAAACAGAGGCCTCTGTATCTTGCAAACAAGTGTGAGACATCAGTAAATACACACCTTGGGCTGTCGGGACAGGCTAGTGGTTGGAAGTATTATAAACATATAGTACATACTCCAGGGGATTCCTAGAGATTATAGGATTTAAAGATGAAGAAACCAGCTGGTGAAATTTGAATTATCTATGCTTCCCTGGTGACTCAAATGGTAAAGAATCTGTCTGCAATGCAGGGGACCTGGGTTCGACCCCTGGGTAGGGAAGATCCCCTGGAGAAGGGAATGATTACCCACTCCAGTATTCTTGCCTGGAGAATTACATGGACAGAGGAGCCTGGCAGGCTACAGTCTGTGGGGTCATACAGAGATGGACATGACTGAGCAACTCACTTTCATGTACTCACCATTTTGAGGCCTGGAGAAATCCAGATAAATTTCCCTAAAGCCTGTCTCATTCCAAACTCCATTCACTTCTAACCACACTGCCCAGAAAGTAAAGGCACAAGTGTTTATTAGATAATCTGAGATTCATGTAATGTGACTATTATTGTGCAATAAGAGATGTGGGATAACTCTGATATAAGGGGTTACAAGGAGATTAAAATGCTTGAGGAAGGTAATTGTTCCTCAATCCAATAAAGAAATCTTTTCAACAGGAAGAAGGGCTGGAGTTCAAGATATGTGTGTGCATTACAATTACACAGAACCTAGTATCATGGAGACAGGCAATAAGAATCTTATGAAATAAAAAGCAAAGTATGAATCAGAGAAAAAAGGAATTGGAAAATTTTAATACTTGGGTATAGAAAGTAAAAATATATCAGTAATAATAATAATAAATAATGTATTTTTTTCAAAATCTGAAAGACTCATAATTTAGTAAAATGAATTGAAATATTCAATAGGTGTGAGGAGGTTTGTGCATTCCCTTTGCACTATAGTGTCTCAGGTTTTAGAATGCTATTGTCACTGTTATCAATAACTCTACTAAAAATAAGATTAGTGAAATAGTCTCTCTCAGAATAAAGCTATCACTAAGCCTTTTTCCTATTGCAAAACTGTATACGTCTTTATGATAAAATTATCTTCTGCAAATACTTCATTCATCTCAACACCATGCAACTTCAGAAAGTCAGAATTACTGTGAACCCTCTTCAATAATGGGCTTCCCTTGTGGCTCAGCTGGTAAAGAATCTGCCTGCAATGCAAAAGACCTGGGTTCAGTCCCTGGGTTGGAAAGATCCCCTAGAGAAGGGAAAGGCTACCCAGTCCAGTATTCTGGCCTGGAGAATTCCACGGAATCTCCAGGGTCCATGGGTCACAAAGAGTCAGACAGGACTGAGCGAGTTTTACTCACTCATTCTTCAATAACATATATGTATATAGCCTATATGTAAATTTACATTTATTTATATGTATAGGGGCTTCCCTGATAATTCAGTTGGTAAAGAACCACCTGCAATGCAGGAGACCCCAGTTCGATTCCTGAGACAAGAAGATTAGCTGGAGATGGGATAGGCTACCCACCCCAGTGTTCCTGGACTCCCCTTGTGGCTCAGCTGGTAAAGAATCTGTCCACAATGCAAGAGACCTGGGTTCAGTCCCTGGGCTGGGAAAATCCCCTGGAAAAGGGATTCAGTATTCTGCCCTGGAGAATCAGACACGACTGAGTGACTTTCACTTCACTTCATAAATATAACTGTCATTATAGATGTGTGTAGCTTGAAAATATGTTAATTTTAAATACTTTTTTCTACCTTATTTCACTGAAGGATTTAAAGTTGATGGTACAAAAAAGATCACTTATTTTAAATCAAAGTCCCCACTTGCTCCTATATTACAAGTTAAATCGAGTTGTCTTTACCCGTTATATCAAGTTGTCTTTACTATAAATCATAGAATAAACGAAGTTTTATGGACATTTTTAATGAAATAAAATGATAATATTTCTAAATTCCAAATAAAAAATTTTGAACACATATTAATTTCTAAAGTGATATATATGAAATATTACTCTGTAATAATTTGGAAACTTTATTATTTGACAGAATATTTGGGAGAAGTAAACTGTGAAAGATGGAGAACTACTTGGGCTAGATTGCATTTCTGTTTTACTTTTAAGCTGAGAGGAATAGAAACATGAGTATATTATTTCTATTAAGCATCTCACTATTTATATGGTTGTAGAAACTGTCTGCATGAAGCATTCCCTGGGTATTGGCTTAACAAGGCACATGTTTTCTGCAAAGTGTTTCAATCATGAAGCATTTAAAATAAAATTCCATTTTTGGGTTAGCTTGGGAAAAAAGAAGTTAAGAAACTTTTGAAAAATTACCATTACAATTGAAGGAACAAAAACAATTATACAAGTACTATATTCCCAAATAGCAGAATTATCTTATTGGTTCTTATCCAAGCATTATTTTCTAGAGGTTGACATAGATCTAGTCCTAAGTTTCTACATAAATCCAGCCTGACAAGAGACTGAGGAAAAAAGAAACACAGTTAAGTAATTCCGATGACAAATTAAGTTCTTCCAATCAACATAGATAGGCTTCAGGGTCTTAAAATACTTTAATTATTTTATGTTACCAATTCTAAAATAAGTTAAAAGAAGTGCAAAAATGAGATTAAAAGCTATTTTCTTCTATTTTGATTTGACAGACAGTGGTTCTCAAACCTTCAGTACAAATTATATTCATCTGGAGAAGTTTGAATTTCCATTATCTGGGACAGCCCTACCCTGAAGAGTCAGAATCTTGTGCGAGGAGTTGGGGGTCACCACTGGTTGATTTTGGCTTTTTTTGTTTCTTTTATGTTTTGTTTATAGAAGCTCCTAAAGAGATGCTTTAAGCAGCCAGGTTTGAGACCATAAAGTGGTGTCACAATTTTAACTTTAGAGATCTATACAGGGTAACTGCTTCTCATTTTTAAACCTCAGTTGAGTGGGAACCTCTCAATGGTTTCTCCAACCTTCTTCCACATAAGAGTTTATATTTAACATGCTTGAAATTAATAATTGTTTAGCTGTTTAATGTATTCAATTGCCCATCTCTAGCCTGACAGTGTGCTTCTTGAAGATAATGAGAATTCTTTTTTTCTTCCCCTCTGAATCAAACACATATGGTACAAAGCACAACAAACAAACTTGATTTTGAAAGGATGCATGCAGGAAATAATGGTACTCAAACACAGTCTAGAGATTTTCATGCTACTGACCATCGTTTGTAATAATCACGGAGTATTTTCACAATTGCTCACTCGCAAATTTAATGCAACTAGAAAACTAAATGCAATGTGAAATACAAAAGAAAAAAGATATGGGATTACTTAAGTAAAGCTCACTTAGCAAATTAAATGAACAGAGATATTTAGACTACTTGTTTTTAGCAGTTCTATAAACTGCTTTTCTTAGTTTTTAAAACAATTTCTCTCTACTTATAATACAATATATAGAATACATCCCATTTTGTGCCATGAATACCATCTTTATTTGTATACACAAAAAATTAGGTGAGCAAGACCCCCAATATATACAACTGTGTAAAGGTGATAAGAAGTGTTGCCCTATCCATTATGCTAGGAAAACAACAGGAATGTGCATTTTTTTACAATGACTATATTGGTAACTTTTAATCTCTAAAAACACAGTAGAAAAAGCATTTGATATCATTTCCATCATGTTCCCCCTGTGGTTTACCCCCACACATTTCCCAAAAAGAATACATGTCCACAGCAGTACCTATGTCCTACACTAGAAGAGAATTGGGCTGGAAAAGGAGGTAGTCTGATATTGTTTGACATGTCTTGTACTGAGCCTGCATGAAGAATAGATACCATAAATGGCCATGTGCCATAAAAAAATGCCACAGGGTTTTTCAGCCTAAACTCTGAAAATGACTGCATGAATCAGTCAAAAAAACACATTCTGGTAATACTGTGGAACATTTAGATGGCTGACCTGCTTCTATCTGGCCTATTAACAAGTATGAGCTGGACACATTTAAATGTTCTGTTTATTGTTTTTTTCATTACCACTTTTCTTAGCTGAACATAAAATGTAAGTGGGGAAAACATTTTTTACTTCAGTACACAGGGATCATTAGATGAAAAGCATTACTTTTCACTGAAAAATCTACATTATTTACATTGGCTCTGTTAAGCCTGATTCATAATCATTAGACATGTTATATATCTTTGAATTTGAAAAAAAAATTAGCATTCAGTTATCAAATACATTAGCAAGTATGGGAATATAATTCAGTAAGCATCTGGCCTAGTCATAAACTAAGCATCTGTCTTACATTTACAATTTAGAATATTTGATTAATTTAAGCCAGGTTCACAAGTTCAGATGTTTATCTGCAATCTGGTTGGACCTAACTGACTTCTAGAGCTGGAATATAAATCAGTTGGGATCAGACTTCACCACCTTCATACATTCTTCCCTCACTGACCTTTAGAATGTGTTAACACAGAATATGGCAATAATAATGGAGACCCCATGAAAATAATATCACGTTGATTATCAGTGACAAAACTTAATCCTATTCTAATCGTATGCTCACCTATCTTGACTGAAACTTATATTTAAAAACATTACAATAATATACAATCATGCATATCTTCCTACTGTTAAAGAAAATCATCGCAATAAATTGTTTTCTCTTTTTTCTTTTTTATGGCTCATGATGCTATCTGTTCCTGGAACCTCCCTGTTTATATGCATAGTATGTACTATTATATATACACAGGTAGATGAAACTATAGTCTTAGATTTTCCTAACAGTTTAATACTAGAATTAAATTGGTATCCATTAAATTGGCTATAATTTAAAAATGAAAGCTAAGAAGCATTGTTCCCTGAGACTGCCACTTACCATACCCAGAGCATACAAATTCCTTATATAATTTTAGATTTTGCTGCAAACTAATTTTCCAGCCTATCACCCACTTTTGCCCCATGCATCTTGCCCTTCACCCAAATAATTTATTTGCAGCTTCTCCACTTCCTCCCTTTTAAGAATTGCTCTCCTTTGCCCATAGTTTTAACACTTTGGCAGCATATGGTAGCCTCCACCTTGCATTAGACCTATTTATATGTCAGTCTTAACAGTGGGAAGTTAGTTAGCTTTTGGTGTAAATGAAATTCATTTTGTTTCTCTCTGAATATTTAGTAAACATGTGAATACTCCTGTACCAAACATTCTAAGTACCTTATGCCATAACAGCTAATCATCATGACATTAGAATTACACTATGAATTAGCAGTGTTTTACTGATGAGGAAACTGTGGCTTTTAGAGGTTTGGATCATGGCCAGGCACACAGAAACTATAGGAAGAATTAGGATTTGAATTCAGGGCTCTTTTTAAAGCACAATCTGCTAATCACGCTTTTTACTGGTTTCTAAATTAAAGGGTGTGAACATGAATAAAACAAAGCAATACAAGAAAATAAAACATACAAGTAAATAATATGCATGTTTATGTGGTCCAAATGTCCCCAAACCTGGCACTATAAAAAGAAGACATGTTCATTTTAGAAAGGAAGACGACTCTATTCCCATCTTAAACTTTCTGTTGTTCTACTCTAAGAGGAAGGAGACTATGTTTATCAGTGAGTGGGATCACTAGAGGTACTAAAACGTCCAGTGTGGTTCTTGAATACATAAGGGTAAGCCAGACATGTGGTCTCTCTGCATCTACTCACATCCAGCTGCAGCCTGATCCTCACCTCTCTGTGTGAGGGTGACGTATGGTAAGATTTTGATTCAGGCTTACTAGATAGTAGAAAGGCCCACTAAGACCTTCAGCTTAGGCCACATCATCCACAAGAGATATCTGGACATCCAAATCTTGTTTTCCGTTTACTGTTGCTGCCTTAGGGACCTCATAGGAAGCAGTGAGTTAAAGCAGGTGGGATTCTGATTCTTGAACTTCATATCAAATATCATTTACTATTAGCATAAACTCCCTATTATTTCTAACACTTCTTCTGAAATGCATGCATTTCAAATTTTTTTTCCTTAATTTCCCTTCAACTTTACTGAGGTATAACAGGAAAAAAAATATGTATATTTAAGGTATAAAATCTGTTTTTTTAATTGGAAGATAACTACTTTACAATATCGTCATTTTTTTTTGCCAAACATGAACATGAATTGACCACAAGTATACATGTTTCCCCCCAATCTGGAACTCTCCTCCCTCCTCCATCCCCATCCTACCCTTCTGGGTTCTCCCAGTGCACCAGCTTTGGGTGACCTGCTTCATGCATGGAACTTGCACTGGTCATCTATTTTACATACGGTAATGTACATGTTTCAGTGTTATTCTCTCAAATCATCCCACCCTCACCTTCTCCCACTGAGTCCGAAAGTCTGTTCTTTACATCTTTGCTGCCCTGCATGTAGGATCGTCAGTACTGATGTTTTGATATAAGTATACTGTGTGTAATGGTTACCACAATAAAGACAACTAATATATCCATTATCCCACAGAGTTACCATTTGTGTATGTGAGAGAGAAAGGTGAAGACACTTAAGGCTTACTCTCTTAGCAAATTTAAAGTATACAATACATTATTATTATTAATAATAAAATTACTATGCTATACATTAGGTCTCTAGAATTTATTCATTTTATACCTGAAATCTTGTACCCTTTGACAAACACCTTCCCATTTCCCACATTCACTAGCACCTGGTAAATACCATTTTACTCTCTGATTTTATGAGTTTGACTTAAGATTCCACATATAAGTGATATCATGTAGTATTTGTCTCTCTGTGTCTACCACACAATTCAAATCCATGTTGTTCAAATAGCAAGAGTATATATAAATATACATACATATGGGGGCTTTCCTGGTGGCTCAGCTGGTAAAGAATCCACCTGCAATGTGGGAGACCTGGGTTCGATCCCTGGGTTGGGAAGATCCCCTGGAGAAGGGAAAGGCTACCCACTCCAGTATTCTGGCCTGGAGAAGAGAGAAAGTGAAAGCGAAGTCGCTCAGTCGTGTCCGACTCTTTGCAACTCTATGGACTGTAGCCTACCATGCTCCTCCGTCCATGGGATTTTCCAGGTAAGAGTGGTAGTCCACGAAGTCGCAAAGAGTCGGACACGACTGAGCGACTTTCACTTCACTTTCACATATATATACCTATATATAACATGATATATTTAATATTTTTCATTAATTTATATTTATATATGGCTAATATATGTGCATATCTATATCTATATCTGTAATCTCATAATGTATTTTCCCATTCATCCCTCACCACTAAGATTATTTCCATATCTTGACTATTGTGAACAATGTTTCAATGAATATGGGACTGCAAGTATCTCTTCAAGATACTAATTTCATATCCTTTGAATATACACTCAGAAATGGGATTGCTACATCATATAGTAGTTCTATTTCTGAGGAAGCTCCATGCCATTTTCCATAATTGCTATACAGATTTACCATCCCATCAACAGTGTACAAAAGAGAATATTCTTGCTAGTGATTGTCATCTCTTGTCTTTTTGAGAACAGCCATCCTCCTTTGGCCCTCCCTGGTGGATCAGATGGTAAAAAATCTGCCTACAATGTGGGACACTCAGGTTCGATCCCTGGGTTGGAAAGATCCCTGGAGAAGGGAATGGTTACCCATTCGAGTGTTCTTGCTTGGAGAATTCTATGGTTAGAGGAACCTGGCAGGGCCACAGTCCATCTGGGTTGCAAAGAGTCATACATGACTAAGTGACTAACACTTTCACTTTTGGGTTTCCATGGCAGCTCAGCTGGTAATGAATCCACCCGCAATGGGAACATCCCCTGGAGAAGGGACAGGCTAGCCACTCCAGTATTCTTGGGCTTCCCTGGAGGCTCAGTCCGTAAAGAATCTGCCTGTAATACGGGAGACCTGGGTTCGATCCCTGGGTTGGGAAGATCCCCTAGAGGAGAGCATGACAACCCACTCCAGTATTCTTCCCTGGAAAATTCCCATGGACAGAGGAGTCTGGTGGGCTGCAGTCCATGAGGTTGCAGAGTCAGGCACAACAGGGCGACTAAGCATATCCTCCTTGGCATGAATGAGGTGCGACCTCATTGTGTTATTGATTTGCATTTCCCTGATGATTAGTGATGTTGCATAACTTTTCATGTAACTGTTGGCCACCTGTCTGTCTTCTTTGGTGAAATTATTTGGTTCCTTTGCCCATTTTAAATTATTTTGTATAATAGCTGCTGATTTATATGGGTGTGTGCTCAGTTGCTTCAATAGTGTCCAACTCTTTTCAACCCTATGAACTATGGCCCAGCAGACTCCTCAGCCCATGGGATTCTCCAGGCAAGAATCCTGGAGTGGGTTGCCATGCTCTTCTCCAGGACTGAGTTATATATATTTAAGTAAGCTTTGGCAATGGTGCCAAGAATTCACAACAGAGAAAGGACAACCAAAACATACATATATTTGGATTATCCAAAAGAGATACTTTACACATAGTAATATATAATTACATATTTTAAATATATATACACATATAATATCTCCCACTCTGTAGTCCACCTTTTCATGTTGCTACCTTAGCTGTGCAGATGCGCCTTAGTCTTACGTAGTCCCACTTGTATATTGCTACTTTTGTTGCCTGTGTTTCTAGTGTCTTATCCAAAAAAATTATTTAGAAGACCATCAAAGGGCTTATCCTCTATATTTTCTTCTAGGAATTTTACAACTTCAGGTCTTCTGTTTAAGGCTTTAATCCATTTTGACTTGAATTTGTATAATATGAGGATCTAACTCATTTTTATATGTGTTTATCTGATTTTCCCAACATTATTCATTGAAGAGACTATTCTTTCTCTATTGTGAATTCTTGGCACCCTTGTCAAAGATTACTTGACTATGTATGTGTGTGTTTATTTCTAGGTTCTCTCTTCACGGGTGAGAGAGTCTATTTGCATGCCAGCATCATACTGTTTTGATTAACACAGTTTTCAAAATATATTTTGAAATATGTTAGTGTGATATTTCTAGCTTTGTCTTTCTTACTCAAGATTATGTTGGGTGTTTGTAGTCTTGTGGTTTCATATAAATTTTAGGATCTTTTGCTATTTGTGAAAAGTCTGTATATCTCTGGAGAGAATGGATATTTTAGCAATATTAATTGTTCTAATTTATGAACACAATATATTTTCATTTATTTGTGGCTTCTTTAATTTCTTCCAACAGTCTTAAATTTTTGTGTGTATAGGTCTTTCAGTTCATTTGTTAAATATATTCCTAAGCATTTATTCTATGTTTTCCAGTTTTATTGATACATAATTCATATACACAGCACTGGATAAGTTTAAGGTACATAGTGTAATGATATAGCTTTAAAATATCATGAAATAATTACCTCAGTAAGTTTAGTGAGCATCTATCATCTCACATAGATACATAATTTTAAAAATGCAATTTTTCCTTATGATGATAATTCTGAGGATTTACTCTTCTTTTTGATGCTTAATATGTCTTTTCTAGTTCCTTAAGGTATAAATTAAAGGGTTTACTTGAGTTTTTTCCTTAATGTAGATATTTATTGCTATAAATTTCCCTCTAAGAACCTCTTTTCCAAAGTTTTGGTGACCTGTGTTTTCATTTTCATTTGTCTTAAGATACTTTCTGATTTCTCTTTTGATTTCTTCTTCAACACATTGGTTTTTGAGGAATGTGTTGCTTAATTTCTACTTATTTGTACATTTTCAATTTTCCTTCTGTTACTGATTTCTATTTTTAGACCACTGTGGCTAATAAATGGTACTTGAATTTCAATCATCTTAAATTTGTTAAGGCTTATTCTATGGTCTTTGTGTACTTGGGAAGAATATGTATCATGTAACTAAAATAGTTTTTATTTCTGGACTCTCTATATGACTATCCTTATGCTAGCATCACACTATTTTGATTAACACAAACACAGTAAGTTTTAAAATGAGGAAGTATGACTCTTTTAACTTTGCTTTATTTAAAGAGAAAAGAAGTAAAGGCACTGTAGTAGGGGAGAAGCCAAAGTGGTAGCTAGGACACAGAGCAAGTAAGATCTCTCAGAGCGTGTTATAGAAGTCTGTCCTTCTCAAAAGGACAGAAAAAACCAACTGGAGCATTTTAGGCAAAGAAGGATACTCAGATTTACATTTTGATGATATTTTTCTGGCAGAAATTCAGAGAATGTTATTTGCAAGGCAGAAACAGAATGTGTGTACAAATAGAGCAACTGAAGGTAAAGGAATGCAAGAGAGATATAACTGCAACTGGGATTTTGAAATATGCAGTAGAAGTAGGGCAAAAGTGTCCTAGCAGAAACTACAATAAACTACTTGGTGGATTGGATCAACTGGCTATACTTCCAATGGTGTCAAGAATGATATTTATATTTTGTTCCTGCAGTGGAAACAACAGTGATACTATTTAATAACATAGTAAACAATGGAAGAAAACCACACTGCAGAATAGGGGACAGATTATGAGCTAGAATTCAGTGAAGAGGTACATGGGAAGGTCTATATAAAGACAGATTCTATACATTTAGGTGACGATTAAAGCAATCCATGAGAATGAGGTGGCTAAGGGCTATGGTTGAGCCTTTAATGATGTCAACATCTGGCTTTATAGGAAACAAGGGGATGAGAAAAAACAGTAAGGGAGAAGCCAAAAGATTACTGTGTTAGCTAATCCAACTAGAAGATATGCTTTAAAAAGAGGGTAGAGGAGGACTGTGATCACACTAGTTCATGTTAAATTATAAAATTGAGAGTGTATTTCAAAATAGATGGAGATTTAGAAATAGAATAATAAATTATTGAATTTGGCTGAATTCTAGAATTTCCAAAATCCAAATTCATCCTTAGAACAATAGATGCTTTTATATTATAGCCTTAAATATAAAACACAAATGTGGGACAGAACCAACTATATACACACACACACACATACATATATATTACATTCATCAAAAATGTCTATAATATTGAAAGACTACACTAAATATTTTAATAAGTATTACCACAAAGTTTTATATATCCATTCCCTACAAATGATCAAAACAAGCTTCTCCAAGTTAAGAGTACCCAGAGGATTATATAATTGTAATTCTGGCATTTGTGAAGGATTTTATGTTGTTATTTACTAGATGATCAAATGAAAATGTGAATTTGTCATAGAAACTCACATCTAGAACTGAAAAATGAACCACTTCTTGAGAATTATGGTACTTCCCTACACAACACTGTATACAATCTGAATCCTTGAAGGAACTTAATTTAAAATATGGTTTTAATAAGCATCATGTTTCTAGTTTTAAAATATGGCTAAAATCCACTTAAAATTCAATGCACTATTGTGATTACTGTAAACTACTTTTACATTTTCTATCAAGTGAAAATAACCATTTGGGTAGACAAAAATTTAAGACTGGGGTTTGCTAATGAAAAGTCATGAACTCCCAGAAAAGTCTGGAAGTATTTGCTAGATTGATCAAACTTGTGGGTGGTCAGTTGGGACCCTGCTATCTTGCAGTTCAGGGAGGAAAAATAATGGCTGTATTGGCTTGCAAAACTATATCTGCAACTACAGTTATTCTCTAATCAATTATCATGTGGGCAATAATTGCTTGTTTAAATGTCTTTCTCATGATGTCATTTCACATAGTTGAAAATCTATCCAAAACTTATAAAATTTTTCATTGCTGAATCATTTGAATGAGTAAAATATTTACTGGGTTTGTTAGACATTGCTTTAAAAATGCCCATCCCAAATATATTCTCTTATCGAAACATCAATAACAGAAGAAATGTTTCTTGAATCACTTTCTGTCAAATAAGACAAACTATGCATGAGTTTGAGAACAAAAGAAAGAAAAAATTTATATGAGAGACAATATAAGAATGTATTTGAGAACTTGGCTTTCTCAGTTAAAAAGTTCAGTTTTAATTTACAAGATATGTGACCTTGGGCAGTTGCTCTCCTTTTCCCTATTTACAAAATCTGGATAATAAGTACGACTTTATCATAAGAATATTATAGAGAAAAGATATGCTGGTATTTGTAAGAAGATAAACACAATCATTGCATATAATAAATATACAATACATGCTAGATATTAATATATATTTAAACATAAGTGGAATATATAGATATATACTTTTTAAGATATTCATGTCTTTTAGTTTTCTTAGTTTGCTCTGCAAGATTTCAAATAGTGAGAGTTTAGATAATGTGAGTGTGTTTGTAATTGTGTGTCTACTAATAGATATATTGATAAATGTGAAATAGAATTATTTTTCTGTTGTATTCAAATTGGAAACGGGCTCAAAGTTGAAGACATATGGAAATCATTTTGTTTCAATTAGAAAAAGGCAAATTGGCTTACTGATATTTGACTTTAATGATTTCTATATTCTTTCTGGTACTGACATAAAATATTTTACACCTAGTTGATACATATTAAATATAACCCTGATGGTTCAGATGGTAAAGAATCTGCCTGCAATTGCCGGAGACCTAGGTTTGATCTCTGGGTTGGGAAGATCTCTTGGAGAAGGGAATGGCAACCCACTCCAGTATTCTTGCCTGGAGAATCCCATGGACAGAGGATATAGTTCATGGGGTCACAAAGAGTTGGACACAACTGAGCAACTGACACTTTCACTCTCATTAGAAAATTACATATTCATGTTGCATTTTATTTTGCAGAAATTCACTGCTGACAATCAAAAAATTATTATTCAGAGAAGTCATTGAGCAGTTTTCATTATTTTGGATATTAACAAAGAGCAACTATTTAAACTACTATTTAATGTGTAAAATTATATCTATTAAAGGAAACTGATCATTTTTGTAAATATTTTATAAATTAAATTTGGAGAAGGAAATGGCAACCCACTCCAGTATTCTTGCCTGGAAAATTCCATGGACAGAGGAGCCTGGTAGGCTACAGTCCATGATGTCTCAGAGTCGGACACAACTGAGTGCCTTCACTTCAATATAAAGTAAATTAACTTGATAAGCTATTGCAGTATTCATGAATGCATTTTTAACAGAACTAGAATAAGTAATTATAAAATTTGTATGTTTGTGTTAGTCACACAGTTGTGTCCAACTCTTGGTTACCCCATGGACTGTAGCCTGCCAGGAATTCTCCAGGCAAGAATACTGGAGTGGGCTGCCATTCCCTTCTGCAGAGGATCTTCCCAACACAGGGATCAAACCCAGGTCTCCCAGGAACCCATTTGTGCAGATATGAAAGCACAAAAGACCCAGAACGACCAAAACAATCTTGAAAAAGAACAAAGTTCAAGGTGTCCTACTGCCTGATTTCAAGCTATACTACAAAGCTATAGCAATCAAAACAATATAGTACTGGCACAAAAACAGACATGGATCAATGAAACAGAATAATGAGCTCCCAAATGTATCGACATTTATATGGTCAATTAGTCACAAAAGAGTTGGATAAGACTTACAACAATCTACAATAAAGAAGAAAAAGAATATACAATTAAAAGATACTTCTTTGATAAATGGTTTTGAGAAGACTAGAATGTAAATCAAATTAGATTATCTTAGAGCATATATAAAAATAAACTTATAGTTGATGAGAATCTTAAATGTAGGCTCTGAAACCATAAAACCCTAGTAGAAAACCTAGGCAGTGCAATCTTTGATATGGGTCTTAGCAATATTTTTTTGGATCTGTCTCCTCAGGCAAAGGAAACAAAAGCAAAAATAAACAAATGGAACTGCATCAAATGAAAAACTTTGCAGAGCAAAGGGAACTATCAATAAAACAAAAAGGAAGCTTACTGAATGGAAGAAAATATTTACAAGGGAGGTATATATATATATATGTATATATATATATATATATATATATGGTTATATATATATATGGTTAATATACAAAGAACTCATACAACTCAATATCAAAAAAAATATGCAACCTTCTCAAGAAACACATAAAACATGCTGTATGCATGAATGCATGCTAAGTTGGTTCAATTGCCCAGTTCTTTGTGACCCAGTGGACTGTAGCCCACCAGGCTCTTCCATCCATGGGGATTCTCCAGGGAAGAATACTGGAGTAGGTTGCCATGCCCTCCTCCAGGGGATCTTCCTGACCCAGGGATCGAACCCAGGACTTTTCCATTTCCTGCACTGGCAGATGGTTCTTTACCACTAACACCACCTGGGAAGTCAAAAAATGCTGGCATTTCTTAGTATATCTGAAACTAACAAAAAATTGTATACCTATTACATTTAAATTTTAAATAATACCTTTATTAGATATGTCAACAAATAATGTTAAGTGATTGATTAAATCAGATGCAAACTCTATAGACTAGGTGTTACCTAAAACTTGCATGAATTATTTCCTTTTAATGATCTTCCACTGAGATGCACCACAGTAGATCAAACATTTTTAATTAGCTAAAGTTAAAATAGTATCCAGCAGTTACCTATGGTTTGGGAAGATTTTTTGCTGTTTGAACTAAGATTGTTCAGACTATTTGATTGAACACATTCAAACTGGTTCTTGAGTTATTAAGCTCATCTGCAGTCTTTAAAGACTATATTACTTTCAATTAACAGGATTTTTTATAAAAATTAATTTCATATTGAAAGAAGTAGAGTGTGGCACTGGAAAGTTCTGTTAATTTGTTTTTTCTTAGCAGAGGATGAGAGAAAGCAAAAATCACTGGCTGATGGGATCTAATAATCATTTACCTAAAGCTGATTTGAACCAGATTTAGCTGTTCCTACTCTGCTCATCAAGATAGAAAACTTTGGGGCTTTGGCTACAGATCATTTTTTATTTAATAAATGGTTGTAATTTCAATGACCTTTTCTTAAACCTACTTATCTACTTACATGCAAAATTGTAATAACTGAAGCTTGAAGTTTTTCCAATCCATTTCTTAAAAAAAGAATTATTCCCATTGTGACATGGATTAGAGTTTGGTTATGATCATTTAAACAAACCATGTTGAACAATTATTTTTGAAATCCCACAATTCTGATTCCTTTCCACCCTTGACTTCTCAACATTAGTCAGGAAAAAAAAAGGAGAAAAAGAACATAAAACATGACTCTTTCTCTTTTTTTTATTTAACAAATGGAAGTAAAAAGAAATGTAATCAAAGACATGTAATACATGCCTACTATTTTAGATACTTTTAGAACATTTATTCATTCATCATTTTATTTACTCATTCAAATACTTTAAGAACATTTTAAGAACTTGGCAAAATTGTAGACACTGAGGATATTACATAAACAAGAAAAATCTCTGCCATTGTAAAATATATGCTACTGTAAAATGTATATAATAGTGAGTGGATATAGAAAGTAACTTGTAAGCAAAAATTATTTCAGATAGGGATAATTAACATGGACAAAATGAAACAAAATAATGCATGAAGGCACATGTTGTGTGGTGAAGTGGGAGGTATGAAGAACATCTTTAATTAGAACTTTCAGCAAAAGCAAAACTGAGGTTATGCTATTTGAATTAAAATTATACAATCTCAAAGTCAATACTATAACATGTCATTGAAAATTTTCACTTAAAATCAAATCAAATGTTTCAATAATTTTATGAAGTACATTAAGAAGCAAGCATCACTTGTATAATGAGAGAAAATTTACTTTTATGTATGGAGAGCAATATCAACATTGTAACATACATTAAGTACATAACTAATATAATTTAATAGCATAATGATATAAATTATATAAAAGATTTATTTTTCTTTGATTCATTTATCACATGATGTCAAAATTATAAAATAACAAAATCCAAAGGAAAATTGTAAGCTTGTATAATAAAGATGGCTGATGTATCCAAAATGTTTGAAAAATATGACTTTAGGGGGAGAGATTGAATATATAGAAATACAAATGTCTTTATTTCATAAAATGCTAAATTTTCTCTTAAATCATGGATATTTGACTTTACATAAGAATATACTGATTACCGAGTTATTAAATTTTCATTATATGTTTCGAGGTTGACTCAATTAGACATCTGGCTAGCTGATATTTGTAGTTTTGCAATTCTTACCAGAGAAATAGCCCATTTTTAATTTTTCTCAAATGAAAGGCAATTTTCTCAATTTTAAGTTAACCTTCTATCTCAAGCATTGCTAATTTCTATTTCATTCTCTATGCAGTTTTCTCATTGATTTATCAAAAATACAAATATATCATTGAAAAGTGTGAACATATAAATCCCATGCTTAAAATGTTTCACACTCCTATTATCTGGTCCGTGCTTTTCAACATGTTTCACTGACATGTTCTAAATTGGACCGGGCATCGCACATGTATATCAGAGTGAGGGGATCTTTGTATTGAGGTATATTGCCGGAGCCTGCCGGCAAACGAACTGGTCGAGAACGCAATTACCAGAGTACCTAGGAAAAATAAGACTCAGAAAGATGGGGTTGAGAGGGACAGAGTTCTTGCATCTGACCCCGCCGACTTTATTGAAGAATACCACGCCTATATATACGCTAACAGGAGTTACTAAGAATAGATCGAGGGTTTGCATACGTGCAGAGCTACAGATGTTTTAAATTCCCACACTCAAGATCAGTAAAGCATTAATTACCCTAGCGCCCAACATGATTAAGATCAATAGAACATTAGATAGAAAATAGGCTTCATCAATAGAACATTAACTAGATGGAAAACAGGTTTTGAGCATGATGAGTTTATCAGCACCAGAAAAACAAGCAAAAGGTCACCGGGGTGATTTTTCCCTGAAGGAGATAAATGCCAGTCTATACTTTAACAAGAAGGGGTGGCAGGACAAAGAGAGACCCTTTGTTCTCTCTTAGGGCCGTAAGGGGCCTGTGCCTTCAGGCCGGCTCCCTGCAGTATATTTTACATCCAATGAAATTAATAAAATTTAAGTGCAAAATTGAACACCTTTTGAAAATATCTTTCACCTGATAACTCAGACTCCTATCAAAATACAAATATTTTCACCATTTGAGAAACAGCCCTTCTGCTTCTTCCCAAATTCTATATCTCTCCCCACTCCGTCAAGAAGCACCCACTGTTGTGTTTTCTTATATGTTTCTTATTAAACTGTAACAGAATTTCATATCTAACCATGGAATATCTGGCTTCTTTTGATTAGCTGAATAAAATAATGATTCTGATATTTATCAATTTTTGTACATTATAGTAATTATTTTCCATTTTTTGTGTTACTTTGCTGAGAGTTATTCCACTACATGCATATACATTTTTCCTAGCCAGACTCCAGTTGGTGGACATTTAGATGTTTCCTGTTTTGAGCAACTTTGAATATTCTTATTATATTATGGACATGCCTGTGCACTTTTTTTTATATACATATATTTTCACTTATCTTGCTTAAATACCTAAGTACAGTGTATGGAACAGCAGGGTCATGTTAAAAAATAAACAAGCTTTATGTTTAACTTTAAGAGAAACTGAGAAGTTTATTTCCAAGATGACATTAATCATTTTATCGTCTCATCACTAATGTCCATATCCATGCCAACAATGAGTGTTGATGGTCTTTTTGAAATCTAATAAGTATGTAGCAGTATCTCACTGAGGTCTTATTTTGCATTTGTTTGATTACTAATAATGGCAACAACTTATTCATGTGCCTATCAGGCATTTATATATCTTATTTTGTGAATTATTTTTGCATCTTTTGACTAATTTTTAACTTGATTGTGTCATTATTGTATAATTATTATTATAATTAGTTATAATTATTATTGTTATAATTGTTATTGTAATTATTATTACATATAATATTGTATGTATAATGTATGTATAATTGTAAATGTATTGTAATTGTAAAAAAATTGTAAAAAAATGTGTTGTAAAAAACAAAATGCATAATGTAAAATTATAAATGTAAAAATATAATGCATATATAATTATTATTGTAATTCTGGATACAGTTTCCTTATCAAATGAATTTTTGGTTTTTTTCTCCTGCTCTATAGTTTGTTTCTTCAATTTTCTATTAACAGAGGTCCATCTGGTCAAGGCTGTGGTTTTTCCAGTGGTCATGTATAGATGTGAGAGTTGGACTGTGAAGAGAGCTGAGTGCCGAAAAATTGATGCTTTTGAACTGTGGTTGGAGAAGACTCTTGAGAGTCCCTTGGGCTGCAAGGAGATCCAACCAGTTTATCCTAAAGGAGATCAGTCCTGGGTGTTAATTGGAACGACTGATGCTGAGGCTGAAACTCCAATTCTTTGGCCACCTCATGCGGAGTTGACTCATTGGAAAAGACCCTGATGTTGGGAGGGATTGGAGGCAGGAGGAGAAGGGGACAAAAGAGGATGAGATTGCTGGATGGCATCACCGACTCAATGGGCATGAGTTTGAGTGAACTCCGGGAGTTTGTGATCGACAGGGAGGACTGGCGTGCTGCGATTCATGGGGTCGCAAAGAGTCGGACACCACTGAGCGACTGAACTGAACTGAACTGAACTGATAGTTTGTTTCTTCAATTCTCTATTAAAACAAAATGCCTAAAAAAAAAAAAAAAAAAAAACAAAATGCCTAACTTAAGGCCAAGAAAACATTTTCTTGTACAACAAGAGAACAAAGTATTCTAGCATCATATATTTTACAAAGATGTTAATGTCTTGATTGAGTCATTTTGGTGCTGTGTTTAAAAATAAATTGACCATGTAAATGTGAACTGACTTCTGGACTCCATTCTATTCCATTAATCTAGTTGTCTATCTGTATGTTAATACCATCAACCACCTTGGTAAAGGTAGATGATGTGTGCAAATTTTGATTTCAGATGGTGAAACTCCTCCAGCATTGGTTTTTTTAGTCAACATTGTTTTGTCCAAGTCTTTTGAGTTACATTTTGTAATCAGTATACCAACAATATGCTGAAATTTTTATTACCATTGTATCTATCTATAGATTAACTTGTATGAATTGGCAGCAAAACAATATTGAGTGCTCCATTCCATTACCCTAGTATGGATCCCTGTTTGTTTGTTTGTTTGTTTTCTAGTTTTCCTGGAATGTGATTTTGTTTAGCTGCATGCTACAAATTATAACATGAAGTATCTTTAATATCATTCAATTCAAAACTGTTTATTTTTACTTTCAAATTTTACTTTTGTTCTATTGGTTAAATGCAAATAGGATGCTTAGGTGATAAATGTATGGGCATTTTCAAGCTATCTCTTGACAGAACTAGAACAAATAATTTCACAATTTGTATGGAAATACAAAAAACCTCGAATAGCCAAAGTAATCTTGAGAAAGAAGAATGGAACTGGAGGAATCAACCTGCCTGACTTCAGACTCTACTACAAAGCCACAGTCATCAAGACAGTATGGTACTGGCACAAAGACAGAAATATAGATCAATGGAACAGAATAGAAAGCCCAGAGATAAATCCACGAACCTATGGACACCTCATCTTTGACAAAGGAGGCAAGGATATACAATGGAAAAAAGACAATCTCTTTAACAAGTGGTGCTGGGAAAACTGGTCAACCACTTGTAAAAGAATGAAACTAGAACACTTTCTAACACCATACACAAAAATAAACTCAAAATGGATTAAAGATCTAAATGTAAGACCAGAAACTATAAAACTACTAGAGGAGAACATAGGCAAAACACTCTCCGACATAAATCACAGCAAGATCTTCTATGACCCACCTCCCAGAATATTGGAAATAAAAGCAAAAATAAACAAATGGGACCTAATGAAAATTAAAAGCTTTTGCACAACAAAGGAAACTATAAGTAAGGTGAAAAGACAGCCCTCAGATTGGGAGAAAATAATAACAAATGAGGAAACAGACAAAGGATTAATCTCAAAAATATACAAGCAACTCCTGAAGCTCAATTCCAGAAAAATAAACGACCCAATCAAAAAATGGGCCAAAGAACTAAACAGACATTTCTCCAAAGAAGACATACAGATGGCTAACAAACACATGAAAAGATGCTCAACATCACTCATCATCAGAGAAATGCAAATCAAAACCACAATGAGGTACCATTACACGCCAGTCAGGATGGCTGCTATCCAAAAGTCTACAAGCAATAAATGCTGGAGAGGGTGTGGAGAAAAGGGAACCCTCTTAGACTGTTGATTTCTAATTTGTATTTTTCTTTGTATAATTCCTAAACATGCTTTATTAAATCTATACCTAACAAATCACATTAAAATACAATGCTGTACCTGATATTGTGATTACAATTCCAATTTATACATACAAACACACGCATACACATTAACCCACTATTTTATCACTTTACTAAATTCTTTTATTAGCACTGGTAGGTTTTATTGTTGTTGCATTGCTTTTTGTTTTTTGTTTTTGCTCCTTAGGATATTCTACAAACAAGATTATGTCTTCTGTGAATACAGACAACTATTTCTTCCTATTGAACTGGTATGACCTTGTTTATTTTTCTCCTTTCTCTTGACTTATTGCACCTCTAGTTTGAATACAAATGATGAATATATGCTGCTGCTAAGTCACTTCAGTCGTGTCCGACCCTGTGTGATCCCATAGACAGCAGGCCACCAGGCTCCCCCGTCCCTGGAATTCTCCAGGCAAGAACACTGGAGTGGGTTGCCATTTCCTTCTCCAATGAGTGAAAGTGAAAAGTGAAAGTGAAGTCGCTCAGTCACGTCCGGCTCTTAGCGACCCCATGGACCGCAGCCCACCAGGCTCCTCCGTCCATGGGATTTTCCAGGCAAGAGTATTATGAGCATGTGTTACATTTGTCTGATACTTTCTAAATTTATTGATATATTGATAATAATATGTTTTTGTTTCTCCTGTAATGAATACAATGAATTATACTGCTTGATTTTTAATTTAAAAAGTGTGGCATTCCTGTGATAAACAAAATTTGGTCAGTATATATTAACATTTATGGAGTTTGCTGAGTGGCTTTTGCTAATATTTGTTGAGGATTTATAGCATCTAAATCAGAGGTTAGTCTGATAATTAAAATTTTATTGGAACTTAGCTATGTTTCAGCTTTGACTATGATGAAAATAAATGTCATAAGGAATGGCAGGCAGAGCAACATAATTCTGGGGGTATCCTGTATCCTGAATGACAATCCTGATTCAGCTGCTGCTGCTGTTGTTGCTGCCAAGTCGCTTCAGTGTCCAACTCTGTGCGACCCCATAGACGGCAGCCCACCAGGCTCCGCTGTCCCTGGGATTCTCCAGGCAAGAACACTGGAGCGGGTTGCCATTTCCTTCTCCATGAGCTGCCCTAGGTGGTTGTGTAAAGAGATAAATGAACTTTGCTCTTTAGGTGGCCTAATTGTTGCTCTTCTGTGATAAAATATACAGGCTTTGCCCTGATGGATACTATTTACTTTGGATGGATGGATATTTCAGTTCAGATCAGTTCAGTTCAGTCGCTCCGTCATGTATGACTCTTTGTGATCCCATGGACTGCAGTACGCCAGGCCTCACTTGTTCATCACCAGCTCCCAGAATTCACTCAAAGTCTTGTCGATTGAGTTGGTGATGCCAGTCAACCGTCTATCCTCTGTTGTCCTCTTTTCCTTCCACCTTCAATCTTTCCCAGCATCAGAGTCTTTTCAAATGAGTCAGTTCTTCGCATCAGGTGGCCAAAGTACTGGAGTTTCAGCTTCAACATCAGTCCTTCCAATGAACACCCAGGACTGATCTCCTTTAGGATGGACTGGTTGGATCTCCTTGCAGCCCAAGGGACTCTTGAGTCTTCTCCAACACCACAGTTCAAAAGTATCAATTCTTCAATGCTCAGCTTTATTCATAGTCCAATTCTAACATCCATACATGACTACTGGAAAAACCATAGCTTTGACGAGATGGACCTTTGTTGGCAAAGTAATGTTCTGCTTTTTAATATGTTATATAGGTTGATCATAACTTTTCTTCCAAGGAGTTCAGTTCAGTTCAGTTCAGTCACTCAGTCATGTCCGACTCGTTGTGATTCCATAGACTGCAGCATGCCAGGCCTCCCTGTCCATCACCAACTCCCGGAATTTACTCAAACTCATGTCCATCGAGTCCAAGGAGTAAGCGCCTTTCAATTCCATGGCTGCAATCACCATAGCAGTGATTTTGGGGACCAAAAAAATAAAGTCTGACACTGTTTCCACTGTTTCCCCATCTATTTGCCATGAAGTGATGGGACAAGATGCCATGATCTTAGTTTTCTGAATGTTAAGTTTTTAGCTAACTTTTTCACTCTCCTCTTTCACTTTCATCAAGAGGTTCTTTAGTTCTTCACTATCTGCCATAAGGGTGGTGTTATCTCCATATCTGAGGTTATTGACATTTCTCCCAGCAATCTTGATTCCAGCTTGTGCTTCTTCCAGCCCAGCATTTATCATGATGTACTCTGCATATAGGTTAAAATAAGCAGGGTGACAATATACAGCCTTGACAATATACAGTACTCCTTTTCTATTTGGAACCAGTCTGTTGTCCCATGTCCGATTCCAACTGTTGCTTCCTGACCTGCATACAGGTTTCTCAAGAGGCAGGTCAGGTGGTCTGGTATGCCCATCACTTTCAGAATTTTCCACAGTTTATTGTGATCCATACGGTCAAGGCTTTGTCATAGTCATAAAGCAGAAATAGTTATTTTTCTGGAACTCTCTTGCTTTTTTGATGTTCCAGCAGATGTTGGCAGTTTGATCTCTGGTTCCTCTGCCTTTTATAAAACCAGCTTGAACATCTGGAAGTTCACGGTTCATGTATTGCTGAAGCCTGGCTTGGAGAATTTGAGCATTACTTTACTAGTGTGTGAGATAAGTGCAATTGTGTGGTAGTTTGAGCATTCTTTGGCATTCAGAATTGGAGTGAAAACTGACTTTTTCCAGTCCTGTGGCCACTGCTGAGTTTCCAAATTTGCTGATATATTGAGTGCAGCACTTTCACAGCATCATCTTTTAGCATTTGAAATAGCTCAACTGGAATTCCATTATCTCCACTAGCTTTGTGTGTAGTGATGCTTCCTAAGGCCCACTTGACTTCACATTCCAGGATGTCTAGCTTTAGGTGAGTGATCACACCATTGTGGTTATCTGGGTCATGAAGATCTTTTTTGTACAGTTCTTCTGTGTTTTCTTGCCACCTCTTTTTAATACCTTCTGCTTCTGTTACGTCCATACCATTTCTGTCCTTTGTTGAGCCCATCTCCCTTATTGAGCCCATCTCCCTTATTGAGCCCATCTCCCTTATTGCATGCTGATTATATGCATGTGAGAATACTTGATGTTTCCCAGAGTTCCATGAAACTGTTCCTTTCTTTTTTTTAACTCCATATTTCAGTTTGAAACATTTGGATTTTCTCTTTATTCATGTTCAAATATTTTACTTACTAGGTTCTAATTTATTGATGAGTGCATCTTTGGAAATTTCACTTTGGGTATCTAATTTTTCTGTTTTAAATGTGCATTTGCTTTATTTTTAGTGTTTATTTAGTTTTACACTGGTTCTTTCATTACCTTTATGTTGTCTTCTGAAATAGTTAAAAACACATATTAATAGATCTTTAAAAATTATTTCCTGCTAATTCCCTTAAATCTTACAATTCTATTTTAACAGACTTTCTTCCTATTATTATTATTATGGGACACAGTTTTCTGCTTCTTTACATATCTAGTAGTATTTCATCGGATTTTGGACATGATGAGTGTTATGTCAATGTGTGTTTAAGTTTATTGCCTCCCTTTTGTGAATTTTGAGGTTTTTCATGGCAGCCAATTAATTTATTTGCACACTAGCTTGATTTCATTTGATGGTTGTTTTTAAGTGTAAGTAGGGTAAAAATAAAGAAGGTTTTATATATGAGTTAGAATAGTACTACTCCAAAGTCACAACTTCTGAAATCTATTCAGCATCAAGCTGCTCAGGGAGGACTCTTCACTCCCACTTTCTGAAATCTGAACAATTTTTAGTTGTGTCTGTCCATATACATATGTGTCTGTGTGTGCACGCCTCCCCAGCTCAAGCTACTGTTGACTGTTCTTTCCCTTATGTTACGGACTCTTTCCCACAGCATCAGCAGTTTGGTATTCACCAACAACACAAGGGAAGGCTGTTAGGACTCTCTTTTTCTGTACAGGTCCCTTTTTTCCTACCCTGCAAACTTCTGTCATGCAAGTAGCCTTGAACATAGTGTTCTTAGCTCAGTGAGACTTCTATGATTTAGTTTTCCTTTCACTGTGCCACAGTCCAGAAAGTGATGGTTGCAAGTCTGGATAAAACTGTAGCAAATCTCTTCTTTCCCTTCTACTTTAAATAATTGCCCTTCACTATCTAATGCTTAATGTATCAAAAATAATTATTTTAGTATATTCTGTCCAGATTTATAGTTGTTTATCATGGAGAATCTAGTCCTGTACTAGTTACTTCATCATTGATGGAATCATATACTCTCTAGGAGGTCTTTTAACTTATCCAACAGTGTATTTTTATAAATGTCAGATTTCTTTGATATCTCCTATCTTATTATTTTTAATTATTGCAAATGTGCATTATGAACTGCCACAAATTTTTATTTAAAAAGTAATATTTTATGTCTCATTTGACAACTCAATGCAGCCTCCCAAATTTCTTATAAATTAGAAGTTGTAAGAACGTCATTTTTGCCTGGTTTATGGTTTTTTGGTAAGCACTAAAATTCTAGCTCATGCTCTTAGCCTAAATAGTAATCCCTGAAAACAAACTGTACATTTCAACAATAATAACAAATAGCATATGATTAAGCCTATGAAAAGTGTTATTTCCTTCTATGTAATAAAAAGTATTATTTCTTTTTATTTTCTTTCTCACTCTGTTCCCATTGTCTGTATCAAGGTCCATTTTATTCATTTCCAGATAACTCTGTGAATATTTCAATAATTGTATTTTCTATGTGGTAAGAATTATAATACAATATAGAAAATACAATTATTTGTATTTTATAAATTAGTTTGGTTTTTATATTTTTTGTATTTCTTTCTATTTATGTTTATATTCTATTTTTTGCACCTCCATCAGCTAGTGTAGTATCTGGATAATATAGATCCTAAAAACATATATTTGTTGACTATGATTTATGTATGAAAAAAATATTGTCTGCCCAATGCGAGTGTGCATCAGTTTCCTGTGGGAAACCTTTAATAGGAAGCTAAATTGTGAAGGGAAGTTCATTTCATAAGCAAGGAAAATGGAAAAAAAAGAGTTGTTTAGATAACCTTCCAAATGTAATCGATCTATAATTACCAAATCATATAATTTTATTGATGAAACATATATTTCAATTCAATAAGACTTAGCAAATCATTTGGTTAGGGTATGTATTCCTAGAAATAGTGCTATTATATGTATTTATTTTTACTCATTGAATATGAAAATTATTTTAGTGATTCTACATCTACAATCCTCATTTATAACATGAAAAAACTGATATCCATGTATTCAGTCACCTAGATTGAACAGTTTTTGTTTCATTGTGTTCTGTTTTACAAGTTCTATTTACTCTGATGGAAAAAAAAAATATGTGAATGAAGAAGTAAGATCATATGTGATATATATTTATGAATTTGTTATCCTAACAGACATTGAAGAAAAATTTTACAGACTTAGCTTCTAGATTGCATTAGCATAAAAAATAAAGTTGGATTTTCCACGTAAACCTTGAAAACAAATATTAATGCAAAGAAAGGGTGAAATTCTTTAAGGCAAATCAGGGAGGAAGAGACAGTAAAAATGAAATATTTTACAGTGGAGAAAAAATAGATAAATCAAAAATTGATACTTCAGTCACTATAAATATAATATAATATTATAATATAAGTGTATACAACAACATTTCTATGAAAACCTACAAGACCTTCTAGAACTAACACCCAAAATAGATGTCCTTTTTATCACAATGAATGGGAAAGATTAGAGATCTCTTCAAGAAAATTAGAGATACCAAGGGAACATTTCATGCAAAGATGGGCACAATAAAGAAGAGAAGTGGTATGGACCTGACAGAAGCAGAAGACATTAAGAGGTGGCAAGAATACATATCTATACATACATATGTATAGATATACATATCTATACAAATATGATCTTCATGACCCAGATAACCATGATGGTGCAATCACTCACCTAGAGCCAGATTTCTTGGATTGCAAACTCAAGTGGGCCTTAGGAAGCATCAATAGGAATAAAGCTTATGGAGGTGATGGAATTCCAGCTGAGCTATTTCAAATCCTATAAGATGATGCCATTAAAGTGCTACACTCAAAATGTCAGCAAATTTGGAAAATTCAACAATGATCACAGGACTGGAAAAGGTCAGTTTTCATTCCAATCCCAAAGAAAGGCAGTGCAAAAGAATGTGCAAACTACCACACAATTGCACTCAACTCACATGCTAGCAAAGTAATACTCAAAATTCTCCAAGCTAGGCTTCAACAGTATGTGAACCGAGAACTTCCAGATGTTCAAGTTGAATTTAGAAAAGGCAGAGGAACCAGAGAAACTGCCAGCAGAAAATGAAGAGGGACAGAAGTAAAGAGCATATTGTCACCCTGCTTATTTAAGTTATATGCAGAGTACATCACGCAAAATGCTGGTCTCAATGAAGCATAAGCTGGAATCAAGATTGTTGGGAGAAATATAAATAACCTCAGATACACAGATGACACCACCCTATTGACACAAAGTGAAGAAAAACTAAAGAGCCTCCTGATGAAAGTGAAAGAGGAGAGTGAAAAAGTTGGCTTAAAACTCAACATTCAGAAAACTAACATCATGGCATCTGGTCCCATCAGTTCACAGCAAATAGACAGCAAAACAATGGAAATAGTAACAGATTTTATTTTCTTGGTCTCCAAAATCACTGCAGAAGGTGACTACAGCCATGAAACTAAAAGACACATGCTCTTTGGAAGAAAAGCTATGACAAAAATAGACAGCATATTAAAAAGCAGAGCTATTACTTTGCCAACAAATGTCTGCATAGTCAAAGCTATGGTTTTTCCAGTGGTCATGTATGGATGTGAGAGTTGGACCATAAAGAAAGCTGAGTGCTGATGAATTCATGTTTTTGAACTGTGGTGTTGGACAAGACTCTTGAGAATCCCTTGGATTGCAAGGAAATCAAACCAGTCAATCCTAAAAGAAATCAATCCATATTATACATTAGAAGGGCTGATACTGAAGCTGAACCTCCAATACTTTGGCCACCTGATGTGAAGAACTAACTCATTACAAAAGACCCTGAGGCTGGTACAGATTGAAGGTAGGAGGAGAAGAGGACAACAGATGATGAGATGGTTGGATGGCATCACCGACTCAATGGACATGAGTTTGAGCAAGTTCCGGGAGATGGTGAAGGACAGGGAAGCCTGGCATGTTGCAGTCATGGGGTTGCAAAGAGTCAGAGATGACTGAGTGACTGAACAACACCACCATCACCAGTTTTAAAAGTAACTTTCACTGGCTTACTGAGAACTAACTGAAGACTCGCAGGAAAACTCTTCTACAAGCAAAGTTGTAAGAAAGATCCTCATGGAGTTGAATAAGAAGGGAAGCCAAGCAATCACGTCTGGATCTGTGCTCAGGGGAGGAGACAAAGAAGAAGAGTGGGACTATTCAGGTGGAGATATTCTCTGGGTAGTTAATGATTCAGGCCACATATTGGGTGCCCCAATCCTGGGGTATGAAACCAGGAAGACAGGTCCCCTTAGCTGGCTTGAAAACCAGTGGGCCTAACAGGAGAGCTGTAAGAAACCTAGACTCCACCAAGAAGAGTATGCACTCACTTGCTTACCCTTGAAACAAGGCAGAGGAAGCAGATTAATACTGTAAGTGACTATGGCATGTTTTCTGCCACCAAAACCAGCATGGAGGTCCACGTGAGCTGAGTACCTGCTTGGTCCCACACAGTCTGCAAGACAGCTCCACACAAGGGTGAGAGACTGCCATAGCCTGTGCCCTGACCCATGCCAAGTGCCCCCTCTAGCCTCTCTTACACTAGTACTGCTCCCCTATCAAGTGAAGATGCCAGAATTGGGAGTGGGGGTGGAAACACACACTCAGAACAGGGCCAGCTCAGGCTTGAACCTCAGGGCTTCCCTCCCAACAATTTCTGCTCCCAGGGGCTGATATTGACCACTGAGCCATGGTTCACACATAGCTCTAGCTCCAGCCTCTCAATCTATACTCCCACCTCCTACCAAAGTGATAGCTGCCAGCATACCCTGGGGAAAGTGGTGACTCATGCTCATCTCAGATCCAGGTCTTACCCCAAAGTCACTGGGTACACACAGACTGTACTGGGACACACCCACCCAAGGATACCCTGCAAGACTGGGATAGGCAACTGTTTTAACTAAACTCATAGAGACAGAGAAAGTTAGGTAAAATGAAAAGACAGAGAACTTGTTTCAATCAAAAAGATATGGAAAAAAACCTCAAATAGCAACTAAGGATATAACAAATAAAGGGTTAATTTCCAAAATTCACAAACAGCTTATACAGTGTAATATTAAAAACACATCAGGATTACACACCGAATAGAGATCAAAGAAATGTTTTTAAGTGAAGATATGCAGATGTCCAATAGGCATCTGAAAAAATACTCAATATCTCTAGATATCAGAGTAATGCAAATCAAAACCACAATGAGATGTCACTTCACATCTGTTGGAATGTCTATCACCTAAAGTCTACAAATAACAAATACTGGCAAGGATGTGGAGAAAAGGGAACCTTAGTACACTGTTGGTGGGAATGTAAATTGGTACAACCACTATGGAAAACAGTATGGACGTTTTTCAGAATACCAAAAATAGCTTATCTTGTGAGCCAGCAACTCCATTACTAGGTATGGATTTGAAGAAACTGGAAATGTTATTTCAAAAGATACATGCACCCCAATATTCACAGCAGCATTATTTACCATAGCCAAGATATGGAAGTAACCTAAATGTCAATCAACAAATGACTGGATAAAGAAGTGGCATTATACACACATTCAATTATATTGAATAGGTATATATAATGTGAATTACATATATATACAATTTAATTTTACTCATCCTCTGTGGTTTCCTTCTCCTCCTGCGCCCAATCCCTCCCAGCATCAGGGTCTTTTCCAATGAGTCAACACTTCACATGAGGTGACCAAAGTACTGGAGTTTCAGCTTCAGCATCAGTACTTCCAATGAATACCTGGGACCGATCTCCTTTAGGATGGACTGGTTGGATCTCCTTGCAGTCCAAGGGACTCTCAAGAGTCTTCTCCAACACCACAGTTCAAAAGCATCAATTTTTCTGCGCTCAGCTTTCTTCACAGTCCAACTCTCACATCCATATGGACAGGGAGGCCTGGCGTGCTGCGATTCATGGGGTCGCAAAGAGTGGGACATGACTGAGTGACTGAACTGAACTGAACTGAATTTTACTCAGCCATAAAAAGAATGAAATTCTGCCATTTGCAACAACATAGATGGACCCAGATAGTATTATTCTTAGTGAAGTAAGTCATACAAAGACAAATACTGTATGTTATTATTTTTCTATGGAATCTTGAAAAATAAAAAAATGAATATATATAGCAGAAAGACACAGAATCACAAATATAGAAAACAAAAACCAACAAATGGTTACCATCAGAAAGAGGGAGGGGGAAGGGTGAGATAAAGGTATGGGATTAAGAGCTACAAACTATTATTAATACGTAAAAATAAATGAGCTACAAAGATATTTTGTACAGCATGGGAATAGCCATTATTTTAAAATAACTTTACCTGGCGTATATCTTAAAAATATTGAATACATTAAAAAAAAAAAAGAAGCACTATGTTATTCACCCAAAACTAATAAATATTATAAATATACTACATGTCAATTAAAAAAAAAGATTGGAATTTGACAGGGTTATTTTCTGGGAAGAAACAGCAGGACAGAGAAAGAGACTTTCATTTTGAGCCTTTCTTATCATTTGAACTATGCTTTTGTCATATATCTGTATTATTTCTTTATTTTATAAAAGGAAAAGGAAAAATTATTTGAGATATGTCACAAAATTATAAATTATTTAAAATTATCAATCAGCCAGAAAATAACTGAAGTGAATATAAAAGGACTTTTGGATTCATGTTTCTAATTCTTTGTAGAGTAATTTGCTTTTTTAGTGCTGTTCCTTCTGTTTGGTATATCTGATGTGACTGTTTTAAACAGTGTGTGGAACAACAAAATGCAGTCTTGAATGATGGTGACATTAGCTATATAACTATTTCTATTTCATTAAAGCCAGATGTTGCTGTCCTAATTTCTTCTGTGTCTAATGTAAATATAGGTGAGAATAAAGAGTAAATTAAGAAGATAGATAATTTTTAAATATCTAAGCATAAACAATTAGGCTCAGATCAAAGAAAGGGACAACTGCAGAATTAATTATCAGCAATCACCTTTGAATAAAGCCACCTTTTATCATTTGGAAATTTGAATATCAGGCATCTTATAGAGATTTGACTATTACAGGTTACTTTGTGAAATAAAACTAGTTTCAAAAAGAATAATATTTTTATGATTATATTTAGTTGGAAGTATTTATTTCCAAACTGTGAAAGTCACTCACTCATGTCCAACTCCTCTTTGTGATGCAGTGTACTGTAGCCCCTCAGGCTCCTCTGTCCATGGATTTCTCCAGGCAAGAAACTAAAGGAGGAGATGTGGAGGCTGGGAAAAGGATTACGTGATAACCTCTCATTCACACTGGCCCATTTCCTCCTGAGTTCACTCTGCGGCTGCTCAGCGTGCTGAGGGTGGGGAGGGTCCAACCTTGCCTCTGTTCTAGTTCTGAGGGAACAGAAGCGCAACTCACAAGGCAAAGAAAACTTAGATCTTGGCACAGAGTGACTAAGCAGCAGCACTGCACTTCGGAAACGACCCCAGCAAGACAGGGCCAACTCAAGTGATGGCACACAGTCTCCTAAAAGTGCAACCGATACTCCGACGGCCAACACAACATAAGCTGTCATCCTGAGGACCGCAAAATTGAACTGGGGATAACTGAAGTTTCTCCCGGAAAAGAGCGAGAATCTGTTACCTCCTCTGGTTCCACCATCTTTACACAGAAGGCAAGAGGTCCGTAAGCAAAGCCAGCCAGAAAGAGAACAAACGTGAAGAACAAACGTGAAGACGTGGAGGACCCTGTATGTCTAAAGAGACCCCAGCTGTCAGTCAGAAGGAAAGGCAGCAAAACCAGGAAGGCATTGCTGCCAGCGATCTCAGAGCCCTTCACCCATCCAAGGAGCTTCTTGAAATAGTGTTGCCGAACGACCAGTGAAGGCAGGTAGGCAAGCAGGATTTGGCAAATTCTGGCAAACAGGATTCCACAGGAGAAGATATAGAGGCTCGATGGAGCTGATTAAAGAACCGAGCAAGCGTCCGACAACGTCAACAGCAGCACCCACCACACCTGTTTCCTGATAATCAAACATCTCTGTGAAGACGCTAACGGGCAGCAGAGGACAATCATCCCCATGGAGAGAGCACTTACCCAAGCTGTCTTGAAGACAATCTAGTTCTTCAGCAGTGACGTGAAGAGCACCTCGCAGGCGTTCTGGGATGCTGAACACCGACCTCACAGGGTGGCCAACATCACCAGCCAGCCCGAGCTGGCCTCACGGAGCTCGAGGAGCCCACGCTAAGCAGCTCTATCTTCCACATTTTCTGCTGTGGCCACCTCCGGCCATCAGAGGGTCCAGGGCCGAGCAGCCAAGCAGCCCCCAAGGAGGCGGGGCCCCGGTGGCTAAGTCTCGCTGATCCCCCACGAGGTGGCGGGCTCCTTCCAGGAGGGCACCATGACAGCGGGCGACCTTCCTGAACGGCACGGGGCGAGTGGGCGGGGCCAAGCTCCCGGCCAAAAGCGGGAGGAGCAGCCAAGTGGGGCTAGCGGGCTAGAGAGTCCCACGCGGGCGTGGAGCCCCAGCACGCGGCGCAGAGCTGAGATTCAGGCCTCCCGGTCCACAGCCCGGCAACTCACACTCTGTTTTTGTTTGTTTTTGTTTTAATTTTTACTAATAGCAAGCAAAAGACCTCAGCTATATATGTATATCTACCTGATAGTTTGATCACAGTAACTTCTGGGTATGGTCTGTATTTCAAATATTTATTAAATAAGTCATTCAGCTGTTAAGTGGGGAAAAAAATGCACAACCTAAACGTTGAAAATTATGTTTGATTTGGTGAATTTCCTGAGGAGTAAAGCCTGGAAGAGGCATCCTAGGTGGCTCAGTGGTGAAGAATTCATCTGCCAGTGCAGGAGATATGGGTTCTATTCCTGCATGAGGAGGATCCCCTGGAGAAGGAAGTGGATGGATACCCATTCCACTATTCTTGCCTGGGAAATCCCATGGACAGAGGAGCCTGGCAGTCTAGAGTCCATGGGATGGCAAAGAGTCAGACAGGACCCAGCTCCACATAGCCTGAAAGTTATCCTCCCAGATCGCACTGAGGGAGTACTCTGAAGATGTAAAGGATGAGCCAGGTTATATAGGAGTTGTGCAACTTAAACCAGGTAATCAGAACATCAAAAGATAACTGTTAATAGAAGAAAATAAAACATTTCATTTTTTTTTAAGCTTTTCTAAGTATAGGAAGATGCAAGAGTCTGGACTCCTTGAATTTGTTCGTTTGGTATGCACCTTGGCTAGGTAGGACCAAGATCCAGTTCTTCCCCGTCCTGAGTCTCCTCAGGGTGCACCATTGGGGGTGGCTGAGGAAAGCCACCTTTTCTCCTTCCTGAGCTCCTCAGGGCTCACTATCAGGGTCTAGTAGGTTGTGGCTGATGGCTAGAATGCCACAGCATCCTTTGTTTGCAAATGTGACAGGCATGATTTTTCATCCACAGAACAAATATTTGTCAAGATCCTACTACCCTGGTGCCTCAGATGGAGCCTACTGCCAGTGCAGGAGATGCAGGCAGGAGACTTGGACTCAATCCTGGTTAGGAAGGTACCCTGGAAGAGGAAATGGCAACCCACTCTAGTATTCTTGCCTGGAAAAGCCTGTGGATAGGGGAGCCTGACAGGCTACAGTTCATGGGGCTACAAAGAGTCAAACACTACTGAACACATTCTACTGCCACTGCTACCTGCCAGGCAAACTTGGGGGCTCTGGGAAATAGATTACTGAAAGAATAAATTAGTTCTTGTGCTTACAGATGTACCCTCCACTCTTCTTCAGTTGCCTGACCAAGTCACCCCATTCGGATCCTTCTGAGAGCAGCAGAAGTGAGTACCAAGAGTGATTTAAAATTTTAGCTCTCCTCTAAAATAGTCAGGTTACATATCATGACTTTATGTATAATAGTCGTTCCCCACTTTGAAGGCAATGCAACATTCAAATGTGTTTCTCTTCCAAAGCATAGAAATAACTGAGTAAAGGGGAAAAAAAGCTCCTAGGCATTTTATGCAGAATTGTTGTTTTTCTTCAGCTTTTTGACTTTAATCAATCCTCTTTGACATACAAAATAAAGATAGATACATAGCTTTAATGACTGTATGTTTGCCTTAAAGAACAATACAAATGCCTATATTTCAAATATATGTCAGTTATCTAATAGTTAATGTGCTACTTCCCTTTTGTTTTGATTTTAATGTGCTTAATGAATTATTTATCATTGTATAATTTTCAGACAAAAATATTGTAATGTTTGTTGAAGGATCAAATAAGTGACTCTATTTTCAGTATTGCCACTTTTCTAAGTCATACAGATAGTAGATGAACTGGTTTTACACAAATACCTATTAGATTTCATTTACATTGATGTATAGAATAGTTCTAATTTCTGAGATTTGTATACCAAATGACAGGTGATTGACACATGATCTCTATCTCATGTGTACTATCTCACTAGCATGAGATAGTGGGGTAAGAGCCCTGAAAAGTGGATATTACCACTTACATTTTACACATTAGGAAACTGAAGCTTAGGGAGAGCTTTAATAATTGGCCTTTTACCACACAGGTTATTAGTTATAGAGCCAAAATTTCAATCTTATGTGCCTCTGTCCGAAGTACATGTTTTCTCTCACCTCCCCATAGAACCCTACAGAAAGTCTGATCTCTTTTTTAAGACATGTTATTATTGTTTTAAATGATCTGATTTAGAATTCATACAGTTCAAATAATTTCAACAAATACTTTCTGAATATGTGGTTCAGTCGATGTAGGCTGCTCAGGTAAGCCCAAGGAGTCAGGCCTCAGGTAGCCTGTGAACCCATAAGAGGCTGGGACAAGCATGACACAGCTGTAATTCAAAGCAGAATGTGCTGAGTTTGTAAAGTATTATGATGATTTAAAAGTGCACAGTTCCCTTTGGCTGAGAGAACCAAGAGAAGTATCTTGGAGCACAATAAATTGGAGATCCTTGAAAATGGACAGCACAGATGGAGAAGATAATGGGAATGAGGAGGAAAGAAATGGTGTAAGTAAATGCACAGACACAGGAAACTATGACATAGTTTCAGAATAGCAAGAAATTGTTCATTTAGAGTTTGGAATAAAATCTGGTCAGAAACCAAATGGAAAAGCCAGCACGTGCCTTTGCATATCTTCCTAGAGACCAACTTCAAACATCTCTGTGTACTTAGGCTAAACACTTCTAATATTCCTCTACTAATAAAAGAAGAGAGTAGATACAAAATAACTCCCTCATGATTTCAGGGTTGCTTAATGAAAGAAGAAGAGGCAGTGAACATAAATTGTGTGAATCTTTTATGTCTCACACCAGGCTTCTTTGAGTGAAAAAAATAAGCAGGAGACTCGGTTAAATAGGTTAGTGCAAATAATATTTCTATACTAATAATTTTCAGTTAATTTACTACTATAGATAGCAGTGTTTGTGGTAAAATAAATTCAGCATCAGAGTTCTTAAAAATTTCAAAGGCATCTAATTTCTTTGATTTTGAAAGCTGAAAACATTATGGAGTGCCTGATTTGCATTCTGATTACAGCTATAGCTACAATTGAAACAATGGCCTCCAACCAAAGGAAATTCCTAAAGTGTTGTTAGGGTGAATATGGCTTGGGGGCCTCTAGGGGACCAGGAAGTAATCTGTTACATGTAGGCAATAATATTATATGCTTAATGTTCTTTGGGCTTCCCCTGTGGCTCAGCTGGTAAAGAATCTGCCCGCAATGCGGGAGACCTGGATTCAACCCCTGGGTTGGAAAGATACCCTGGAGAAGGGAATGGCTATCCACTCCAGTGTTCTTGCCTGGAGAATTCCATGGATTGTATAGTCCCATGGGGTTGCAAAGAGTTGGACACAACTGAATGACTTTCACAAAGGTCTTTAGTCAGCCTTACTCTAGGATTGACTCTACTAGTCGGCATTCTCCAGAAAACCAAAACTAAGAGGGAGAGAGGGAGGGAGGGGGAGAGAGAGAGAGAGAGTATTTGTGTGTGTTTAGTTTATTAAAAGGAATTGGCTTACATAATTATGGAAGCTGAGAAGCTCTGCAATTTTCCATCTATAAATTGAAGGCCCAGGAAACACAGAGATGTAAATTCTAGTCTGAGTTCAAATTCCTGAGAATCAGCAGCACTGATAGTGTAAGTCCCAGTCTAAGGTCAGGAGAAACCAATGTCCAGATCAAGCAGTCTTCTGTCTTTTGGTTCTGTATTTGTATCCTCAACTGGTTCAACGATGCCTGCTCACATTGGGCTGCTTTGCACAGACCACCAATTCAGATGCTAATCTCTGGGAAAAACCCTCGCAGACATGCACAAATATACCTTTAAACAAGTATCTGGGCATCCCAAGATTCAGTCAAGATGACATATGAAATTAATCATCATAGTGATGTGAATCCTCAGTACAGTTTCATTAAGATTTCTATTTAGGCCTGTTATTAAGGCTTTTACTTAAGTGTTAGGTTAAGAAATGCGGTAATGCCAATTTTTTCTCTTCTAGAATGTGATGATAAGTCAGTATTCTCTTGGCAAGAGAAGGAGCTATCCACCAACAAAGGTGGGAGGTAAAAGGAAAGTGACACCTTAGAAAAGGCATCAGGACTTTGATATAAGGACTCATGATAGCCCTCGAAAGTTATTAGGGAAAAAATACAGGGTTTGAAGATAAAACAGAGCAGTTATATGTTAATTTCTTGAGAACAGCAGGAGATCTGCTCTAATCTAACTGGTCCAGTAACAAGTACACAGTGAAATGAGGGGACTGTGAGCAGTGATTGCAAATGTCTCTCGTTTTCTCCAAGAGCTACAACCGTAAAGTAAGAACTGAAAAGTTTTTGAATAAGACCAGCTATTGGGGGATACCAAGCCTAGGAGATGTGCCTGCTATATCTCTTACTGGCACTAGTGAGCCTTTCCAGGGAGATAATTCCATACAATATGCCATATAAAATAATACATCATAAAGAAAGAAAGAAACCTACTGGGCAGAGTTACAATTCTTTTCAGGTAGAGAGAGGAGAAAGCTGAGATCATACACATTGGTAATCCTTTTCTTGTCTTATACATACATTTTAAAAAGTGAATATTTTCCTACATCAATAAATATTCTGTATGCAATAAAGATAAAGAAAGAGTCCATAGCTTTCCTCTGATATTTAAATGGGGTTTGGGGAGCATGGTAGAACCATATTAAGTTGGAGTTATTGTCTCTTATGGAGGTGGTGCATTCCAAATCAGGTCAAGTAAATGGTTAAAGTTTCTATTGTTTCTGGTAACTTTGAGTTTGGTTTCAGAGAATTATGTAATTGTAAGGTGGCAGAAACTCTCATATGTGTTTTCAGATAAGTAATGTTCACTTAACATTGACATTCCTTTTGGTCAAATAGTATCAGGACCCTCTTCATAGTTAAGAAATTCCCTACCTTATGAGTTTTGGTGGGAAGTAGAAATTGCCTGTTGTTATTAAAAAGGTGAGATTGCTAGACACTCATTTTCACAGCCTCCCTTTCTGCCAGAAAGTAGATATGTTAACTCTGTCTTGCAGTCAAATGTAATCACTTCATACTTAACTCATCAACTAGTGGCATAAGAAGCATGAAGTAGTAGAACATTTTTCTCTTGAGTAGCACTGGGTAAGTACGATTATGTCCTTAATACAGAAGAGGCAATTTTATCAGTAGCATTAGTAGTTGTGCTGTGTTCCGTCATTCCATTGTGTCCAACTCTTTGCTACACCATGGACTGTAGCCCACCAGGCTCCTTTGTCCATGGGATTTCCCAGGCACGAATACTGGAGTGGGTTGCCATTTCCTTCTCCAGGGGATCTTCCCAACTCAGGGATCAAACCCACATCTCCTGCATTGACAGGCAGATTCTTTGCCACTGCACCACCCGGGAAGCCAGCATTAGTAGCTACAGTTCAGTTAATTTTTTAGAGCAGAATAAGGCAGCAAAAGTGATAGCAGTTCAACTAGAGTCTAGTGGCAATTTCAGGAGTTCTGTCACTAAATCACTACTATAGCTACTCAGTTTTGGGGAATTCTTCCTGAGTGCTTATTTAAAATCTTTCTTCTCTAGTTCTTCCAAAGATTCTGTGAGCTGCTGTGTATCTACTTGATACATGCTTTGTTTAATTCAACCTGTCCAGAGTTTATCTTTCTAGAAACTAACAACTATGACTGACAAAATATCTAGTGAATATTCATAATCTTTTAAATTGTGATATAGTGCAGTGTCTTAGATTATGTTTCCCAGAAGCAGACCGAGGGATAAAAATTTGAATATAAGTCTTATATTTGTGAAACAATCCCCAGAAATCCCCAGTTTGGGAAGGGGGAAGTAAAAGGAAGGGGGAAAAGCTAATAAATATTTTATTATTGGGCAGATTAAAACAACTCTGGGAGAAAATGTGAACACACCTCAGAATTATCTCTTTTCACCTAAGGGAGTGATAATAAGTCATAATGTAGCCAATTAGCCTCTTCTTGTTACTGCAGCTCTGAGGCAGCGTCCTCATAGGTGTAGTAGAGGCAGCTGGATATCAAGAAGGACCACACACATATATGGCAGCACTCTCCAGACAATCTAGCTTTATTTAACCAGTACACCCGGATATTGACACCTAATCAACACAGTGACTTATCTCTTTTTCCTCCTCTGAACTTCATCCTCAGAAAACTATCTGCACTCTGTGCTTGGACTGTATTATTTCTGCTGCAACAAGTCATCATACTTTTAGTAGCTTAAAACAATATAAATCGATCTCCCTACAATTCTGCAGTTCAGAAGTCCCAGATCAGTGTGACTGCACAATTTTAAAATGTCAGTGGTACTGGCTCCTATGAAGAATCTGAGAGGAGAATCTGTTTCCTTTATCTTTTCAATTTCTGGTGTCCTAGAATTAAGGAAGATTCTGAGGATATAACGTCTACAAGGATAGTGAATGGGAGAATACTGGTGCCAAGTGGAAGACAGAGTCAAAAAGAGGGTCAAGTTTGTAATTCTGATTTTCAACAGTATAAGATTTAGCTGTAGGCCAAAGGAAATCCAGAGGAAACTATAAACCAGGAAGTAAATAAAAATGCAAGTATAGCATTTGATAGACAGTGTAGGGTTAGGAAAATAGAGACATACTATATATATAAAAAGTCCTCATGGTGCTTAAAATGAAGAAATAAAACAGCTGCACAATAAATATATATAGATTACTGCTTCTTGTTACACATATATATTTCTTTAATTAGCACATCATTTTCCTTTTAGTTGATTGAAATTTGGAAAGTGATTGTTGGACTTACACAATAAATATTGAAGTTATATTCATTACATAAATGCTCCTAAAACTGCATAGTTTATATGTACTCCTACTTTCAAAATAGCCAATTATAAATCTCAATATGTAATATTCTTAGTGAATAGTAGAGCTTCATTTAAAAAATATGGTTTTCAGTAAATAACATTCCTGTTTTACTTTTGATATTAAACTAAATTATGTAAGCTTTAATGTGATAAATTTTCATTGATTATGCATAAAGAAGACAGATTGTTTACAGTAAAAAATTTTATTTTCCTATTTTTACAGCTAACTCCTTATATGATAAATTGGCCATCCTTTTGGAAATCAAGCAATTTTTGGTTTAATAGAAATTTTAAAGTGATCATAAGACATGAAAATAAAAGTTCAAATATTGTATTATTTACTTAACTTATTTATAATTACTCATATTATTTAAATGCTAAATATGTGGCATTAGTAAATTAAAGTGTTTTTAAAATTACCAGCTGACTTTATTACATTTAAATTTCTGGGGACAAATTGAATTATAAAATCTGTGTCATCAATGGATTACATAAATTTTGAGGCTCTCAATAATAAATATGATTGATTACAGTAGCCAAACATTTGTGTTAATTGATGGGAAGGAATATGCAGCTGAGCACCTTATGTATGGATATGTGGATTCTACTTGGAAATGAGGATTTCTAGTATTTCTGAGTATTTCAAAAATAATTTTGAGTATTAAAAACACTTGTTTTAGAGAAAGAGATAGAAAATAAATGCTCCACTAAAATAAAACATAAGTGAGACTGAGAAATATAGTTGTTTATAAAAGGGACATGGAATAATTGAAGCACATAGAGAGAAGGAAATTGGGATATCAGCCCCCATTCACACTTTATTCTAAGAAAGTGTAATTTCATTTCAGCCAATTCAAAATATTCTGTTAGTGGTGGGAGGTAAGAAGTAGGGCTTGGGGCAAGTATAGTGCAGTAGATAAGAATATGGGCTCTGGAGTCAGGCTTTCTAGGATAGAATTATCTGGGTAGTTTATGACAAGTGACTTAGATTGTTTGGATAGTTTCCTCATCTTTAAAATGGAATATAATGCTTACTTCATAAATTACTGTGCATATGAATTCAGTTAACATGCCTATAATAGTACCTAGCATACAGTAAGTTCCTCATAAATGCTGTCCTCTATAATAGAAGTGTGTTGTTGGGAAAATTCATTTTATTTCTAATAATTGCTTGCACATTCTCTTTCCCCCAATTGTTTCCAGACAATAGAATGAATACAATTTTGAAGGATATATGCACTGGTACTTCTCATGCCATATCTTTCTTTCTGCTTTCTTAAGACAATTCGTCATCTTTGAATCAAAATGAAATTTGATTTTCAATATATTACTCAAGTCAGGATTATAGAAATGTGTGGAATTGTCTTTGATGCTTAACATATGATAATTTTTTTATGAATCTTAGAGAAATCGTTACCTTATACTTTATGTATACTTTCTAAAATTATTAATGATTTTTTTTTTAAGTAACAATGTTGTAAACCACTTGACGACAACGCCATATCTTTTTTTTTTTTTTTTTAATGTATCTTGGCCGCACTGGGTGGCATGCAGAATCTTAGCTCCCCCAAGCAGAGATTAAACCCATGCCCCCTGCAGAGGAAGCGCCAAGTCTTGCCCACTGGACCACCTAAGAAGTCCCAACAATGTCAAATCTTATACTTTACTCTCTCTTTTGTAATGCCTAAATTCATTCTTTTTGAAGAATAGGTAAAAAACTGAATATATTAACTTACTAACAAAATCTGTCTCCATGTAATGCTTATCAACAGTCTCTGTTAATTTTTCTATTAATTTTTAACTTTTACAATAATTCAGATTTTCTATTTGAATAAAATATAACTGCTGTGATACAGATACTAACCAGATATGAATATCAACTATCTCTATTATATATAATAGCATTTTATTATATTGTCAGTAGATTATTGTGATAAACGTTATTGAATTTCCAAAGAAAGAAAGGTGTCATCAAGTGGAAAGAAACATCCAAATTAATAGCTTTTATTTAAGGCATAATTCTGTGGAGGTCTGATTGCTGGTGCCATTCTGACTAGGATTAAAAAATAGATGGGGAACAGTTGGCGTCAAATTAAAAAAAAAATTATCAAGACAGAAAGCAAACAAAGTCAGTCATTATAATGAAACTAAGATGGAGAAAAATAAATACTACCCAGACTAAGATGAAATCGGAAAATATCTTAGCAGATTGAAGTCTCCATAGAAACAGCAGATCTCAGAAAAATTAAGTTTTCATTTGGAAGGATTATGGAAAGACCACAGGTGGCTGTCATTTATTTAAAAGCATGTATTAAAAAATAAGACACTACTAATTTTGATAAATGAGTACTGTGTTCATTTGATACCACCTAAATAGTAATACTAACATGAGAAGTACAGTAACTTCAGTCTTCTGTAAGAAGTCATACCACATATTTATCTTATACACATATGTATGGAAATACATATAAATTTATTTAATTTTTGAGCAATGTCTTTTTTATAATGTGATCTTTGTTTAGTGTTGTGACTAAGTAATAAATTATTAGGCATTTGCTCTCATGTTGATCAATCACATACATCAGTAAAATATGTCCTTCAGTCCTTTTTTTTTTAAATTACATGACTCAGTGGAGTTTTGAAAGAACAACATCTTGCCCATTACTTCCTAATGGGTGATATCATTCAAAGAGGGAGATTTGGAAATAGGCTACTATGTGGACTGAGAATTGCCATCATCCTCCATCTCTTCTACCATTTTAAGTAAAAGTGACAATAAAAACTTAGCTTGCTATATTATTAGCAAAAAATCTCAATTCATGGATTATTAGTATAAATGGCTATAGGCAGTTAGTACTGTAACATCTGGATCTAATGAAGAAATGCAAAGGCAAAAATATTTGGTGAGAGTTTAAATGAGGTCATTCATCTGTTTTTGAACAAAGATTTCCCACCCCCAGTCCACATGTAAAAGGGAGCAGTGTTTGATTAAGACATTACTTTCAAAAGGTATCAGTCATTAAACTACCAGAATTTTCTGTGAACCAATAAAATAAGTGAATAAGGGAACATTCCAAATATTCAATAATTAATATAATAATACCTGAAACTAGACTGGCTTTGTTTATTTATAATTTATTTCTACTTATTAAAGATGGTATCCTTTTATACTACTACTAAATAATAATCAAAATTTTGAAAGTATTTATTTACACACAATTTCAGAACAGTGCTCTCTGGCCAATAAGTATTTGCAATAGTTACTATGAATTCAATTATAGCAAATTATAGTAAAATATGATTAATTTCTTTATTAGTAAAATATTATTGGGGTTTTTTGATGTCCTTAATTTGGATTTTTAATTAATGTGATTAATTTGACTTTAAAAGACTAGTTAGCATTTATAAAGAAGCCAATTTAAAAATAGTAGTTTTTACTGAAAAACTACAATGAGCTCTTGAGACAAATTTTTTCTTCATGTTTTCTTAGAGACGCATGTTTTGTGAAACTTGAATGCTCAGGGAAGTAATGTAAGCTACTGTTTGATTTTTTCATGCAGTGGAAGACTAGCCAGAAGCCACAATTAAAACACTTTTCCTGGAAAGTAGGAATAACTGAAAGGACTGAATGAAGCTAGCGTGTAGTACTTTAGCTGGCAGAAATTTTATGACGGAAACGCTATTGCCAGGTTCAAATGTATTCTCTCTCATAGTAGAGGGAAACAAGGCATTTAAAACAATAATGGCTTCCTATTAATACTGACTCACTAGATACTATAATTTTTTCAGCAATTTCTAATAAATCAAGGTAATAGAGAAAAGTTATCTTCCTTTAGATATCAGGAACAGGAACATAGTAGAAAAAAGAAAGCCAAGGGAATTAAAAGTGAGAATGAAAATACTAGTGGTCTTTTGTTGCCGTTTATGTTTCTAGTCAAGTTACTAATAGATTATGATTTTTTAAAGCCATACAAATGTAAAGGGATAGATAAATGTAAATTAAATGACCTCCAGAACCATCACTTTTTAGTGTTCAAATTGTTACTCAAGTATTGTCATGTCCAAATTGCCTACAGAAAATTAAAAAACAAAACAAAAAACCCTCAGTAGTACTGAGTCCACCAATGCTTTTCATTAATTTTTTTTTTTAACTCTTAACATCCTTTAACAACCAAATTTTAATTTATTTATCCTGGAAACCAGCCACGGGCCATTTAAAGCTCCCTTTAAATGGGCTCTAGCGTAACTGCTAAATGGTTTACAATGTAAAATTATGCACTTGGGTAGGATTTTTTTCTATTAATTTAGAGCTCTCTGCTAATTATAGCCTATATGAAGTGCCATAATGAAACCTATGAACGGTTCAGAATCCCAAAGATTTTAAAATCCATTCACCTTTAACGGTAAGATTACTTTTAACAACACAATGAACACAGTTCTCAAATATGGGAAAATTCTTTATGGTGATGACGGTCTGTCTGCCTCTCAGAGAAGAACGTGTGTGTGTGTGTGTGTGTGTGTGTGTGTGTTCATTCCTGTTTGACTCTTTGTGATTCCATAGATTATACAGCCTGCCAGCCTCTTCTGCTCATGGAATTTTCCAGACAAGAATACTGTAGTGGGTTGCCATTTTCCTCTCCAGTGTATCTTCCTAATGCAGGGATCCAACCCACAACTCCCGCTTCTCTGCACTGCAGGCAGATTCTTTACCACTGGGCAACCTGGAAAGTCTACTTAATGTCTACTCTTTACCTGACCAACATAGACTGAAAACCTTAATACTAATGCAAAGAATTTTGAGGAGATTTCTAGTCCTGTTCTGTTTTTTTTTGGAAACTTATATATATTTATTATATATTTATATATTTATTATATATATTATATATATTTGAAAACTTATATAATTTGTATTGGAGCTTCCTTGGTGGGCTCAGTGGTAAAGAATCTGCCTGCGATGCTGGAGACGCAGGAGATGCAGGTTTGATCCCTGGGTCAGGAAGATCCTCTGGAGGAGGGAATGGCAACCCACTCTAGTATTCTTGCTTGGAGAATCCAATGGACAGAGGAGCCTGGAGGGTTAAAGTCCGTAGGGTTGCAAAGAGTTGGACACGACCGAAGTGACTTAGCATGCATAATTTGTCTCATTTTAAATTGTGCTTACCCTTCCTTCTGCAACTTGAACTAAGTGAAATAATGTTTTTTAAAACTAAATTTTCCATATATTCATTTGAGAAGAGTAATGAATTTGACTAAAGACCAATGAGTCAATTTGATAGGGTAAGTTAAATATATATTTTTATAGGAATTGAGCAATAAGAAGTGGCATGTAGATGTCCATGGGTGGCTCAGACTATAAAGAATCTGTCTGTAATGCAGGAGGTCCAAGTTCTATCCCTGCATTAGGAAGATCCCCCGGAGAAGGGAATGGCTATCCACTCCAGATTTCTTCTCTGAAGAACTCCATGGACAGAGGAGCCTGGTAGGCTACAGTCCATGGGGTCACAAAATGTCAGACATGACTGAGTGACTAACAATCATTCAGAGTGCTCTTGTACAATCCTTCTGATTTATATAGAATTGGTAATAGTGTCCCTCTTTCATTTATTGATTTTGTATTGTATTTGCTGTATTGTATTTACAGTGTTGATTTACTGATTTTGAAGTCAGCAGGATATTTTGATATTTAATCATTATCAAAACCATGGCATTGCCATAAAGGCTATCTGTAATCCTGCCAATTCTGTACAAAATGCCCCTGTTCATCTCTTTGAGAATAATAACTATTTTTTCCTTATCATTACAAGAAATTACATTACTAAAAAACCTAAATGTCACTACAAATTTTTATTAGCCACTTTATAATACTATATTTTTCTTCTGTGAAAAAAATTTAAAACTAATTTCCCTACCATTTTTATAGGTATTGCCTTTTAATATTAATTTGTGGAGTAATTTGTTATAATATAGGTACTCACTTTTTTTCTATACATAAAGCAATTGCCTTCTACCAGACTGCAAAATGTCGTCATTTTATTTATGATGCTTTTGCTTAATTGTTTAAGTTGAGATGATATCTAGCCATCATGCTCTTGTGGGTCAGCAGTGGCCTGCTGCAGGCTCAGGGACACTGAACGCAGCACTGCATATACCCAGGACCTTTTGAAGGAGGTCCCATTATCCTCATTACCTCCACCATAGCTTGGGCTCAGGTCAAACAACAGGGAGGGAACACAGCCCCACCCATTCACAGAAAATTGGATTAAAGATTTACTGAGCATGGCCCTGCCCATCACAACAAGACCCAGTTTCCCCCTCATTCAGTCTCTCCCATCAGGAAGCTTCGATAGGCCTCTTATCCTTATCCATCAGAGGGCAGACAGAAGGAAAACCAAATCACAAGACTAATCAAACTGATCACATGGATCACAGCCTTGTCCAACTCAATGAAACTATGAGCCATGCCCTGAAGGGCCACCTAAGAAGGACGGGTCATGGTGGAGAGTTCTGACAAAAACATGGTCCACTGGAGAAGGCAATGGCAAACCACTTCAGTATTCTTGCCTTGAGAACCTCATGAATTCCATGAAAAGGCAAAAAGATAGGACACTGAAAGACGAACTCCCCAGGTTGGTAGGTGCCCAATATGCTACTGGAGAACAGTGGAGAAATAACTCCAGAAAGAATGACGAGATGGAGCTAAAGCAAAAACAACACCCAATTGTGGATGTGACTTGTGATAGAAGTAAAGTCCGATGCTGTAAAGAACAACATTGCATAGGAACATGGAGTGTTAGGTCCATGAATCAAGGTAAACTGGAGGTGGTCAGCAGGTGGTGGAAAGGGTGAGCATCAGCATTTTAGGAATCAGAGAACTAAAATGGACTGGAATGGGTGAATTTAACTCAGGTGACCGTTACATCTACTACTGTGGGCAAGAATCCCTTAGAAGAAATGGAGTAGCCCTCCTAGTCAACAAAAAGAGTCTGAAATGCTGTTCTTGGATGCAGTCTCAAAACTGACAGCATGAACTCTGTTCGTTTCCAAGGCAAATCATTCAGTATCATAGTAATCCAAGTCCATGCCCCAAATGGTAATGCTGAAGATGATGAAGTTGAAAGGTTCTATGAAGACCTACAAAGCCTTCTAGAACTAACACCCCCAAAAGATGTCCTTTTCATTATAGGGGACAGGAAGACAAAAGTAGGAAGTCAAGAGATACCTGGAATAACAGGCAAATTTGGCCTTGGAGTACAAATAGAGCAGGGAAAAGGCTAACAGAGTTTGGCCAAGAGAACACACTGGTCATAGCAAACACCCTCTTCCAAAAACACAAGAAGAGTACCCATGGACATCACCAGATGGTCAATAATGAAATCAGATTGATAATATTCTTTGTAGCAAAAGATGGAAAAGCTTTATACAGTCAGCAAAAACAAGACATGGAGCTGACTGTGGCTCAAATCGTGAACTCCTTATTGCCTAATTCAGATGTAAATTGAAGACAGTAGGGAAAACCACTAGAAAACCACTAGGTCATGCAGGTATGACCTAAATCAAACCCCTTATGATTATACAGTGGAAGTGACAAACAGATTCAAGGGATTAGATCGGATATGCACAGTGCCTGAAGAAATACTGATGGAGGTTCATGACATTGTACATGAGTAAGTGGTCAAGACCATTCCCACAAAAATGTAATACAAAATGGCAAAATGGTTGTCTGATGAGGCCTTACAAAAATCTGAGAAAAGAAGAGAAGTGAAAGGCAAAGGAGAAAAGGAAAGATATACCCATTTCAATGCAGAGTTCCAAAGAATAGTAAGGAAAGATAAGAAAGCCTTCCTCAGTGATCAATGCATAAAAATAGAAGAAAGTAGAGAATGGAAAAGACTAGAGATCTCTTCAAGAAAATTACAGATGCCAAGTTAATATTTCATGCAAAGATGGGCACAATAAAGGACAGAAATGGTATGGACCTAACAGAAGCAAAAGATATTAAGAAGAGGTGGGAAGAATACACAGAAGAACTATACAGAAAAGATCTTCATGACCCAGATAACCACAATGGTTTGATCACTCACCTAGAGCCAGACATCCTGGAAAGGGAAGTCAAGTGGGCCTTAGGAAGCATCACTATGAACAAAAGTAGTAGAGGTGATAGAATTCCAATTGAGCTATTTCAACTCCTAAAAGATGATGCTGTTTAAGTGCTACACTCAGTATGCCAGCAAATTAGGAAAACAGCAGTGGCCACAGGACTGGAGAAGGTCAGTTTTCATTCCTATCCCGAAGAAAGGCAATGCCAAAGCATGTTCAAAGTACCACACGATTGCACTCATCTCACATGCTAGCAAAGTAATGCTCAAAATCCTCCGAGCCAGGCTTCAACAGTATGTGAACTGTGAACTTCCAGATGTTCAAGTTGGATTTACAAATGGCAGATCAACCAGAGATCAAATTTCCAACATTTTCTGGATTATTGAAAAAGCAAGAGAGTTCCAGAAAAGCATTTACCTCTGCTCTATTGACTATGCCAAAGCCTTTGACTCTGTGGTTCACAACAAACTGGAAATTTCTTCAAGAGATGGGAATACCAGACCACCTTACCAGCATCCTGAGAAATTTGCATGCACATCAAGGTGCAACAGTTAGAACTGGACCTGGAATAACAGACTGGTTCCAAATTGAGAAAGGAGTATATCAAGGCTGTATATTGTCACCCTGCTTATTTAACTTATATGCAGAGTACATCACGCTAAATGCAGTCTCCATGAAGCACAAGCTGGAATCAAGATTGCCAGGAGAAATATCAATAACCTCAGATATGCAGGTGACACCACCCTTCTGGCAGAAAGTGAAGAAAAACTAAAGAACCTCTTGATGAAAGTGAAAGAGGAGATTGAAAAAATTGGTAAAACTCAATATTCAGAAAACTAACATCATGGCATCACTTCAGGGCAAATAGATGGGGAAACAATGGAAGCAGTGAGAAATGATGATTGCAGCCATGAAATTAAAAGACACTTGCTCCTTGGAAGAAAAGTTATGACCAATCTAGACAGCATATTAAAAACCAGAGACATTACTTTGCCAACAAAGGTCCATGTAGTCAAAGCTATGGTTTTCCAGTAGTCATGTATGGACGTGAGTGTTGGACTGTAAAGAAAGCTGAGTGCCATAGAATTGATGCTTTTGAACTGTGGTGTTGTAGAGGACTCTTGAGAGTCCCTTGGACTGCAAGAAGATCAAATCAGTCAATCCTAAAGGAAATCAGTTCTGAATATCCATTGGAAGGACTGATGCTGAAACTGAAAGTCCAGTGCTTTGGCCACCTGATGCGAAGAACTGACTCTTTTGAAAAAAACCCTGATGCTGGGAAAGATTTAAGGGGGGTGGAGAAGGGGGTGACAGAGGATGAGATGGTTGGATGGCATCATGGACTTGATGACGTGCTGCAGTCCATAGGTTGCAAAGAGTCGGACACGACTGAGCGACTGAACTGAACTGAATAAATGGATGCTGCAAAGCATCTTCTACTCCCAAATGTTTTCATTTCATGCTTTGTTAAAATTTGCAGAAATAAAAGATTTTGCAAATATACTACAAGCAGATGAAGAATCTATGTTAGATACATTTTTGGTCCTGAAGACTCTTGGCCATTTTCCCGGAGTAGGCTCTAGCTTTGTAGCAAATATCTTTTTGCCTTGGTTTCTCAGAGACCATTTCTCAAAACTCCCTCATGCAATTCATAGAAAGATTGCAAGATATTTTCCCAAACAAAGATAAATTGATTCTAAAAAAAAAAATTCAGGCTGTAGTTTTCAGGATTATACAGTTGCACGTCTAAACTTCTCATAAATGATTTTCTTATCCTTGGGAATCTATGTTGCATAAAATCTCAAAAATATATTTTTCAAAAATAGCCATTTTATCTCACAATCTTTTGTTCAAGAACTCTAGTGCTTAAAGTAACTTCTAATAAACTAAACTACAGTCCTTTTCATTTGTAAAATTTTGTTTTACCATTCCATTGTTTTTCAGTCTTTTTTTAATTCAGTCTCAATTTCCATCAAAATCCTCTCTCAGTAGTTCTAGCCCACCACTGACCCATCACATTCTGGATCATCTTCTCTTGTGTCACTTAGTTCAATACTTCCTTATTTTCTCTTGTTTTGTAATTTAACAATCAATGCATATTCAAGTTTTTGCTTTCCCATCAGAGTAGTTTGCAGTCTCATACCCTCTACCATTTTTACCTTTTATTTTCAAGGCTTATATTTTCATCTCATATCTGTAGGTTACAAATACTATTTGAAGTATATGTGTAGTACAGATTCCAAAATTTTGGATAGTGGTGCGTTCAATTAAACCTTTTTGTCTACTTCAAGTAAATAACAAAATCAAAAACATATAAAAAAAATTTCCTTTTAAACACACACACACACACACACACACACACACACACACACACACACACACACACACACACACACACACTTCACTTGATCACTTGGCATTCTGTAATGACCAGACCATAGTATGCTGATTCTTAGCCATTCTCTAGGAATACTTGGTAGTTCATAACAGATGGGGTATGAATTTTTGGCTCTTGTAATTTTGTATTGTAAAATGAATATAAGTAACATTTCCTAGCTGATTCAAGAATGAAATATAATCCAACAGAGTGGTATAAGCTATCTCAAATGTTAGAACTTTGAATGAATGACATTGCATAGGATTTTAATCCCATATAGAGACGAGACAAACTTTCAACCATTCAAAAACACCCAGTTTCTTACATGTGAAACTAACTCTTAGTGACAGCAGTTGCCTGAAGTGACCAATCCCTGACTTCTTTCTTTAGTGAAAGGTGATTAAGAGGGTGACAGCACACTAACCCTGTTAACATCTGGAATGCAACAATAGACTGAGCCAGATCTGATCATGTTTCAGTTCTGAAAGTGGAAGAGAAATATTACAGGTTTCACTAACACATAGGTTACTTCTGACTCCTAGTAGTATCAGCAGCGCTTCTCATTTTTGCCCAGATATTCTCACTGAGGTTATCATGAGGTCAGAATAACATGGAGATCTAAATAATTGTTTTCTCTTTGACTAAGAGACATTTTTTTGTGTGTTTTTTTAATTTATATCCAGTTATTATTCAGACCATTGTAGCAAGATACACATAAAGATAGTGAATTATGTTTTATTGCTACAGATGTAGAGATGTATAAAACTTTAGTAATAGAGACATACGCCATATTTTATCTGTATGATCATATGTACTATGATACATTTTAAATTTCCAAACTTCCTAAAATTTCTTGCCCAATTAAAGTGCACACAGATGAATATTCATAAAATAATTTTAAAATGTGAAAAGATTTTCCACACAATGGATATAGTTTACATTCATTCAAGGAGAGAGATTTGTCTTGTTTTATAATAGCTCCATGAAAGAAAGATTCTAAGTCCATGCTTGCTCGCATATTTTTTCTTTAATTTTATGTTTCTTAATACCAAAAACATTTTTTATTGTGAGTATAGCCAATTAACAATGTTGTGATAGTTTCAGGGGCTTGTTCATATATTTTTAAATGTAAAAAACTTCTACCATTCAGTCCCAATCAACTTCTTCCTTCAGATAATATCAATAATGCTAAAACGAAACTTAGACTACAGTAAAAAAAAAATGTATATCTGCTAAAAATTTGAAGGAGATGAAATCAATGTAAATAAGCTGAAGGAAAATTGAACAATCCTGTAGTACTGTGGCTTGTTTTCTTATATGATCTGTGATGCTTCCTTGTCACCATGGATTCAGTAGTTTCAGGAGTCCTATGTGACACGCTTTACCATCACAGCCCTCTGAGATGGAAATTTTCCTTATTAGTTCTTACAGTTGTAATGCTATTCAGAATTTTCATTTCATTTTGTGTCAGTTTCTATAAGTTGGGTTTTCTAAACAAGTATATAGCCATTTAAAAATATTAAATTTGATTGGGATAAAGTTATTGTTAATGCATTTTTTATTAAGAGTTTAATACCTCTTGGTCTTTTGTGATATCCTCTTTTTAATTCAAAGATATGATTTGTTTGTATTCATTGCGTGTGTGATCTATCTATATGTATATTCGTGTACATATGTATATAGCATTTCTATATATATATTTCACATATCTATTTCATATATACTTTTTAAACAACCAGCTTTGACATTGTCTATCCTATATTTGCCTTCTACTTTTATTAATTAAATTACTTGCTATTAATCTTTATTGGAAGGATGCTACTGATATTAACTACAATGGAGAAATGTTGGGAGAGCCAGTTTAGCAAGGAAATTTTGAGAGCTGATTTTATGACATCTGAATTTTGACTTAACTATTATAAGTCCAAGTGGAGATGAATAAGGAATCAGAGTTTAGGGGAGTGATCTAAGTTAGGTATATACATTTTACTCTTGACACTCTATAACAGGCACATAAATTCAATGATGCTGATAAGATCAAGAGCAGCGCTTCAGAAAGAAAAGGCAAGAAGTAAAAGAATGGAGTATTGTGACATTCCAGTGTCCACAGGCCAAAAAGATAAGGATGATCCAGCAAAGAATATTGAGAAGCAGCAAATGAAATATCAGTAAAACTAGAATGTAGTATGACCTATATGGCAAGAAAAGGTTCCAGAGAGGAATAATCAATTCTATTAAAACCTGCTGCTGGTATGTGAAGTAGAATGAGGATTGAGCAGTTTCAGGGTAATGGTGGGGGTGAAAGTCTAATTAAAATGGGGTCCTATAGTGACATAGATTAGAGGTAAAAGTGAATAGAGATAAAATTGAACAGATTTGCTGCAAAAGAAAGGAAAGAAATAGGCAGTATCTAGATGAAAACAGAACTGAAATAGATTTTTTGTTAAAATGGAGACAAACAAGTTTTATTTTGTGGGAAAAGATTGAGTAGAGGAAAAAATTCAGTCTGCTAGAGAGAGGGGAGAAAACTGCTACAAGAATAACCTCATGAGGTGAGAGGAGTGGAGTCCTGATATTTAGATGCAGATGCTCTCAGGTTTGTGGATGTGAGAGGGAAACTTGTGAACTTTATCTGACTTGTTTCTATTAAGTCAGTGAAATAGAAAGCTGAGACTGAGGATGAAGGAGAAAGTTTTAAAAGTTTGATAATATAGAAGAAGGTACCAAACATCAAAAGTCTAAGCTTCAGAATGAACCATGAACATCATTGATAGCCTCACCTGAATTATGTAATTATGACCGTAAAAGGAGGCAAGTCACAGTTATTTTAGTTTCTGTTCAAAAAATGCTAAGCTGCATGGGTAAAGGTGCAAAGTAGGTGACATTTTGATTTTAACTGGACTTTTTATTTTGCCATTAGAATATTTTGAGCTGAGAAAGGGTTAGTTGACAGTATAGAGAAGATAAAATTAACTATGGAATTCAATGTTAATGGAGAAGAAATAAGCATTGAAATGGATGAGAAGTTCACTGGTCCCTGTGAAACGGAATGATAGGTATTAAAGGGACTGACCAGGAAAGGAGGCGATGGGGATGATGGGAATAGCAGTCATGCAGTGGATATGTGTACTGGTAATGATAAAGTCTAGGGTGTGACTCTGTGAGTGAGTGACTGAGAAAATTTGGAAGTTGGGATCATAGAAAGAGTTGAGGCTGATAACTGAAAGGGAAGGGCATTGGGTAGAACTTGGCTCAGGATTTTGAAATCACCAGTAGTCATAAAGGAAACAGTTTGTGATGAGTTATTACGAGTCAGGAGCTAAAATATTTAATAAATTAAGGGAAGAGATGAGCAGTCAGCCTAAGACTGCAGCAAGGAGTGTTGGCAAAGAGTTGTCTGATAAGAAGAGATCCAATTTTAGTGTTTTAGAGAGAAGCAAAGGAGCACAGTGTGAAAACAGTGAAGAAGAGGAAGGAGTGTGGGGCAGAAAACAGAAATCATTCAGAAAACTACAGGGGAAGCTGTAGTGCCTTTAGGGGAGCCCCAGGTTTTAGTTAGCAAATGTAGGAGAAAGCAGCCAGATAAAAGGTCAAGTATCTGGGACATACTGCTAATGAGGCACAATGAGTTTCTTAAGAGCTTCGGTATAAGGGCTCAAGAATAGGACAAGACTGAGAAGTTGGGGTCCAAAAAAAGGAGGATATAGAAGTATTGCTAAGAAAGACCTGGGAGATTTGGGCTTATTGTGGTTAATATATGGAAACAGCACTAGGTTTTGCTAATCAGTCCTCAGTTTATAGAAATTCCTTTCTTCTCAATTAGTCTTTTGAGAAGAGATTTCCAGGTAAGACCTAAATTATAAAAATCCCATGTGACTTATTTATTAGCTTTTTACTTTACAGTTGATGCTAGTCAGCTTAGAAATATAGCATGTACATGATGTATAGATAAAACCTAAATATTTGGAATACAGCTCCTCAAGAGCTATTGTATGGGCAAATAATCTGGTGAAAATCATTAACATCAACTATATAAGCAGTAAATAATGTGTTCCCTTTTCTTTCTTTAATTTGGTTTTTGTGAGATTTTGATATATGTGATGGGGAGAGGAATTAGCAGTTTGTAAAGTAGCATGGATATATTACTTGCATGACTATTTTAGTTTTCCAAAAATATTTTCATATAGACTTAATCTGATATTTTTTGATAATTGAAAAGCTTAATAAAACACCTTGATGGTTTGAGCTGCTATTTGGACTATGTAGTCAATGACAGTTGAAATGGATTTTTATTCCTAATACATTACCGTCCTGGTTGCAGAACTGGACCTTTTAAACTGTGGTATATTAAACCCATGGGGAGGTTATCTCATGAATAGTTCACCATCGGTATTTTTCTTGTTAATATTATTTATTGTGAATGCCTGATATGAATATAATTTTTCTTTACTTATGAATTTTAGCAGAGGGTTTTCTCAGTCTACCATCAAATATGCCTCAAGGATGTGAAAAGACTGTATTTTTTCATTTTCCCCAAAAGTACTTAGTAAGCATTTGATTTTAGAAAAACATTGTTATAGGTGTTGACAGGCATTCCAAAGATACCTGTGTTTACTATCCTTGACTTTTAAGACATTAAAATTCACCAGAGATCTTGAATGTAGACCATGAAACAGTTTATAATCAATGAGGAGCAAGTGTTAATACTGGTGAGGAGCAAGTATTATATGGTAAACATGATAGAATTCCAAAGGCGGGAGAAGTTTAACATTGGCTGAACTTACCAGAAAATAAAGCGGGACTAGGCAGGATTTTGGTAGGAAAATAACAGGACAAAAGTCTTTCTTGGCATGATGAGCTCCAATAAGGTTATTTGTTGAGGAACCTTCACTGAATCCTTGATGCAAAGCTAGACAGTAGTGTATTCCTTTAATATTTTGTATATAACTTTACTGTAGCAGTGACTATATTAATGTCATTATTTTTTGTATGCCTGAAATACATATAAATTATGAGAAAATTCAGGATAAGAATTATGCCTAATTGAAAACTGTATTCCGATACTTATAAATGATTAACTTAAATGTCTTATTGTATTTTTCATTGATGATGTTCACTTCACATGTACAATATTCAAAAGTTATAGGAGAGTGCACTGCAGAATGGATCCTCTTACTCCACTGACCCCCTATTTCTCCTCTCCAGAGGTGTGTTAGCATTTCCTTGTATGTCCTTCAGAAATACACATATTTCTTCATTCCTTACATATACTGGGCATAATGCATGTAAGCACTTATTTTTTCCCTCTTTTTAAAGGAAAAAGACACTGTAAAAAAATTTTGTTTACTCCAAAAATATCAGTGTGTGTATATGATTTTTAGTTTCATGTATTAGTGATATAACATCTTGATTTTTATTTTTAGATAAACAGTATTACATTGTTTAGATGTATCATATTTTTTAACCAATCAACTGCTAATAGATATTTAGGTTGTTGCCAGTCTTTCTCCAATGAGAAAAAGAGACCTAAAATTAATATTCATGTAGACACTTCAGTTTTCACTTATGTAGGGATAACTCTAGGACAGATTCCTAGGATTGAAAATAATAGGTATATACACAAATTTAGATATTGCTAAATTACACACCAGCTATAAGAGCCTACCAGTTTTTTATTTGTTTGCCAGTGTGGCATATGATGAAACTTCTGGTGTTACATCTTCCTGCAATTTTCTGAGCTGACCAGAAGGCCATTTCTACAGGTCAGCTTTGTCCCACTAGCAACTTCCAGCAGGTTTCACCAAGATATGTTTAAAATATATTATTTCCCCTGTTAAATTACTATTTATTCTATCTTCACTAGTTATATTATTTCCTTGTTTAGTAGCTAAGTCGTGTCTAACTTTGTGATCCCATGGACTTTAACATGCCAGGCTTCCTTGTCCTTCACTGTCTCCCAGTTTGTTCAAACTCATGTCCATTGAGTTGGTGATGCCATCCGACCATCTTGTCCTCTGCCATCCCCCTTCTCCTCTTGCCGTCAATGTTTCCCAGCATCAGAGTTTGTTTCAGTGAGTTGGCTCTTCACATCAGGCAGCCAAAATATTGGAGCTTCAGCTTCAGCATCAGTCCTTCCAGTGAACATTCAGTGTTGATTTCCTTTAGGATGGACTGGTTTGATCTCCTTGCTGTCCAAGGGACTCCCAAGAGTCTTCTCTAGCACCACAGTTTGGATTTTAGATTTTTGAATGTTGAGTTTTAAGCCAGCTTTTTAACTCTCCTCTTTCACTCTCATCAAGAGGCTGTTAAGTCCCTCTTCACTTTCTGCCATAAGGGTGGTATCATCTGTATATCTGAGGTTATTGATGTTTCTCCCAGCAATTTTGATTCCAGCTTGTGAGTCATCCAGCCAGCATTTTGCATGATGTACTCTGCATATAAGTTAAATAAACATGGTGACAATATACCACTTTGACATACTCTTTTCTCAATTTTTAAAATTTATCTATTTTAAGTGGAGGCTAATTACTTTCCAATATTGTGGTGTTTTGTGCCATACATAGACATGAATCATTCACAGGTGTACATGTGTCCCCCTGTCCCGAACCTCCCTACCATCTCCCTCCCCATCCTACCCCTCTGGGTTGTCCCAGTGCACCGGCTTTGAGTGCTCTGTTTCATGCATTGAACTTGAACTGGTCGTCTATTTCACATATGGTAATGTACATGTTTCAGTGGTATTCTCTCAAATCATCCCACCCTCACCTTCTCCAAAAAAGACGTACAGATGGCTAACAAACACATGAAAAGATTCTCAGCATCACTCATTATCAGAGAAATGCAAATCAAAATCACAATGAGGTACCATCTCAGAGTGGTCAGAATGGCTGCCATCAAAAAGTCTACAAATAATAAATCCTGGAGAGGGTGTGGAGAAAAGGGGACCCTCTTACATTGTTGGTGGGAATGCAAACTAGTCCAGCAACTATGGAGAACAGTGTAGAAATTCCTTAAAAAAAACCTGTAAATAGAACTGCCATACGACCCAGCAATTTCACTGCTGGGCGTACACATCAATAAAACCATAATTGAAAGAGACACATGTACCCCAATATTCATTGCAGCACTGTTTACAATAGCTAGGACATGGAAGCAAACTAGATGTCCATCAGCAGATGAATGGATAAGAAAGCTGTGGTACATATACACCATGGAATATTACTCAACTATAAAAAAGAACACATTTGGGGCAGTTCTAATGAGGTGGAGGAAACCAGAGTCTATTATACAGAGTGAAGTAAGTCAGGAAGAAAAACACCAATACAGTATATTAACACATATATATGGAATTTAGAAAGATGGTAATGATGACGCTATATACAAGACAGCAAAAGAGACACAGATGTAGAGAACAGACTTTTGGACTCCTTTCTCAATTTTGAGTCAGTTCTTTGTTCCTTGCTCGGTTCTAACTGTTGCTTCTTGTCCTGCATGCAGGTTTTGCAGGAACCAGGTAGGGTGGTCTGATATTCCCAAGTCTTTAAGGAGTTCCCTCTGTTTGTTGTGATCCACACAGTCAAAGGCTTTAGCATAGTCAATGAAGCAGAAGTAGATTATTTTTTCTTTTTGAAATGCCCTTGCTTTTTCTATGATCCAGGAGATGTTGGCAATTTGATCTCTAGCTCCTCTGCTTTTTCTAAATCCAGCTTGTACATCAGGAGGTTGTTCGGTTCACATGCTCGGTTCACATACTCTTGAAGTCTAGCTTGAAGGATTTTCAGCATCACCTGGCTAGCATGTGAAATGAACACAATTGTACAGTAGATTGAACATTGTTTGGCGTTGCCCTTCTTTGGGATTGGAATGAAAACTGATCTTTTCCACTGTGGCCACTGCTGAGTTTTCCAGATTTGCTGGCATATTGACTGTAGCACTTTAGCTGCATTATCTTTTAGGATTTGAGATAGCTCAGCTGGAATTCCATCACCTCCTCTAGTTTTGTTCCTAGTAATGCTTCCTAAGGCCCATGTGGCTTCGCATTCCAGGATTTCTGGCTCTATGTGAATGACCACATCATCATGGTTATCTTGGCCATTAAGACTTTTTTGTACAGTTCTGCTGTGTACTCTTGCCACCTCTTCCTAATCTCTTCTATTTCTGTTAGGTCTTTGTTTCTGTCCCTAATTGTGCTCATCTTTGCAAGAAATGGTCCCTTGGTCTCTCCAGTTTTTTTCTTGAAGAGATCTCTAGTCTTTCTCATTCTATTGTTTTCCTCTATTTCTTTTCACTGTTCATTTAAGAAGCCTTTCTTTTCTCTCCTTGCGATTCTTTGGAACTCTGCATTCAGTTGAGTATATCTTTCCCTTTCCCTTTTGCCTTTCACTTCTCTTATTTTCTCAGCTATTTGTAAGGCCTCCTCACACAACCACTTTGCATTCTTACATTTCTTTTTCTTTGGGATGGTTTTGGATACTATACCCTGTACAATGTTGGGAACATCTGTCCATAATTCTTCAGTCACTCTATCTACTAGCTCTATTCCCTTGAATCTATTTGTTCCCTTTACTGTGTAATTGTAAGGGATTTGTCATTAGCTACTGAAAATTGTGTTTTATGTTAACACAAAATCATTATTTTTAAAAATCCCACAATATATTATGCAGGTAATTAAACTGTTGCCTATTTCTATGATATGTCTTGTCCTTCAAGTTTTACATTAATTTCTTCACATTTGATAATCTTTTCTAACTACTAATGAGAAAGAATAAAAATGATAGTAGTGTATACTGAAACTGCTATAACAGACCATTCAGCTATTTTATTGTTAATATTTTAGAAATGTGACATTGATTTATAGAGGCAAACACATATTCAGCATTCTTCATATATTTGTATTGTTAAAGAAAAATAATCTTTCAAAATAGATCCTTAGAAAATAATTAAATGTTGAATTCATTTTGAGCATTGACTCAATTACACTTAATTACATTTAATGCATCCTCTTCAATTGTATAATTATATTTAATAATCAGATGTAACCACTTCATATTTTTTCCATTTAATGTGACAAGGTTAATGAGGAGTTTTTATTATGACATGCTTCATTAAATTTATTTAAGAAATTTCAACATTTTCCACTGAAATTTTTACTTGCAGTCATGAAAGTTAACTTTGGATTAATACTTGCTGTAAAATGTTTTAAATAAGTAGAATTTTTAATAAATTTACAATAATAATACTATGGAAGACTCCTTAGTGTCTCATCTTTACAAGTCTAAAAATTATTCAATTATAATTGGATATACTATGAAATCTACATAACACTTTAATTTTTGAAACATTGGGACTGTCACTAAAAGTCTTTGCTCACAAGTTAAATGTTTCATATAGAAAAACACAAGTGTATTTAAAAAACCAAGGAAACTATTTGTAAGTAGATTGGACTGATGAATACACAGTAATAAGTAAAGATTATTATTTTCTTTTTTTTTGTTAGTATTCGCCTTTGTGTTCTGCAGATCCAGATCTACAATGGCCAGTGTTTGTTTTGGGTTCACTTTATTTGTTCTTAAAAGTCATGTCAGTTTTATCTGCATAGTAGTTTCATGGACTTCTCTGGTGGCTCAGATGATAAAGAATCCGCCTGCAATTCAGTAGACCTGGGTTCAATCCCTGAGTTGGGAAGATCCCCCGAAGGAGGACATGGCAACAAACTCTAGTATGCTTCCCTGGAGAATCCCCATGGACAGAGGAGCCTGGTGGGCTACAGTTCACAAGAGTTGCAAAGAGTTGGACACAAAGAACGATTAAGCACACAGTAGTTACATGGATGTTTCATTATGTATGTTTGTGTTTGTGCATATAAATGTATGGGTGTGTACTTGATCACATTGAGAAAGGACTCAAAAGTATTCACTAGCTCAAGGCGAAGCTTTGTTTCTTGCTAGTGTTTGCAAACAGAGGGAAAACATGTTTATTAGGCAAATAAGCCTGTACAAAGCTTGTCAACCTTAGCACTATTGACATTGTGAGGCAGATAATTCTTAGCTGATAGGGCCTGTCCTTGGCATTGCTAAAATACTTGCAAGCTCCCTGTATTCTACCCACTAGATAGAAGCAGAATCTTTTTCCCAGCTGTGGCAACTAACAATGTTTCCGCAGCTTCAAATGTCTCCTGCTGGACAAAGTCACAAATCCATAGTGAAGAAGTTTTTCAAAGACAGAAGTTTACTGTCTGTACTCATATTTACCCTTGAGTTCAATATCTTCTCTAGACTCTTCTGATAATCAAAAACTGAAAAAAAGGACTAGTAGAGATATTTTAGGACATATATTTAGGATACTGGAACACAAATAGTACTGCTGTGAAACCCAGGTGAAAACATGTAAATTCTGTATTATAGCAGAGAGTAAAATGAAGTTTTGAACTTGAACACTTTGGGAATCAAAATAGCATATCACCACAGTGAGCCCCAGTGAGACAGAGTGAAAGGCAGCAAAGCATATAAACAATGTTCCCTTATTAAAGGTAAAGATGACAGAAGGGGGATCGGGATGGGAACACATGTAAATCCATGGCTGATTCATGTCAATGTATGGCAAAAACCACTACAATATTGTAAAGTAATTAGCATCCAACTAATAAAAATAAATGGAAAAAAAAAATTAAAGATGACTGGTGCTTCGGCACTGGTGGCAATCCAGTGAGTATCACCTTGTGGCATTTGAACTCAGGGCTCCCTATAGAGTATGTTGTTGTTATTTAGTCACTAGGTCATGTCCAACTCTTTGTGACCCCATGGACTATATCGCCTGCCAGGCTCCTCTGTCTTTGGGATTTCCCAGGCAAGGATACTGGAGTGGGTTGCCATTTCCTCCTCCAGGGGACCTTCCCAACCCAGGGATGGAACTTGTCTTTCCTTCATTGGCAGGCGGATTCTGAGCACCAGGGAAGCCATAGAGTATGTAGTACGATGAGAAAAGTAGAAAAGTATAAGCAGTGAACACTATACTTACAGAGACTTTCATTTGGCAAATCTGATGCTCTTCACCACCACTCTAAGTAGAGTTTTGTTTTGTTTTTTTCATAAGAGGCTAAAGGAGACTGAACTCAAGCATAAATCGAGTCCAAATAGCTTCTCAGCTTGCCCCAGTTTGTTTCCACACACACAGCCTTACCTTGATCAGCTCAAATATGCATCCTCCTCATCATCTCATCTGTGTCCCTCCATGCTTTATCTCTCCTTCCTTTTTTCTCAACTGGCTACACTTCAAGCACATGCACATTTCAGACAAGTGCAGATGGCACATCTCCAAAGAACATTTAGTCATTACCCCAGCCATTGATTTAGTGGATCATGTTCGTAATAAAAAATGTTTTATCAAAAGTTTCTGGTAAACACTGAAAAATCCTTAGTAAAACAACCTGGAAGCAAAGTTAAACCTAACAATCTACAAATGATCTATTTGTTTATATGGCTTAGACATATTATATTTCTTCTTATTTTATACCTGAACAAAATAAATAGGAAAATTAATTTTTTCCACTTTCTGATTAGTGGTTACCAGGATTTTGAAATAAAGAAATATCTCAAATGAAATATGATACTGTATTAAAACATTTTATAGTAAAAAGAACATTCCAAATGTCCCTTCTAAAAATTTTTAGTTTTCTCTATTACCTCAGACTTTAAAACAGGCTAGTGAAACCCAAGAAGCTGTTAAGTAACAGCTTGAAAATTCACAGGAGAAAGATAAAATAAAATAATGAAAATATATTTAAATTGATCTCAAATTCTGAATTGAATTGGCACCTGCATTACCTCTGAAATAGCTTCAGTTTGTCCAGTGAGTGAGCCAGAGGTTTTCCTCCTATTTAAAATTAAAGCAGTAATAGGAAAAAAAAAAAAAAAAAGAATACATAACAGCAAAGACAAGACAAAAGAATCTTTGACAGGTCTCTGGTCTAATCATTGTTATGCAGATCCCAAAATAACAGTATTCACTGAACTTTTAATTAGCCATGTTAATTCTTCTCTATCAAAGATAGATAAGAAAAATGATTGCATCAGATTATTTTTCCAGAAGGAAAATAATGTTAATTCTCATCCTAAAGTGAAACAATATTTAAAATTTTAGTTTTGCAAGGGAACAAAGTTTCTAAAAGTTAATTTCTCAACCAGTGCTGGAATTCATTCTCTTATGTATTGGTCAAATAATTACTGACTCTGCAATTGAATAGATCTGGTAACAAAACTTGGATGTCCTTTCAATGGATACAACTTTTTTAGGGTATTATTTATTTATTTTATACAGTCTGACTCTTCCTTTCTGCTACTATCATGTATTGGCTTGAATTATAATCTCATAATATCTGAAGAAAAGGGTAAATCTTATATGTTAGTGTGTGTGTATTTATAAAACATTCTAAGGAAGATGTGCTATTACATTTCTTCCTCACTTAGTTTTGTATCTTTATGTCTAAATGACTCTTAAACTGTATTTCCCTCTAAATATACAAAATTTTTACATTCTTGATCACCTTTTTCTATGTGCACCAGTGTTGTTCAATTCCATTTTTAATTTACAATACTAAAGACTAGTCACATAACACAACCCAGCCTGGAAAATTGCTTAATGTAATCTAGATACCACACTTCTGTACCTGAGACAGCATCTATAATTTTAAATATGGTATGATTATATAGACCTATAGACACTTTTGTGGAAGCAAAACCCAAGTTCTTCATCATGTTAACTATTTTCAAAAACGTTCTTCCTCATTCTTCCTTTATCTTCTTTATTCAATAACTATGTACTAAGACCCCAGTATAAATCAACTCTTATTCTAGAGAGTGATAAAAAGTACTCAGTCACTCAGTTGTGTCCGACTCTTTGCAACCCAAGTGGACTGTAGCCCACCAGGTTTCTCTGTCATGGGGATTCTGCAGGCAAGGATGCTGGAGTGGGTTGCCATGCCCTCCTCCAGGGGATCTTCCCAACCCAGGGTTCGAACCCAGATCTCCCACATTGCAGGCAGATTCTTTACCATCTGAGCCACTGGGGAAGCCCAGAGAATGATGAAATATCACTCTCTTTTTCCAATAGTTACTGTATAGAAGAGAGACTGGAAACAAAGCTATTATAAAAAAAAAAATGTTATAAATATGGGCATAGCTTGAAACAGCATGAGAAGTTGAGGCATCTGCTGTGTCTACAGTAGAGTGGAGCTAGAAAGGCATAGAGACTTTATTGCAAAGCATCACTTAAAAGGACAATGCAGGACTTCAGGTTGGTGGGAATGCTAACTGATACAATCAGTATGGAGAAGGGTATGGAGATTCCTTAATAAACTAGGAATAAAACTACCGTGTGACCCAGCAATCCCACTACTGGGCATGTATCCTGAGGACACTGAATTGAAAAAGACACATGTACCTCAGTGTTCACTGCAGCACTATTTACGATAGCTAGGCCATGGTAACAACCTGCATATCCATAGGCAGATGAAATGGATGAGAAAGTTGTATATATACACAATGGGATATTACTCAGCTATAAAAAGGAACACATCTGAGTCAGTTCTAATGAGGTGGATGAACCTAGAGCCTATTATACTGTGTGAAGTCAGAAAGAGAAAGACAAATACTGTATATTAATACACATACATGGAATCTAGAAAGATGGTACTGATGATCCCACCTACAGAGCAGCAAAGGAGACACAGACATAAAGAACAGACTTTTGAACTCAGTGGGAGAAGGAGAGGGTCAGATGATTTGAGAGAATAGCACTGAAGTATACACATTACCACATGTAAACATGAGTTTGATGCATGAAGCAGGGCACCAATGCCAGTGGTCTCTGACAACCCTGAGAGTTAGGGTGGGAGTTAGGAAGAGTTAGGGGGCTCAGGATGGAGGGGCCACACATATACCTATGGCCAATTCATACTGATGTACAGCAAAACCCATCAGAATATTGCAAAGTGATTTAAATAAATGAATAAATAAATATTTTATTTAAATTAAAATAAATTTAAAAAAAAAAGAGGACAGAGACATTATTGCTTAGATAGAGAGAATGTTGTGGCCATTAATTTTTGTGGGGAATAAGAAGAGTTAAAAATAAGGATTTCCCCAAATCTCTGATCAACAAAATAGAAAAAGAGTGAGGAGGGTGAAAAAAGGGAAGCCCAGGTAAATATTTTGATACCATAACCTCGTTTTACCATAGAGGGTTTCCCTGGTGGCTCAGGTGGTAAAAAATTGGCCTGCAGTGTGGGGGACCTGGGTTCACTCCCTGGGTTGAGAAGATCCCCTGGAGGAGGGCATGGCAACCCACTCCAGTATTCTTGCCTGGAGAGTCCCCGTGGACAGAGGAGCCTGGGGGGCTGCTGTCCATCGGGTCGCAAAGAGTCAGACAGGACTGAGTGACTGAGCACAGCACAGCACTTGTCTTGTTATGATTATTTAGCCAAAAACTAAATAATGTGATTAATAAATAAATCTACCTAGTGTACATGAGCTGAACTTTGGTGCAATGAGCTGAAAGTAATAAAATAACTGAAGACAACATGATTTAACATTTTTCTGGAACTCTTCTTAACCTAGCCTTAGTATATCCCATATAATCTATGTGACCCTTGACTATCTGATATATGGACCAAGAAAGCATTCTGCTGTCAATCTAGTTGTTGAGAATATTATTAATATGCAATCACTTTATTAATTTTATAAAATAAACATAAATATTGTAAAAATTTTTTGCAACCTGATAATCATCTTGGGCATTGTTATGATCTGAATGGTTTTGTCCCCTTTCCCCCAGAAAAATTCATATGTTGAAATCCTAATGCCCAATGTGATGGTAATTAGGAGATTGGACTCTTGAGGGTGGAGCCCTCCTGAGTGGGATTAGTGCTGTTAGCAAAGAGAACCAGACAGCTCCCTTTTTCCTTTCACCATGAAAGGACACAACTAGAAGATAGCCGTCTATGAATCTGGAAATGGTCCCTGAATCTTAGCTACTTTATCTTGGACTTCTCAGCCTCAAGAACTGTGAGAATTAAGTAGTTGTTTAATCCACTCAGCCTATGAAATGTTTGTTATAGCAGCCAAAGCAAACCAATAGAGGCACATACCAAATGTGAGCTAGAAGAAAGGCATAATTAAACTTTTGTTTAAAAGAAACATTTTTAGTTACAGTATGGGGAATTTTGAGACTGGAAGAAGAGACTACTTCATGTGGAAAATAGTGGGACTTGAATTAAATCAGGGGCTGAACGGATTGAGAGGTAGAATGGATTGTTGGTGATATTAAAGACATGATCTGACTAGACTTTGGAGAAAGAAATGGCAACCCACTCCAGTATTCTTGCCTGGAAAATCCCATGGACAGAGGAGCCTGGTGGGCTACAGTCCATGGGGTCACAAAGAGTCGGACACGACTGAGCGACTAAACTTTCACTTTTCATTTTCTGACCAGACTTAGTTACTGGTAAGATGTTAGGCAGAAAAAAGGAGTTGTCTAGGAACTTATAGGTGGATCACTTGGACAAATGCAAGATGAAGGTGGCATTCACTGAAGTAAAAACTGAACTAAAAACAATAAGTAAAATTAATGGAGTTTCCAGTCTGACACGTAAGGAGATTAAAAGTTGCCACTCTATCCTAACAAGTAAAAGGCTGAACAGACGAAAATAACAAGGCAGATTGCTATTTCAGAACTGGAGAGACAGGTGAGTACAGAGAGTCACAACTTAACCAGAGCAGGAATCGCTCAGAAACTAGTACCTGGGTAGGTAAACCTAAACTGCAATAACTGTAATTGAAGAATTGCTGAGGACTCATCGTGGGCAAGTCTGAGTGTTAAAAACTTCAGTGGGCAGGAGGTCGTTAAGAGGGCACCCGTGCTTTTGTGAGTTTTACCTCAAGTGCTCACAGTCAACAGAGAAAAATCCTTTCATGCTTTTGGCATGAGAGGGGGGAAAGTAACCATTTAAAAATGTATCAGAGCATTCTGTTTTCTGGTTTTTTTTTTTTTTTTTCTTTTCCTTAAAACAAAGCCTGACCTCAAAAGAAACTCTTTTACCAGAACCTTACCTGCAGGAGTTTTATGAGAGTCTAACTTACTTAGGGGTCCCAGAGTCGGACACGACTGAAGCGACTTAGCAGCAGCAACTTACTTAGAGGAAGGGAAATAGTCAAGCACGTGGAGATTTCACAGTCCAAGGCACAGGTTCACCAAAAGATTGAGATCGAATCATAGGCTTATATGACACTCTTCCTCCCCCTACCCCTCAGCACTACATTAGTAAATTCCTGTCTATAGCAGTTCCTTTAACTGGGTATATTATGTCCAAATTTTAACAAAAAAAAAAATCACAAGACATGCTAAAAGGAAAAAGCAGTTTGAAAAGACTGAAGAAGAATTAGAACCAGAGTCAGATGTCACAAGGATGTTGCAATTATTAGGCTGAGAATTTAGAACAACAATGATTAAACGTGCCAAATGCTCTGACAGAAAAAAAAAAAAAAAGTAGGTAATATTCAATAACAGATGGAATGTAATAAAAAAATGAAAATTCTAAGACAGAATCAAAAAGAAATGCCAGAGACCAAAAACACTGTAATAGACATGAAGAATGCCTTTGATGGGCTGATTAATAAAATCAGTTTGGGGCTTGTTCAATTTAAGGTGCCTGTGAGATGTAGGGGGCTTCCCTGATAGCTCAGTTGGTAAAGAATCCTCCTGTAATGAAGGAGACCCCAGTAAGATCCTAGGTTGGAAAGATCTGCTGGAGAAGGGATAGGCTGCCCAATCCAGTATTCTAGGGCTCCCCTTGGGCCTCAGCTGGTAAAGAATCTGCCTGCAATGCAGAAGACCTGGGTTCGATCCCTGGGTTGGGACGATGCCCTGGAGAAGGAAAAGGCTACCCACTCCAGTATTCTGGCCTGGAAAATTCCATTGACTGTATAGTCCATGGGGTTGCACAGAGTGAGATGAAAATATTTAGCTGCAACACATGTAGCTTGGGACAGAAGTCCAAGCCGTAAATAAAAGTAGACATTATCTACACACAAGTAGTGATTAGAACAAATGGCACAGGTAAAGTGTTTTAGAACAATGATTAATAAACTTTATTGAGCCACATTATGAATTAAAAATTCTGTATTTCTTCTTCAGAAACAAGTTCACATATACAATATTGAATATATAGTGTCAGGAGTTTCATTGCCTCCTGAAAGCTCATTTCAGCATAATAGTTTCTCATGTGAAACAGAAGGACTTGTAGCTTAAATGGAGATTCCTAAGGAAGGCATGAAGTTTAAATACAGATCTGATGAGTTTCACCATTTAAGAAAAGAAGGCACTTACAAAAGAAACAGAAATGGATGAAAAGAAAATATAACCTAGAAATTGTGATGACTGAGTGAAGTAAGTCAAACAAAGAGGAGTAAATACTGCGTGATATCGCTTACATGTGGAACCAAAAAAAGTACAGATGAACTTATTTATAAAACACAAATAGAGCTTTAGATATTGAAAATAATCTTATGTTTACCAGGGGTGAAAGAAGGGGAGGGATACGTTGGGAGATTGGGATTGACAGATACATACTACAATATATAAAATAGATAACTATTAAGGACCTATTGTATAGCACAGGGAACTCTACTCATTACTCTGTAATGACCTATAGGAAAGAAGAATCTGAAAAAAAAGTGGATATATGTACATGCATAACTGATTCACTTTGCTATACAGCAGAAACTAATACAAAATTGTAAATCAGCTACACACCAAATAACAATTTTTAAAAAAGGAAATATAAAGAAATTTGTGAGTCAATGGATGAGAGTTTTTTAAGAATGTAGCTGAGTGTGTGTCAAAAGTTGAACATACACATATAGGCGTACATATATGTATTTATGCATATACATGAGCATGTATTCAACTTCTGATATATATTTATTTGTATGGGTATGGGTGTGCCTGTGTGGTATATTTGTGCTTAGATGAGCCTAAAAATACAGCATAGAATGGAAAAATTGATGGAGTAAGATGCACTCTACTGGGGCTAGGGATTTGAAGAAAATGAAAAAGGCCTGGAATAATTACTGAGGGGAGTGGGAAATAGGCCAGATAAGAAAAATGTAATAGGATTGCCAAGCAGTTGTGGTTACCTCTGAATTTGGATTCCATAAATTTGCTATGGTACTAATCTTCAAGATCATCTGGTTTTCTCTAGTGGTACACAATAACATGGGGGCAGATTCAGAAGCAGAGGAGGCAGATGGTTGAGTTAATCCAGAGCTTCTCAAAAATTAAATAGGAGGAGAATATCAGAATCAGCTGGGAAGCTTTTTTTAACTCACAGATCTGTAACTCAAAAATAGGAAAATACATTTTGCAATAATGTACTATTGAGTGGCTAGAAAAAAGAGGGAAGCTAGAAACCACATATTTTAAAGTTGGTAAATTAGAAGAGGTAGAATAAGTAGAATTAGGAAACTATTTGTTACTGAGCTTGTAGTAATAAATGGTTAAACTAGATTCAAACTTATCTTCAACATTATAAAATGTAATGGAAAATCAGATGCTCTGGATGATAAGAATTTTTGTTGTTGAAAATAAGTTGCTCTAGAACAATCAGACTAATCAAATAGTTAAAGGCAGCATCACATAATGTCTAGCCATAATTTGTGGCCAATCTAGCTGTTAATTCTCCCCACTGGGTCTTTTTAATTCTCTGACTTGAACAAGTTACTTTGCCTTGGTCTGTCTGATTGCCTCATCCTAAAATGCATGTTTGTCATGAAAATTAAAGAAGTTAATATATTTAAAACACTTACAACCATACCTCATACCTAGTATACACTTGAAAAATGTTAGCTGAAATTATTACTAAACCTTAATTTTACCTTTATTGCATAGATGTAATTTTGTAATAGTGAATTCTCACTCAATGTAAAATGTGCTTTTGTTTAAAAAGTTAAAATCTACATATAATTATCTGTAGAGATCAGTGTTTTTTAAAATTTTGAAGTTTCAATCAATTTGTAAATTATTGATAGATTTATCTTTCATTGCCTACTTTCCTAGAAGCTGTTAACTATATTTATCATTTAGTATCATGTCAGATTCTTCAAATTTAATTCTGCATTAAATTCTCATCTTTATTATAGCAACCATGATTCTCTTTGACTGCCTTTGTGTCATCCTTAACATAAATTCCATGACATGTAGGCTGTAAAAATTGAGTTGTGAATGAAATGAGTGTTCTATTTGGAGAAGATTAGAAAGCAAAAGTGCGTCTCTCAGTCATGTCCGACTCTTTGTGACCCCATGAACTTCAGCTCACCAGGGTCCTCTGTCCTTGGGATTTCAAAGGAAAAAATCCTGGAGTGGGTTGCCATTGCCTTCTCCAGGGGATCTTCCTGACCCAGGGATTGAACCCAGGTCTCCCACATTGCAGGTTGGTTCTTTACTGTCTGAAGCACCAGGGAAGTCCCAGAAAGCAAAAAAAAAGAAAGAAAGAAAGAAAAAAAAATCACTAAAATCTGTAACAGAGAATGAGGCAGATAGGCATGAATTTTCTACTTCATTTGGGTCTGGGTTATTCCCTTGTACCCCATGTCTATTATGTCCATTAAAACAGAAATCTCTTCTCAGTGTCAATATCCATCAATATTAGTAGTTCAAATTTATCAACCTAAACAGTTATTATCTGCAATGATTATTCTCTAGTACTCTTCATGATTTTTCTGAATATTGACCTTTACATGAGGATAGTAACACTGAACTGGTAGCTATGTTGAAGCGCAAGCACATGGACAAAAAATGGACTTTTTGTCTTTTTCATTTTATTTTCTTTGTTTTTAACTGTGTATCACATGTTACATATGTTCCTGAATAGTAGACAAAAATAGGATGCTTATGCAACCTCCTGTAAATGTTAATAAAGATTTATCATCTTACTTTAAACTACTGGGAAATGTGAGAGCAAGAGACCCAGCAGCATATGAGAATTCCATATGACGTAAAAAGCCACAGCAGATCAAACATCCTTTGTGATCCAGACAATAAGCAAAAAGAGGTGACTGATTTGATTCATACTGAAAATACTTTATCTCCCCATTTCTCTTCCCATCTTTATAGTGATCTCTTCTGCTGCACAGAATTATAAACCTGTGATATTTTAAAAATATATTTTAGCCTTCAATTAACCAAGGAAAATGTGATTCTCAGTAATTCATTCCTTATTTCTTTGATGAATAAAACTTAAAAGTACATATTTTCCTTTTTACAACCTCTTCACAACCTCTTCTCTTGTTTATCATTTTTGTATTAAATTTTGATGGTTTACTATGATACTTTCACAAAAGAAATTTAGAGACTCACAGAATTTTAGACACACTATAGATGGTGATAGATGTTAAATGGACATACTGTGGTGATCATTTTGCAATATATACAAGTATTGAATCATTACATTCAATACCTAAAACAAGTATAATGTTATGTCAATTTTATTCACAATAAAAATGAAAGAAACTTAGAGACATTCTGCCCCTAAGAATTTTAAATGCAAATGGCATTGTTCAACCAGAGCATTTATCCATTTCCCTTGGTAACTTACCCACAAAATATACATATGCTGCAGGAGATGTAGGAGACACAGCTTTAATCCCTGGGTCAGGAAGATCCCCTGGAGTAGAAAATGGCAACCCACTCCACTGTCCTTGCCTGAAAAATTCCATGGGCAGAGGAGCCTGGTAAGCTACAGACCATGGGGTGGCAAAGAGTCAGACGTGACTTAGCTACTAAAACAACAATAACAAACAAATGGTTAGAAATCATGGTTTCTTCTAGATTTGAAGAACTTGAAGTTAGCTCTTTCTGCTCTTCCCGGGTGACTCAGTGATAAAGAACCCACCTGCCAATACAGGAGACAATGATTCGACCCCTGTGTCGGAAAGATCCGCTGGAGGAGCAAATGGCAACCCACTCCACTAATCTTGGCTGGGAAATCCCATGGACAGAGGAGCCTGGAGATTATAGTTCATGGGGTCGCAAAAGGGTCAGACATGACTTAACAGCTGAACAACAACAACAATATACAGAGAGAGAAAAACTGAGTTTCCAATGGAATCTCAGAATCTGACCTGAGGTCACACTGCAATTATTCAGTATTCTGATGTTCATAAAATAATATTACTAGAATCATACAAAATAGGCATCAGCAATGTGAAAGATTTTTCAGAAATGGTTTTGATAGGTTATCCTCTTCATGAACATTTTTGTTAAATTAAGTATTAGTGTCATAATAAAAAAAAAAAAGAAACTACATAGGTTGAAACAACAGAGACATTGTTTTTCCTGGGTAAGAGGCCTCTTAAGCAATAACTATTAATTTGCATACCAGACTTCCACATGGCAGTTCTTGGTGCCTTCCCATGGAACTCAAAGAAAAATGTCTTCATGAACAAAAGATCAAATATATTTCAGAATATTCAAAGTCAGCAATACTTAAGAGAACCAAGTGACTAAAACCATATACAGCTATACACATATATGTTAGCTCAATCGTCACAAAATCCAGACAAGGCTGATTTAATTATCTCTGTTTTACAGATTAGAAAACTAGGACACTCAAATTAGGGAGATTTGCTGTGTTTAGATAGCTAATGAGAAACACAAATAGAACTTAAAAGCATTTTACAATAGTAAAACTGATAATTAAATTTTTGAAACAATAGAAAGCCATAGAAACAATTAAATCCTTTGTAATAGCCAGAATTTACATGTGTATTAAACAAGATATGTATATATAAGTAAGCACAACCCAAGAATTCAACCCAGGTCTCCTGCATAGCTGGCAGATTCTTTACTGTCCTAATCATCAGGGAAGCCCATTTATTAATATATATGCATGTAATTTTATTTAAACAAATAAATGAATTCCATACATACCATTCTGAAATTTGCTTTATTACCCTATTATTTTAATGGCTTATAGCATTTCTCAGTATACATCACATATTTGAGCATCTCCATATGAATTTTTACCAAAATGTCACTATCACAAATTATTCACATGTTCATGTTCTTGATGTTAGTTTTAAGAAAAGCTACCAATCAATGGAAGTTCTTAATCAAGAATATTTTATAGCTATTATTATATTTGGTAGGTACTATCAAATTATTAACACTATCCACAAATCTGTTTCAAACTTATTTGTATATCAGATCAGTTCAGTTCAGTTCATTTCAGTGGCTCAGTCATGTCCAACTCTTTGCGACCCCATGAATTGCAGCACATCAGGCCTCCCTGTCCATCACCAACTCCTGGAGTTTACCCAAACTCATGTCCATCGAGTCGGTGATGCCATCCAGCCATCTCATCCTCTGTCGTCCCCTTCTCCTCCTGCCCCCAATCCTTCCCAGCATCAGGATCTTTTCCAATGAGTCAATTCTTCTCATGAGGTGGCCAAAGTATTGGAGTTTCAGTTTCAGCATCAGTCCTTCCAATGAACACCCAGGACTGATCTCCTTTAGGATGGACTGGTTGGATCTCCTTACAGTCCGAGGGATACATCCGTAGTCGATGGCAATTCTACTTCGTGCACATTTTATTTAAAAAAGTATTCTGAATGTTTTCATTTTTTTCTTGTTCAAAAGAAAAAAAGAAAAAATATGATGAATCTTGTTAAACGTTCAGTTACCTTATTACCTAGGAGATAAGGGGTGTTTTTAAGTGCACCTGCTCTTAATTTTGTTCATGCCCTTCCCCTTTATTTCTAATGTGTTATATGACATGCTCTTATTGATTTGGAGGGTCATTCCTTTTTATATTAAATATTTTTACCCAGTTTCAGTTACATACTTTACAGAATGTCTTCCCAATGTGTCAACTTTAAAAATTTTGTTCAATAATAATTCAGAGTTTTGTATTTATTTTACATAATCATATCAATGGTCTTATTTATGTTTTATATTTTACATCTTACTTAAAAAATTTTCCCCATTAGAAGATGATTACAAAACAATAGCATCTTTTTTTTTTTTATTTAGCATCTACAAAGTAGATTTATTTTATTTTATTTTGTTTTTTTTTAAAATATTATTTTATTAGTTGGAGGCCAATCACTTCACAACATTTCAGTGGGTTTTGTTATACATTGACATGAATCAGCCATATAGTTACATGTATTCCCCATCCCGATCCCCCCTCCCACCTCCCTCTCCACCCGACTCCTCAGGGTCCTCCCAGAGCACCAGGCCCGAGCACTTGACTCATGCATCCCACCTGGGCTGGTGGTCTGTTTTACCATAGATAATATACATGCTGTTCTTTCAAAACATCCCACCCTCACGTTCTCCCCCAGAGTTCAAAAGTCTGTTCCGTACTTCTGTGTCTCTTTTTCTGTTTTGCATATAGGGTTATCGCTACCATCTTTCTAAATTCCGTATATATGTGTTAGTATACTGTAATGTTCTTTATCTTTCTGGCTTACTTCACTCTGTATAATGGGCTCCAGTTTCATCCATCTCATTAGAACTGATTCAAATGAATTCTTTTTAACGGCTGAGTAATATTCCATGGTGTATATGTACCACAGCTTCCTTATCCATTCATCTGCTGATGGGCATCTAGGTTGCTTCCACGTCCTGGCTATTATAAACAGTGCTGCGATGAACATTGGGGTGCACGTGTCTCTTTCAGATCTGGATTCCTCAGTGTGTATGCCCAGAAGTGGTATTGCCGGGTCATATGGCAGTTCTATTTCCAGTTTTTTAAGAAATCTCCACACTGTTTTCCATAGTGGCTGTACTAGTTTGCATTGCCACCAACAGTGTAAGAGGGTTCCCTTTTCTCCACACCCTCTCCAGCATTTATTGCTTGTAGACTTTTGGATAGCAGCCATCCTGACTGGCGTGTAATGGTACCTCATTGTGGTTTTGATTTGCATTTCTTTGATGATGAGTGATGTTGAGCATCTTTTCATGTGTTTGTTAGCCATCTGTATGTCTTCTTTGGAGAAATGTCTGTTTAGTTCTTTGGCCCATTTTTTGATTGGGTCATTTATTTTTCTGGAATTGAGCTTCAGGAGTTGCTTGTATATTTTTGAGATTAATCCTTTGTCTGTTTCCTCATTTGCTATTATTTTCTCCCAATCTGAGGGCTGTCTTTTCACCTTACTTATAGTTTCCTTTGTTGTGCAAAAGCTTTTAATTTTCATTAGGTCCCATTTGTTTATTTTTGCTTTTATTTCCAATATTCTGGGAGGTGGGTCATAGAAGATCTTGCTGTGATTTATGTTGGAGAGTGTTTTGCCTATGTTCTCCTCTAGGAGTTTTATAGTTTCTGCAACAGAACCCAAATAAACAAAGGGAACCGCTTCAGAAGGGACCGGTGCAACAGATTAAAATCCCTGAAAAAAAAAAAACAATAGCATCTTAAATTGTGTTGTAGAATTCATTAGAATTATTTGTAAGTAATAACTAATTTATAAAAAGATAACCTTCATATTTGCCATAATGTGAGATAGAGCTAAATTTATTGTGATATACACAGTTATTCTCACATCAATTTGTCTCTTCTTTACTATTAAAAGGTTAAAGTATAATCAAACATATTCATATCTGTTTCTGGACATTGTTCCATTGATCTTGTTATCTCTATGCTTGAGATTTATTGCTTTTTTACTGTAAATACATGTGTGGTTTTTTTTAATAACATTTAATAAGAGGCCCAGGGGCCTTTTGGCCAGCAGACACTGACATGGTTATTGAGAGGACAGAGAAACGAGTTTCATACACTACGATAAAGTGCTTTATTGAAAGTAAAACACATCGTTGGTATGGGCTTGTTGCCATATTGACTAGAGACAGAAATCTACACAGTACTAAAAACTGACTTAAGGAATCCTCATTTTATTTTATTTTTTATTTTTATTTATTTATTTTTTTGAGAAAGATTTTTTTTTTAAATGCAGCCCCTGTCCTTATTCTTGGTGACTAGAAGCTGGTAGATCTTACAATAACCATCAGAGTCAGCATTTATAATATGGGCTTTACCGTTGCATTGCTGTTACTTTCTTTTCCTTGGGGAAGGGGGAGGGAAGGAAGAGGTCTTGGTCATGTGGCCATTTATCGATTGTCTTTCTTTCTAAAAAGCACCTTCCTTGGCATGCTTGGGGAACTACGTTAGGCATTGATTCCTTTTACATGCCTTGTGACTTCTCACGGAATTCTGAACTCCCGAAGTCACACCTCCATCCAGATGTAGGTAGGAGAACGCGTCCCTATGTTCCACTCTCGGCTGCCCAATACTCAGCAGAGGGTGGGGTGGAGATGGACCGGCCTGTTGGTTAGTCCTTGTAGACTTGTTTGTTTGTTTTTAAATCAGGACTTTTAGTATTTTGGTCTCTTTTTATGGGGATGGGGAGAGGCAGAAGGCAGTTAATTAAAAGGGAGTACTTTTCAGTTCAGTTCAGTTGCTCAATTGTGTCCATCTCTGCGACCCCATGAACCACAGCATGCCAGGCCTCCCTGTCCATCACCAACTCCCGGAGTCCACCCAAACCCATGTCCATCAAGGCAATGATGCCATCCAACCATCTCATCTCCTGTCGTCCCCTTATCTTCTTGCCCTCAATTGTTCCCAGTATCAGGGTCTTTTCCAATAAGTCAGCTTTTCGCATTAGGTGGCCAAAGTACTGGAGTTTCAGTTTCAACATCAGTCCTTCCAATGAACACCCAGGGCTGATCTCCTTTAGGATGGACTGGTTGGATCTCCTTGCAGTCCAAGGGACTCTCAAGAGTCTTCTCCAACACCACAGTTCAAAAGCACCAATTTTTCGGCGCTCAGCATTCTTCACAGTCCAACTCTCACATCCATCCATGACCACAGGAAAAACCATAGCCTTGACCAGACAGACCTTTGTTGGCAAAGTAATGTTTCTGCTTTTTAATATGCTATCTAGGTTGGTCATAACTTTCCTTCCAAGGAGTAAGCGTTTTTTAATTTCATTGCTGCAGTCACCATCTGCAGTGATGTTGGAGCCCAGAAACATAAAGTTAGCCACTGTTTCCACTGTGTCCCCATCTATTTGCCATGAAGTGATGGGATGAGATGCCATGATCTTAGTTTTCTGAATGTTGAGCTTTAGGCCAACTTTTTCACTCTCCTCTTTCACTTTCATCAAGAGGTTCTTTAGTTCTTCACTGTCTGCCATAAGGGTTGTGTCATCTGCATATCTGAGGTTATTGATATTTCTCCTGGCAATCTTGATTCAAGCTTGTGCTTCTTCCAGCCCAGCGTTTCTCATGATGTACTCTGCATATAAGTTAAATAAGCAGAGTGACAATACACAGCCTTGATATACTCCTTTTCCTATTTGGAACCAGTCTGTTGTTCCATGTCCAGTTCTAACTCTTGCTTCCTGACCTGCGTATAGGTTTCTTAAGAGGCAGGTCAGGTGGTCTAGCATGCCCATCTCTTTCAGAATTTTCCTCAGTGTATTGTGATCCACACAGTCAAAGGCTTTGGCATAGTCAATAAAGCAGAAATAGATGTTTTTCTGGTACTCTCTTGCTTTTTTGATGATCCATCGGATGTTGGCAATTTGATCTCTGGTTTCTCTGCCTTTTCTAAAACCAGCTTGAACATCTGGAAGTTCATGGTTCATGTATTGCTGAAGCCTGGCTTGGAGAATTTTGAGCATTACTTTAGTAGCGTGTGAGATGAGTGCAATTGTACTGTAGTTTGAGCATTCTTTGGCATTGCCTTTCTTTAGGATTGGAATGAAAACTGACTTTTTCCAGTCCTGTTGTCACTGCTGAGTTTTCCATATTTGCTGGCATATTGAGTGCAACACTTTCAAAGCATCATCTTTCAGGATTTGAAATAGCTCAACTGGAACTCCATCACCTCTACTAGCTTTGTTCTTAGTGATGCTTCCTAAGGCCCACTTGACTTCACATTCCAGGATGTCTGGCTCTAGGTGAGTGATCACACCATCATGATTATCTGGGTCATGGAGATCTTTTTTGTACAGTTCTTCTGTGTATTCTTGCCACCTCTTCTTACTATCTTCTGCTTCTGTTAGGTCCATACCACTTCTGTCCTTTATTGAACCCATCTTTGCATGAAATATTCCCTTGGTATCTCTAATTTTCTTGAAGAGTACTTTAACCCTGACGAATTCTTGATTTTGCTTTTGTCCCAGAATTCTCTCTTACTGGGAATCTTGCTGTTAGTTCTCTCAACTCCCTGCCAAAGGAGGAAACTGCTCTCCCCGAGGTTTCCATTTCATTCTCAGCCCTGCAGGCAGCCTGTCTGCCTCCCCTTCCCTGGTCCAGGAGACCCACGTCCCAACCAGGTTTGGCTGGAGTCTGGTGGAAGGGATTCCGGAGGAAGCAGGCAGTAAAGGGTATCCCATAAAAGCCAGGTTCCTGAGGCCCAGTGCGGCTAGCGGGGGGACAAGGTCCAGCAGACTCACTAGAGGCAGAAAAAGTGGGGGGGCCATGGTGGGATGGGGTGGCAGAGGGGCGTGGCAGGACACGGAGACAGGTGGCCAACTGGAGCACCCTACCCCTCCTGCTCCCTCCCCCCAGGAATCCTCATTTTAGTATATAAAAACACTATAAACAAGCAAAGCATATGGCAATGTAAGGCTTGGATTTCAGCTTGAGTCCGGAGAAATAATATTTTCTAACTATGATATTAATTATGCTATCTGTGAAAATCGCCATTCTTATAAGCATATACTTCTAGTAACAATAAAGTCTAATCTCTCCCATTTATATTCTCAAATATAGGACTTTTTTTTAGCAATTTTATGAAATAAATGTAATTATCTTGAACTTCTAAGCTCATACCTTGAGAACTTCCTTGTAGTTTTTATCTGGGGAAGGCAATAGCCAGGTTAAGAATTCCAATGACACTGCTTTAGAGAATGGTAACGTTTAGAAAGAAATATTCTGCAGGTTAGTGAAGTGAAGTCGCTCAGTCATGTCCGACTCTTTGCAATCCCAGGGACTGCAGCCTGCCAGGCTCCTCTGTCTAAGAGATTTTCCAGGTAAGGGTACTGGAGTGGGTCGCCATTTCCTTCTCCAGGGGATCTTCCCGACTCAGGGATTGAACCCAGGTCTCCCTCATTGCAGGCAGATGCTTTACCCTTTAAGCCACCAGGGAAGCCCTTCTGCAGGTTAAGAAATAACAAAAAGATAGAAAGGGACCCCTGAGATGTTCCAAATATGCAAGATAACGTAGTAGATATTTGAGTAAATCCATCTCATATCTTCCAGCTCTAGTAGAACTATCTCAGCAAATACCACATGAAGAAAATATAAAGTGGATTATCCCAATGAGCCCTACACAAACTATAGAATTCAATTATATTCAAATAAATGGATATTGTTGTTTTAAGGAAAAAAAAATCTTGAGATGTTTTTTGTACATGAATATACAACTGAAAAAGTGCTAGGACTCCACAAAGAATGAATTCCAATAATATCTGAAAGGATTTTCCTTGGTCTTTGGCCAACTCCTAAGCTATAGATGCATAGTATGACATGAAAGGATTCCTGGCATAGAACATCTGCTGCAATCTGGGAACTGAAAAGTGGTTCAAGAATTTGAACAGAGTTAGAGAAATATTATAGTTCTGGCCCAGCTGCAACAGAAGGACATTGCCAACTCTTAGGTAATTTACTTGAAAGCAGCGAAGTATAGCAAAGCATGCCCAAAAAGGAAAGGGAGTAAACAGTAGCAGCAGAGGCAAAACTGAATTAGATCCTCCTTACCAAGACTTGGTTTAAAGTCTCAGCAGGATAAAGTAGTCTGCCAGTAACTTAATTTCTGCGTGAATAAAACTTAAAATGTGATAAGGGAAAAAATAAATCCAAAATTTCTATAATGTTACTAACATACATTTAAAAATTATTTGATGTATGGAGAAGCATGAATAGTTAAAAGATGATTAAAAAATAGTTCTTAAAAGCAATATAGAAATGTTTAAATACTGAAGTTAACAGACAAGAATTTCAAAATAATTATAATTGCTATGTTTTTAAATATAGAAGATAGGGATAAAATGAATGAAACTACAGAGTATTCAACAAATATATAGAATATACACAAAATAATTAAATATAATGAGTATAAATTATAATTATATATATTAATTAAATATCCACTCTGTATATGCAAATACTATATCTCAAATTAGTCATGTGAGTTTAACATCAGACTAGACACTGCAGAACACAATATTCATAAAATCAAAAACTGATAGAAAATATACAACTAAAGTGCCAAGAGAAAAATAATGAAGAATGATCAGAAATTAAAGAAATGTGGGATATGATCAGTAAGTTTAACCGATATATAATTGGAATGCCAAAGAGAATGACATGGAAGTAATATTTTTAATGAAAAAAAATGATGAAGTTTTTCTAATTTGCTAAAAATCCTAGCTCATGAATTAAAAAAAAACTAAGTTAGAACTGGACATGAAACAAGGACTGGTTCAAAATTGAGAAAGAAGTACATCAAGGCTCTATATTGTCACCCTGCTTATTTAACTTGTATGCAGAGTACATCATGAAATGCCAAGATGGATGGCTCAAAACTGGAATGAAGATTGCCTTGAGAAATATCAGCAACTGCAGATATACAGATGACACCATTCTAATAATAGAAAGTGAAGAGGAACTAAAGAGCTTCTTGAGTGGGTGGAAGAGGAAAGTAAAAAAGCTGCTTAAAACTCAGCATTCAAAAAGGAAGATCATGGCATCTGGTTCCATCATTTCATGGCAAATAGATGGGTAAAAAGTGGAAAAAGTGACAGATTTTATTTTCTTGGGCTCCAAAATCACTGTGGATGGTGATTACAGCCATTAAATTAAAAACAAAACAAACAAACAGAATAAACCTCTTGCTCCTTGGAAGAAAAGCTATGACAGACATAGACAGCATATTAAAAAGCAGAGATATCACTTTGCCAACAAAGTTCTGTAGAGTCAAAGCTGTGGTTTTTCCAGTAGCCATATGGACGTGAGAGGTGAAGTGAAAGTCACTCAGTCGTGTTCAACTCTTTGTGATCGCATGGACTGTAGCCCGCCAGGCTCCTCTGTCCATGGAATTTTCCAGGCAAGCATACTGGAATGGGTAGCCTTTCCCTTCTCCAGGGGAATCTTCCTAATCAGGGTTTGAACACAGGTCTCCTGCATTTCTGGTGGATTCTTTACTACCTGAGCTACCAGGAAAGCCCACGGATGGGAGAGCTGGACTGTAAAGAAGGCTGAATGCCAAAGAGTTAATGCTTCAAGTTGTGGCGCTTGAGAAGATTCTTCAAAGGCCGTTGGACAGCAAGGAGATCAAGCCAGTCAATTCTAAAGGAAATTAATCCTGAGTATTCATTGGAAGGACTGATGCTGAAGCTGAAGCTCCAGTCCTTTGGCCACGTGATGTGAAGAGCTGGCTCAAAGGAAAAGACTCTGATGAAGGGAAAGACTGAAGGCAGGAGGAGAAGGGGACACCAAAAAACAAGATGGTTGGATGGTGTCACAGACTCAATGGACATGAGTTTGAGTAAGATCTGGGAGATGGTGAAGGACAGGGAAGCCTGGAGTGACACAGTCCATGGGGGTCATAAAGAGTCAGACATGGCTTAGCATCTGAACAGCAGCAAAGATAAACTTAAGCAGGGTTAATATAAAGAAAACAGCCTCCACATAATAGTCAGACTGAAGGAAAGCAAAATAATTTAAGAGTAGTCAGAGAAAGAAAACATGTTTTGTGTATTAAGATAACTATGGAAGTGATAAAATACTGAAGCATTTTTTTTTTTTTTTTTTAATCTGAGCCTCCAAACTTTACTCAGACTGGCTCCTTCATCTAGCCACAACTACAGCTCAGGGGTCCTGGTTGCTGCCAAGGTCCACTAGGTCCCTGCCCTCTGAAGTTTTCTTAATGTATTGGGAAAAAAAATGCCAATCTTAAGGACAGTAATATGTCAAAATGAAGCTGAAACAAGTCTTTTCAAGACCTCTTGAATAAATGGCAAATGGTCAGCACATATGAACTACAAAAATATTCAGTTCAGTTCAAATGCTTAGCTGTGTGTGACTCTCTGACACCATGAACTTGCAGCACGCCAAGCTCTTTAGTTCTTCGCTTTCTGCCGTAAGGGTGTTGTCATCTGTGTATCCTGAGGTTATTGATATTTCTCCTGGCAATCTTGATTCCAACTTGTACTTCATCCAGCCTGGCATTTTGCATGATGTACTCTGCATAGAAGTTAAATAAGCAGGGTGACAATATATAGCCTTGATGTACTCCTTTCCCAATTTACAACCAGTCTGTTGTTCCATGTCTGGTTCTAACTGTTGCTTCTTGGCCTGCACACAGATTTTGCAGGAGACAAGTAAGGTGGTCTGGTATTCCGATCTCTTAGAATTTTTCAGTTTGTTGTGATCTACACAGGTCAAAGGCTTTGGCGTAGTCTCTAAAATAGAAGTAGATGTTCTTCTGGAACTCTCTTTCTTTTTCCGATGGATGTTGGCATTTTGATCTCTGGTTCCTCTTCTTTTTCTAAATCCTACTTGAACATCTGGAAGTTTTCAGTTCACCTACTGTAGAAGCCTGGCTTGGAGAATTTTGTGTGAGATGAGTGCAATTGTGCGGTAGTTTGAACATTCTTTGGAATTGCCTTTCTTAGGAATTGGAATGAAAACGGACCTTTTCCAGTCCTGTGGCCACTGCTGAGTTTTCCATATTTGCTGGCATATTGAGTGCAACACTTTCACAGCATCATCTTTCAGGATTTGAAATAGCTCAACTGGAACTCCATCACCTCCACTAGCTTTGTTCATAGTGATGCTTCCTAAGGCCCACTTGACTTCACATTCCAGGATGTCTGGCTCTAGGTGAGTGATCACACCATCATGATTATCTGGGTCATGGAGATCTTTTTTGTACAGTTCTTCTGTGTATTCTTGCCACCTCTTCTTAATATCTTCTGCTTCTGTTAGGTCCATACCATTTCTGTCCTTTATTGAGCCCATCTTTGCATGAAATGTTCCCTTGGTATCTCTAATTTTCTTGAAAAGATCTCTAGTCTTTCCCATTTTGCATCATTGGGTATTTCAATGATTAAAAAGGGACATTTCAGGTTGATAAAAGAATCAGTGTATCAAGAAGATATAACAATCCAAATCCACTTAAAGGAATATATACCTACTCTATCTCTTGGAACTTCTCATGATGCATGAGAGTTGAGTGCATCCGTCCACCAAAATATAGTTGACAACTTTCATAACAATTTTGCTCTTATAATTGAAAATTGGACACTACTTAAATTGAGATATATTCATCCAATGCAATACTATACTGCCACAAAAACATGAACCACTTATCAGTGGTTGTACATGTATCATGTACAGTCATAGATTCTCAAAAACATTATGCTAAACGAAAGAAGCCAGTCACAAAACCACATATACAGCATGATGTAGATGAGTACTTCTGTCTTTCCTGGGCAATATGGGGGTGATTAGCAGTACACAGTAGGCCCCAGAAGCAGGACCTCTCTTAAATGATGAGGCCTTAAGTTTCTCATCACACACCTGGAGGGTCCATGTTTAGCTGAGAGAAAATTCACCTCGTTCACTGCAGTCATTAACTGAAGACAGCAGGAAAGTTGTCAGATTTGTCCTTTTTACCTCATCACCACTAACTTTACCCAAATGAATTGAGAGTAACAAGTAACTAGTCCTACTAAAAATGATTTTATGTAATCAGTATTTTGCAAATACATTTCTTATGAATAAATTCAGTCTGGGTGGTATACAAAAGTTAAAAAGTAGTTTAACCTGAAGAGATTCTACAGGACTCAAGTCAGGCGATTTCTCAACATTATTTTTATTGTCGTATAATTTTAGACAAACAATTTCCTGCTTCTTCTTTTATGTTTCAAGACCCCAGAGACCAATTATTTTTGTCATGAAATCCTCTTCAATATTAATTAAGTTCTTTTAAGTAGATATGTGCTGGTAAGAAATGGTCCTTTCTAGATTACTGTGGTTCTTAAATTTAATTTGAAAATTATTTAGTCAATAGGTTTTGAAACCTTATGAAATTTAACCTTTCCTTATTTCTTTATTGTTGTTTTTTTTAAATGCACAATTAACCTGAAGACAAATGCTAACTAATAGATGACATTATAATTGGACTCATTTATAATGTGAGCCATTTATATCAATTCAGGATGGGTAAAGAGATGAATTGAGGAGTTTTCCTGTTTTGAAATTTAAAGACTCTTATACTTGTGATTTGTGTTCACATTTCATTACCATTCTAATTGCTGACTCACTTATACTATTTAGTATCAGTTTTCTTTTGATGAAGCAATAAAAAGTCATGTAATTGGGTAATGGTAATTTAATACACTAAATGCAAGCTTTTAAAATCCCAAGAAATTTGTGTGACAGGTTTATAGTTGATGCATTACTGGCGACTAAATTTCTTCCTGTAAGGAATTTTGAAACTTAACAAAATTAGGTTTCCTTAATCATCACCATTTCGAACACTAAAAAAAAAAAAAAAGAAAGTAACATAATTTGTTTTCAGATTTTTTTTATTATATTATTCTTTCTAATTGTATAAACACAAACTTAAACACACATTTCTTCCCTAAGACTAAATTTTGTTCCCCAACTTGCTCCCCCCACATGATTCCCAGAGTATATCATTTACCTTGTCTCTGGATATCATGCATAATTGCTTTTCTGCGACATGTTGATTAGAGACGATACTTACAGGAATGCTGTTTTGGGCATCACTGGCAGAGAACAATGACACTCCCAGCAACACCAGAGAAACCAATCAGACCAAAATTATACTGCAGGAATTCCAAAACTTTTACTATCCTCCCACAGAAGGCCAGGATCTGCATGTTAAATCTAAAGAAGATGATTCCCTGATAAAATAATTTAAATGAACTCTGAGGATCCAGTCAGAATAGACAAAATGTCAAGGAAACAATAAAATTTTTCAAAGTTCTTACACCACTGAATATACCCTTACCATAAGATCCAACAATTGTGATCCTTGTTATTTACCCAAAGGAGTTGAAAACTTAGTATCAATACAAAAACCTGCACATGGATGTTTAGAGCAACTTTGTTCATAATTGCTAATTGCTTTGTTCAAACTGGAAACAACTAAGATGTCCTCCAGTAGCTAAGAAAGAAAGAAAGTGAAGTCACTCAGTCGTGTCCGACTCTGTGACCCCATGGACTGTAGCCCGCCAGACTCCTCCTTTGATGGGATTTTCCAGGCAAGAGAACTGGAGTGGGTTGCCATTTCCTTCTCCAGGGGATCTTCCCAACCCAGGAATCAAACCCAGGTCTCCCACACTATAGGCAGACACTTTGCCATCTGAGCCACCATAAATAAATGGCAGTACATCAAGACAATGAAATATTAATTGATGATAAAAGGTAATGATGCTTTCGAATTGTCGTGCTGAGAAGACTCTTGAGAGTCCCTTGGACAGCAAGGAGATCACACCAGTCAATCCTAAAGGAGATCAACCCTGAATAGTCATTGGATGGACTGATGCTGAAGCTGAAGCTCCAACACTTTGGCCACATGATGCGAAGTGCCAACTCATTCAGAAAGACCCTGATGCTGGAAAAGATTGAGGGCAGAAGGAGAAGGGGACAACAGAGGATGAGATGGTTGGATGGCATCACTAACTCAATAGACATGAGTCTGAGCAAACTCCTGGAAACAGTGAAGGACAGAGAAGCCTGGTGTGTTGCAGGCCAGGGTGTCCAAAGAGTCAGACAAGACTTAGCAACTGAACAGCAGAAGATAATGAGCTATGAAGCCGTGCAAATACATGGAGGAGCATTAAATGCTGGTGTTAAGTGAAAGAAGCCGATATAAAGCTGTGTACTATATGATTCCAACTACATAGCATTCTGGAAAAGGCAAAATTATGAAGATAGTAAAAAGATGAGTGGTTGCCAGGAGTTGCAGAGCTTGGCAGAGCAGATACCATAATGATAGACACATGTTAGTACAGAGTTTTCAAACCCACAGATTGTACAACCCTGAGTGAACCGTAATGTATGCTGTGAAATTGGGTGATAATGATATGTCAGTGTATGTTCATCAATTGTATACAATGTACCACTCTGGTGGGGAATGTTGATAATGGGAGAGGCTATCCATGTTTGGTAGCAGAGGGTATATGAGAAATCTCTGTACCTTCCCTCAGTTTTGGTGTAAATCTTAAGGTTGTCTAAAAACAAGTCATTTGAAAAGTAAGATAAATTGTATTTGTGTATGATGACTAGGCATGGTGTATATGTGTAACTAGCACAAATTGAGCCCTGAATAAATAGTATTGTTATTATCAGTGTTGTGTGTGCTAGGTCACTTCAGTTGTGTTCAACTCTTTGTGAACCTATGGGCTGTAACCTGCCAGGCTCCTCTGTCCATGGGATTCTCCAGGCAAGAAGACTGGAGTGAGTTGCCATGCCTTCCACCAGAAAATCTTCCCAACCCAGGGATTGAACCTGCATCTCTTGTGTCTCCTGCACTGGCAGGCATGTTTTTTTTAACCGCTAGTGCCACCTGGGAAGCCTATCAGTGTTAGTAATGATTAAATTAAATGGCCAAATTGAGATGTTAAGGCACCATAGACAAATCTATCCTCTATGGTAAACTGCTATTAGGGAACATTTGACTTTATCTAAAAACATCTGTAACTTTTCCAACTTGGGGACTGCTATAGAACCCAAGGATGCTTCTAAATATCCTATAATGAGCATTTTAACCACCCCCACCCTCCAAACTGACTCATAATGTCACAAGTACCAAGCTTATGAAACTCTGCTTTAGACCATATATTATTTTTAGATATAAATGAAATAGCATCTCTCCATATCTCTCCCTCTCCTTTTCACTTAAAGAAAAATTTTAATTTGTTATTTTTTATGTCCTAAGATGCATTACGTGCTCAGTTCTAGAGAGATTACTTCGTGAGTATGAAATAATATATCTAAATTAAAAAAAAATACAGCCAACTTTCTGTATGGCTTTCTGAGTACAATGGCTTCAGATTAAAACAAAAGTAACATAAATATTTCCTTTTGAGCATTAGCAAATAAACATAGCAGCTGTATTTTTGGCTTTTATTTAAATATTTACTTTAACTTGTAGACTCTGTCATCAGCAATTTCAGAGTCTTTGGCATGCTTGTAGCATTTATATTTATAAACAGTAATTCAATTAATATTTCCAAGTGCCATAATCAATAAAGAAAAATGGTCTGTGAATATTTGAATACAAAAGGAGTTCCAATGGTTTCTAAGCAAATGACATTTCTCTAGAAACTAAATTCTTAGCAAAAAGTTCACCTGTACTTTACCAATTATTTCCGTTATGTCATATTAAACCATTAGAATAGCTGACATAGAATATATAAAACATTAATACATAAATAATCTCCATGATATTTTCTTTGTGATGTAAAAATATAACAATCTCTTGAGTTTTGCCTTGAAAATAATTTTTAGATAATAGTATGCATTTTATTTTTAAATGTTAGCATTTGACTTACCCACACACACTTCAGTCATACTGTATTTGTTAATTTATTAAACATTTAAAATTCCTATTTCCTTTTATTCTGTTTCCTTGGAAACATCTATCCAAGAATAGATGCCAGATTTAGCAAATAAAAATATGAGATGCCCAGTTAAATTTGTACTTCAGAAAAACAAAAATAAAACTTTTTTAATATACTTATGTCACATATGCATTGCATGGGACATTCTTATAATAAAAATATTTTTCAATTATCTGAAATTCAAATTTAACAGGGATTTTTTTTTTAAATCTATTTGAATTGTTCTAGAATATGTCTCCTTGTGTCCTTTCTTATTGTGAAGTTTCCATTTTCTTTTTCCATTCTGTAATGTAACTGTAACTTTTCTCCATAGTTTTCTCTTATAATTCCTTGATAGTTATAATTTCCCTGATATATTTTAAATACTTAGTATACAAAAAAACAAACACTTAGCAGTTAAACTACACTCAATAAAATCTTCATGTAAATTATACAACTTTATTTAGATATATTTTTATAATATTGGTTATTGACTAGGAAATTATTTATTGTTATATTTATATAAGATACAATGCATATGAAAGTGAAAGTGAAAGTCATTCAGTCATGTCTGACGCTTTGCAGCCCCATGGGCCATACAGTCCATGCAATCTCCAGGCCAGAATGCTGGAGTGGGTAGCCTTTCCCTTCTCCAGGGGATCTTCCCAACTCAGGGATCGAATCCAGGTCTTCAGCATTGCAGGCAGATTCTTTACCAGCTCAGCCACAAGGGAAGCCCACAATACATATAGTGGGAGAAAATATTGACCCTAAATTGAGACACTTTGACCAAACAAATAAAACTGGTTCTTTCACAGCTTGTGGAATAATTTCTGTGATCTATGACTTGCAGACTAATGTCTTGAGCATTCAGGTTTAATTAAGATAGAGGGAGGTGGGAGGGGGAGCGGGATGGGGAATACATGTAAATACATGGCTGATTCATGTCAATGTATGGCAAAAATCACTACAGTATTGTAAAGTAATTAGCCTCCAACTAATAAAAATAAATGGAAAGAAAAAAAGATAGAAGCAATTGGAGAGTTGGAATGAATGCTTGTATTTATTATTAAATCTAAACTTTCTTCTGTGAATTATGCAAATTAATCAACCCATAATCTTTTTTCCTATTGGCCACAAGATATATGGTTTCTGGGATCTTTTGCTATATTAAATTGTCCACCAACTTAAAGCATATGTGGAGCACTGTTCTATGTATAGCCTTGAATTGGAAACCCCAGGATATGAGATAACGTATTTCATAACTGGTACATCAAGTCATTTTCTCCAATTAATCTGTCTTTAATAAAAACACTATTAATGGTAGCTACTACTTCACAGATAAGTGAGAGAAAATTGCTATAGTTACGATATCATGTCTCAAACGATTTTGTCACTCACATCCTCCTTAATGGTCATTCAGTCTATGAGTAAATTGTCAATATTAGGTAAATTACAAAACCATTTATGTAAAACAGCCATTGTTTTTCTTGCCACTCATTGGGAAGATATCATTGGTCATACTTCACCAAGATAAACTAACTAGTTTTAATATAGATAATTTTAAAAATTAGGTGAACTTAAACATCTGCTCATTTTCTTTATTATATTTAATTCTACTGAATTAAATGATACTAATTCAAAATCAAGGGTATTAGAAATGATCAAACTTTAATAGGACCACTATTATTATAGCATTAGATTGGAAATTCCCAGATATAATTAACATATATTAACACTGGTAAGTCAGATTATATTCTACAAATTTATCTTGTGTTTTATCATAAGGATACTAATAATAGCTAACTTTTTACCATGCTTGCTACATATTTAAATACATTATTTGTGTAATAACTTTTAAAATCTTTCCAAATTTAGGAATCAGAGAATTCACACAACAGAGCTGGGCTTTACCATGGCTTTTGTGTGTAATACTCACTCTTTGAGACGCTATAACCTCTGCTCTTCTGGAAGAAAGAGAACCTGGAATCAATCAATATTCTATCAATTAATTAAACTGTACAATCTCTTTTTGTGTGTCTTTGTCTTATAACTGAGGATGTGTAGTTTTTTTTTTTTTTAATCATATGTTCCTTGCAAAGAGTAATTTTCCAAGTAACATAAATTTTCATTTTTCTTTAGTTCAGATCAGGACATAAAGCTTGAAGCCTTGCAGATGAAAATCAGTTGAGAATGAGACAAATTCTTAAACTTCTCTAGAAAGCAAAGTATCTCCCCACCAAGCCCTCTAACCTTATTTATGTTTTCTTTACTTTATCCATATGTCATGTTTGCCATGTCAATAACAAAGCTATGAGTTGATTAATAGAAAAAATGCTCACTTTTGATTTTGTGATAACTGATAGAATTCTATGGATTTATAACATCAATGAAACACTTTGTTTTTGGAGTTTGATTTCTACTATGTGATAATATATCATCTGTTCACTTGAAGATTGTTGATATGATTCAATATCATCATAGTCTTTTTTTGTTTGAGGGCTTAGTTGTATCCAACTCTTTGTGACCCCATGGACTGTAGTCCATCAGACTCCTCTGTCCATGGCGATTCTCCAGGCAAGAATACCTGAGTGGGTTGCCATGCCCTTCTCCAGAGGACCCTCCCAACCCAAGGATCGAACCCAAGTCTCCCACATTGCAGGCAGATTCTTTATGGACTGAGCCCCCAGGGAAGCCCAAGAATACTGGTGTGGGTAGCCTGTCCCTTCTCCAGGGGATCTTCCTGATCCAGGAATTGAACCAGGGTCTCCTGTGTTGCAGGCAGATTCTTTACCAGCTGAGCCACCAGGAAAGCCCCTCTATCTCTATAGAACACTACAGTTTGATACACTGGAAGTAACCCAATTGTAATATGTGCACAAATTAGAAATATAATTTCTGGGCCTTCAATTACAACATATTTTGCTATATAGAATCACATTGAATCTGTTCTCTTATAATACACAGCATAAAGTAGAAAACTGATAATATAATATTGCCTATATTTGGAAACTTCCACATTTCAGTCATAGCTTATGATGCCAGTGTTTTTTAAGAACAAAGAATAAGTTAAACTCTTGGCCCTGACTTAGAGTTTTATTTATTAATATATAGGACATGTTTTCAAATTTAATTTTATGTTGATCCATATAGCTTAGCTAATTGCTTGGATGTTAAATGTATTATTGTAGACTTTATATTTCCAACATAGGAAAAATTTTATACATGTATGTTTTAAGACTATCTTTTTGAATTACATTTCAGATGAAAATGGGGGTTTGAAGCAGAAGGCCGTAAATCTGCACTTGTCTCATTATCTTACTGTTTGTGCCAACTAGAGAAATTCCAAATGGAGTTATAATGTTTCTGAACATTTGCTAGCATGCCAATTGAATCTACACTACATCAAGTAAAATGAGATGAGAGTTAAAAGTGTTCCTGCAAAGTAACATGAAGAATGACAAGACATACTTTAGACAGATCAAGAAATATGAATTTAAGGGCAAACTACTGACCTCTCCATTAGAAAATATTTCTGAAAGTACTTTCTAAATTGACTGCTATTATTATTATTTTTATAAGTTTTAGTCACTTTCTGCAGGAGAGTCAATTCATCATGACACAGTACCACCCAGTATGAAATCAAAGGCCAAATGGGTGGTCTAGACAAGCTCTTGTCATTGTTGTCCAGTTGCCCAGTCATGTCCAACTCTTTGCAACCCCATGGGCTGCCGCACGCCAGGCCTCCCTATCCCTTACCATCTCCTGAAGTTTGCCCAAGTTCATGTCCATTGAATCCATGGTGCCATCCAGCCTTCTCATCCTCTGACACCCTCTTCTCCTTCTGCCCTCAACCTTTCCCAGCATGAGGGACTTTTCCAATGAGTTGACTGTGCACATCAGATGATCAAAATACTGGAGCTTCAGCTTCAGCATCAGTCCTTCCAACAAGTATTCAGGGTTGATTTCCCTTAAGATTGACTGGCTTGATCTCCTTGCTGTCCAAGGGACTTTCAGGAATCTTCTCTAGCACCACAGTTTGAAAGCACTAGCTAGAACAAATACCAGTCAGAACCTTAACCTCCATGCTATGTCCGTCCTATCTATACACTACGTTTACATTGCACCAAGGAAATTGTGAACAAATATGATAGATAGACAGACAGATATATGTATGAACATACATATTTGGACCTGTAGATAAAACAACTTGCCTTGACTCAAACACCTTGGAAGGTGTTGATTTTCAATTTGTTTTTAATCTAACTTTACAGTTGAGCATGATGTCTGGCACTCAGAAAGAATTAAAGAAATTTTTTGAATGAATGACTTATAAACTATTCTCTTTTCTTTCTTTAAGTATAGTTGAGTTACAATATTATACTACTTTCAGGTGTGCACCATAAATGATTCAATATTTTTATAGATTATATACCATAGACGGTTGTAAAACATTAACTATATTCCCTGTGCTTCACCTTACATCCCTGTTACTTATTTATTTTATAACTGATAGTTTTACCTCTGAATCTGCCCCCACTTGGTTTGTTCCTTCCCCATCCCCTCCTTTCTGGTAACCAATAGTTTTCTTTCTGTATTTGTGAGGTTTTTCTCTATTGTTATATTTTATTTGAATATGTGTAAAAAAGAAATTTTTTTTTTCTGTAGGAATGGAAATTGTAGAGTTAAATATAATTGACATATTTTAGGATATTACGCTCACACATTCTGAGCAAAACAACTGAATGATGTACATTTTGAAAAATCACCATTTTGCTCCTTTTGTTGTATGTGGATAAATAGAATGGAAGAAAATGAATTATGTCATATTCAAAGGTAAAATAACTTTATGAATTCTTTAAGGATAAAAGATAAAGTCAACTTTTAGGATAAAGTCAACTTTCAATTGTCTATATTAATGTAAAATAGAAAAAATACAGGCTACTGAAAACAGATGACAAAAATGATTTATATCACTCTTTAGAAAGCAGAAATATACACAAAGGCATATAAACAAGCAAATGTTTAGACAAAAAATTACTGTATTCCGTGATTTACTAGCTTGATTCTACAAGCTTTCTCTAAAATGTCTGAAAAGGAAAATATTTAAAGCACTGGAGCTAATCCACTGGCGAGGAATCAGAATTAGATCAGATTTCAGTAATTAAATAAACTGAGCAGGCAGGGATGTCCCAGCAGCAGAGACTGCTAGTTCCTGGCCCAGTGTCTGTTCCCTGTCTCACCTCCCACTGACACCTAGCTTTCCCCCTCCTTCTCTGACGGTAGATGATATGTAGGTGTATGGTTGGATGTGGTTTCTGAAAAAAAAACAAACAAGAAAACCAACTGTTAACTAATGACGAAATTGGCATGCCCCTTATGCTTCTTCCTTTTTACCCTTCCTCCTGCCTGGAATTTTGATGTGAAGCCTGGTGCTCTAGAAGCCACCTTGAGAGCATGCGTGGGAATCTGTTTAAGAATGACAGAGCATAAATGTATGGCAAAAACCCCTACAATATTGTAAAGTAATTAGCCTCCAACTAATAAAAATAAATGGAAAAAAAAAAAAAGAACGACAGGGCAAATTACTGGAGAAGCCAGGAGGAGCCATGCTGCCTGTGACTCACTGCACCCCTGTCCCAGCTTCCATCCACTCATACCTGTTTTCCAAGTCCGTGCAACTACTTTCTGAATTCAGTATCTAGTTGACACTTTCAGCTTGTCTCATCCCATATATCAAAAAATAATCTTTACTTTCTCCTTTGTATCTATCTCATCCAAATAATCTTCTGCTTGCAAATGCCTGAGTACATTATCGAGTGAAGCATTTTTTTCTCATGCAAATTTGGAATACCATGGTTAACTTTGCCCTTTTCTATTTCCTAGATTAATATGAATATGTATAATTTGTGAATAAATTTTATCAGTTCTTCTTTCAAAATTATTCTTAAGTCCATTTATAGCATTCTCATTTCAAATTTCATTATCTCTGTTTAGTATCTTATTACTATGTGTTTGGGAAACTTCCTTTATTTCTTCATTCTTTTCATCATTTGTGTGCTACTTCCTTTTTCCCTCCTTCCTTCTATGCCTTTCCCAATGTATCTAGTATTACTTAATTTGTTTTTAAAGTCTCAATGGTTTCAAACATATTTCTGAAACCCATGTTTATTATGTCAATCCCTGTTCAAAAATATTCTGTGGCTTCCAGTACCTGTCTTATGTCAGGACTTCACAAATATATTACCACTTTTAAACTATTGCTATTTTAAATTAATTTATCTTGGAGTAAGGAAAAGTAGGAAGTGACAGCACTTTGAAAATTAAAAAAAAATAGTGTTTTTATTTATTTTCCTACAGCTGATCAAACCTATGTCTCCAGGGTCTCCTGCATTGCAGACAGATTTTTTTTTTTTTTCCTTCACCACTGAGCCACTGGGGAAACCCAAAGCTGTTTTAGTAACAAAGTGCTGAAAAGTGGGTGGCTTAAAACAATACATGTTTATTGTCTCATAATTTTGGAGGCTAAAAGTTCAAATCAAGGTGTCAGCAGGGCCAGACTCCCTTTGAAATCTGGAAGGAAGAATACCTTCTTAATTCTTTTAGTTTCTGGTGTTTGTAGGCAATCTTTGCCATTCCCTGGCTTGTATATATATTATTCCTATTTGCCTCCATGTCACATGCTGGCCGAGTCTTCACATGGAATTCTGCTTCCTGAGTCTGTGTTCCAACTTCCCTCTTGTTATTAAGTTACCAGTCATATTAGTTAGAGACCACCCTAACGATTCACATTAGCTTGGTTACATCGAAAAGACCATTTCCAAATGAGGTTACCTTACAGAAGTTAGGACTTTCAACACCTATTTTGGGGGAACACAATTCAACCCATGACAAACTGTATTTTTTGCATTTCTTACTTTAAAAAAAGAACCCACAAAAATCATGCTTCGTTAAATTTCTGCTGTGAATGGATTGTATCAAAAGTATAAAGAATTAAGAATTACTTTGTATTGGCAAAAAAGGGGTCAAGATAAAAGATTTGTGAATTTTGACATTTTTCATTTAAGCAAAAGCTTTGGTTCACTGATTCTGTATCTCCCATTCTTCTATCAAGTTTTTCACGGTAAATAAGTCAGTGAAAATCATTCTGCTTTAGATTAAGAGCCCTGTAACAGCTGAATCAGTCAGAAGCAGCTTGTTTCTAATGAAGTGGAGAGAGACAGTGTTCTAGAGTGGTGAGTCCCACCCAGAGTGTGGCATGCTACGGTACATAGTTTATTGGTCCAGAAGTGCTTTGAAATCCAACACAGTTTCAACTCTTCCCCTGTGAACAAGTCGAGTAATGAAAACTGGGCATGGGAAAGTTTAGCCACAACTCAAGGAAGGGATTAAAATTCCCTCTGTCATCCAACCACATCTGTTTGAAGAGTAAGAATATGAAGAATAGAAGTGGTTTCTCAGTGGTTTCTTTTCTTAGAAGTCTCTGATCTTAAGTAAACAGGCTCCATTTCCATTTCTAAATATTTTATGGAAGATGCAATCAATTCTATTGAAATTGGCTATAGGAAGACGTTATCAATATAAGCTGGTTAGATATGAAAAAGCAAGGCATTTTCTGGTGGGTTATAGGAAACGGGAACTGGAGAACTATGGCAGAACAAGTGTGGAGATTGCTAAAAGAATATTAAATCTCTTATGTAAATCCTATTGCCAGTGGATCAATATTCTTGACCAAGACAATGTAGCATTATGTCTCACGGAAAAGATAGGAGACAGAAATGTGGAATAGGACATATAGAAAATAAAATTTAAACTTGCAGGTCATTTTTGCCATCTAATTTGATCTGCATAGCCTTTAAGCTCTGGCTTAAAATCAAAGCTAACATTCTTAGAGAAGATACTAGCAAAAGCAATGTAGCTTCTTGATCTTAAAGAAGACCTGGGATATCAGACATACAAATAGAGTCCCAGAGAATTAACTGAAGTCCCAGCTTGTTTGCTTCTTTTGACCTCACCACAGCATGTAGGGATCTTAGTTCCACAACCCATAATTGAACAGCATCCCCTGTCTTAGAAGCACGGATTCTTCCCACCAGGGGAGTCCCTAAAGTTCCAAATTTAAGAAACAAACCAGGAGCAACCAAGTTGGTCAGTGAGGTCACTGGTACAAAACCAGTATTAAAAACCACAAAACAGGAACTGGCTTGGGACCACGTTTGTGAAAAAAGCCAGTGGTCTCAGTTTGCTGGGGAAAGGATTAGATTTTGCTGCTAGTTAAAATCTCAAATCATTAATCTGGCTTTCAAGGTTTTCATTAATTAATTACAATTTATTATCCTAATAGTGATTTCACACATATCTTACACATAGCAGAATTATTCTAGCTACATGAATGTCCTCGTGCTTTTCAGAATAAACTGTGTTCCTTATTAAACCTATATGTTTACTTTCCTCCCCCAGTGGGGTGCTACCACTTCTACTTGCCTACTTCCAAGCTACTCCCAAATGTTCTATCACCCAGTTTTATTAGTAACCAGAAGACACTATGCTTGCTTTGTTAACTATTCTATGTATGAATGCTTTATCTTTAAAACTCAATTTCAAATCCATGGAGAGCATTATTTGCTTGCTACTTTTGTTTGCTTTTATTTCCTTAGGTTCCAACTTTCTATCAACAGAGGAAAATATCAGCAAAGAACTATTATAGAAATAAAAAAAAAATCTATTCCTCATATTTGAAAAAAAAGCAAAAAAACCTTCCTCTGCTTTAACACTAGGCAGATGTTAAAAAAAGTACTCAACAAATATCATCCTTTCCTTAGTTTGATTTGATTTATACAGATACTGTTGTGGATTGACAAGCATCCCCCCCAAATATATATTCAAATCCTAACCTCTAGTACCTGTAAATGTGACCTTATTTGGAAATAGTAGCTCTGTAGAAGACAAAGTCATATTGAATGAGAGTGGACTCTAATATAGTGACTTGAGGCTTTATAAGAAGAGGGAAATTTGAACGCATGAAGTAGAAAACCGTGAAGACAGAAATAGAAATGATACATCCACAGCCAAGAAATGCCAAGGACTTAAGGCAAAGACCAAAAGCTAGAAAAGGCAATGAGGAATTCTCCCACAGAGACTTCAGAGAGAGCATGGTTCTGCTTACCCCTTGCACCTTGGTCAGTTCAACCTGCTACAACAGAAATTCCATAAACTGAGTGGTTTGTTATTGTGATTTTTGTTAAATTAGCATTTGTTAAGTAGAGTCTTAAGGTGTCAGATGATGTGCAGTTCAGCAAAGACCACAAGGGAAAGTGAAAGAATTTGTTACTCAGAGATCCTAGAGGAGGTACATGGCTGGCTTTGAGGGGCCCCATGGGGAGGTGGAGCCAGGCTACAGGTGAAGTGTGGACAGCAGGATCTGCAGCATGTAGCTTTTAAGAAATGTCCAAGGGTGGAGTACTTTGAAGTTCCCAGGCTGAACCTGAATTGGTCAGTTCGAACCAAAATTAGCAGAATTTTGTTAAACTTTTTGGGGATCTTAATACAAAGCGAGTACAGGGGAAGGAGTGAGGAGACAAGGGAGACTGTTTATTGCCAGGAACATTGAGGATGTCATGTAAGGACCAAACCCTTACCTGTGACTCTGTGGGCTGTTGTCTAGGGACATGCACTTGAGGGAGGGGCTATTGACAGTTCAGTGCCCCTCCAGCTGCTTAGCTACACGCAATGAATGCCAAGGTAGCACTGTTAGGGAGTAGGTTAGCTAATGGAGAAGGCAATGGCACCCCACTGCAGTACCCTTGCCTGGAAAATCCCATGGATGGAGGAGCCTGGTAGGCTGCAGTCCATGGGGTCACAAAGAGTCAGACATGACTGAGCGACTTCACTTTCACTTTAGCTAAACCCTTAATATTCACAAACAACAGATATTTGTGTCTCACAGTTCTGGAGGATAGAAGCTCAAAATCAGAGTGCTGACATGGACAGATTTTGATGTGGTGTCTCTTCTGGGTTGAAGACCGTTGACTTGTATTCTTGTAAGGGGAAGAGAGAGAGGATGGAAACTCTCTCATGACACTGATAAGGGCACTAGTCCCATTCATAAGAGCCCTATCCTCATGACCTCATATTATCCTAATTACTTTCCAAAAGAAGTGATACTATCATATTGGGTGGTAGTGTTTCACAATATGAATTGTGGGGGTCCATAAACATTAAACTATAAACCAAAGAATGTTACTTATCATTTTGTTTCTATAAGAATTAAGTCATTAGCCATTTTAATCACTGACTGACAGTGTACCCTAAAAGGAATTCAGGATGAAAACCTGAATGAGGTATCATATGCTTTGGAAGAACAGGCCCCTTAGATGGTTAGAGATATCTCAGTAAAAATAAATAAATAAATAATGATTCTAGTTTCTTGCATTTTCTCATGCATACAAAAGCACTAAAATCATCAACCAAGATATCTTGTGTCTAGCAGTAACTCAGTAATTTTTTAACTGAGATGTATGCTTGACTGCATGTATTAACTAGATAAAATCATATATAATGGTTTATATATACTGACATCTCCACCTATCTCTCGAAAGCAGGTCAGATCCTCAGAACAATCCAAGAGGCTATTTCTGGGCTATTGTCCTCAGTGAGATCTCAAATAAAATTGAAACAAACAGTTGCACATTTTTTCTTTCAGTTGACAAGATTATAAGACCTTGATTTTTGTACATCTACCTCCCAAACTGTAAAAGAATATATTTCTGTTTTTAAAGCCATCAAGTTATTGGTACTTTGTTGTAGCAGCCCTAGGAAACTAATACAGACTCCAATTAGCCCTTCAATGCATGTTTTGAAGATCAGTACTTAGTGGTTACAAGAAATTCTCTCAGGTTTCTTGGTCAATATAAAACTAACTCAAAATGGCAAACATTACTGAAATGCTTATGTAATTTTTATTAAATTAAATTCAAAGTCATACTTCAACCTCAAGTCACGTATCTGTAAATATATATAGTTGTATATATATTATATATAAGAAAGTGAAAGTCACTCAGTCGTGTCTGACTCTTTGCGACCCCATGGACTATACAGTCCATGGAATTCTCCAGGCCAGACTACTGGAGTGGGTAGCCTTTCCCTTCTCCTGGGGATCTTCCCAACCCAGGGATTGAACCAAGGTCTCCTGCATTGCAGGCAGATTCTTTACCACCTGAGCTACCAGGGAAGTCCAGTATATATCAGAGAATGTATATTTTTATATATTAATAAAAGTTATATATAAGATTATATTCATATTAGTTATATATATATATATGATTATATATACATATATATAAATATATATTAGGGAGAGAGAAGATGCAAAATTAGTGATTCTTATTAATTTTGTAAGTGAAAATCTCACAACCATAACCCACAATTCAAGGCCTGAGGCTGATGGGATAGAAATATGCACAGTTCCAACCCCATCTAGACATTCTGCTACTGGTAGATGATCCACAAACCACCAGAGATGAACAACTTAGAGAGGCCCAGATAAGGTCAGCTAATTTAAAACTATAAGTGAAATTTATTGCACATATCATAAATGCAAAAACAATACAATTAATCAAATATGACATTATTTTCAAGGGATCTATACTCAGGGGGAAATTGGTGAGAAGAAAAAGCAGAACTCAAGCTCCAATTCCAGATAGGTAAAAGTTACAAATCTATTTTTTTATCGACTGGAGAAGTTCATATCATAGGACTCTATTTATATTATCGCTCAGACTAATCAGTAGGAATGCCAGCCATAAAACAGCAGGAAAGAACACTCCCCTCCCATTCCACTGGAGCTAAGAAAGAAGAAGGGAAAAAAAATTAAGGCTAACACTTAAGAAAATCACTTGAAAACAGGCAAGCAAATTCTATGATCAAATGGTGTGTTTTTCTAGAAAATAAATATATAGATAAAATCATAATTTTCTTCATTTGCTTTTGCTTATACTATCTAACAAGGAACCAATGGTGTTAAAGTAATAAGCCAACTAATAATCACAAATGTCATTGAAAATAAGCTCTTTAAATTTGCTTTAATTTCAGTGTATTTTTTTTTTAAAGCATGATTGTCCGCCACCTTATTTTGTTTTTGAAAAAACTTTGTTACATTTTCCAACTGAGTTCTAGTAAGCCAGCCAACATCTTACTGATATCTGGTGTATATTTTGGAGTTTAAAGCATAAAGTCAGCAGTGACTTGCTGTGGGGTTAAGGAAAATAAGTTATTTCAGATTAAGACTCTAATTAGATAAATATCACTAAGAAAATAAGTAATTTGGTAATGTCAGCTAAATTTACAAAAGCTCATATTCATCTTTAAGTCAAAGGTTGTGTGTACAATGGCAAGCTAAAATGAAAAATTGAGTCAATTATTTCGATAATTCAGGTCTAAAATTGCTGCCATTTAAGAAGAGAATATTTAGTTAATGGGGTCATGATTTATGTAAATAAACTATCAACACTGGCCAATTAGCAATATTTCCTGTTTCACTGGAAATATACAGAATTATCTTAATGATTTTCATGGGAATATGTTACAAGAAATCATGTGAAATGAAAGACACAGAAGTTTTGATTAATCTAGTGAAGTAAAACTAAATATCTTGGTGCATACCTTCTCTTTGTCCCTAAATAAGATACTTTTAAAAAGCAACAAGACAAAATAAACAAAAACAGGGCCCAACAGGAATTGTGTTGAAGTCCAAACATTTGCCTTTTTCCATATCTTGGTTTTTATTTTTGAAACATTGAAAGGAGTTCTTCTACTGCTATTATTGCTGAAAGTGAATTGTAAACCTCAATAAAAGGTTTTTCAACACAATTACTTTTTAAAAAGCAATCTTAAAAAAGTAGAAATGAGCTTGTAAAACAAATGTTACCATCCTTTGCTTATTGGATTTCTCTCAATAACTGTCTCTTACTCACTGATCACCCCTTTTTGAAACTGGGACTTAGCCAATAAACATTTACTAATAATAATTTTATTGAATGTTTCGACATTAATATCACCAGCACCGTATATTTGCCTTTAATTTATTTAGCACATATATAGCAGAGTGGCTAATATGTCCCTATTAGCTCTGAGATAAGAAAATGTTCTTGCATTATCTTCAAAATTCCCTAATTTCAGTTAGCTTCATACCTAGTCTATGACATAAATACCTCAGTTTTTCAGATTAGATTATTGGAGTTTGGAAAGATTAGATAACTCTTTCCTTGGTCAGATTGCTAGTGATGTTAGAGCTTGAATTTAAACTAACAAGCTTATGGTTGTGCTTGTTACATCTAGTTGTTAAATGGAAAATATTTTAAATAACAAGCAAAGTAAGAAGTTACCCCTCCCCCGCTTCCCCCCAAAAAACACAGTCATTTTGTGTGTATGTTTGTGTGTCTACTAGGAGGGTGGTCAGCTGAATCCTGGAGTCATTCTGAGTCATAGCTAGCCATTGGAGCTTCAGGTTGAAATGCATCTAATTCTTTTAAGTATTTTGAAACTGTGGTTCACAAACTCTTTTGTAATTGAATTACCCAGGCAACTTAAATAAAATATCAGTGTTATGAAAAAGAGATGGACTTTTAAACTACCTTTTAAAGACTCAGGACAATATTATCTGCTTTCCACTATTTAGGGGCTAAAGACTTGCATGGTGTTGTCATCTGCTTATCCTAAAGGCACTCACCAAACTGGATGTTTAGTTTTTCTCAGGTGTCAAGATCATTCTTCTGAGAGGTCCTGCCTTTGTTGTGTTTTCCTGAAGTTCTGTTCTCCCTGAGTTTGCATGGATGTATGTGCACCTTCTGTTCATCCTTTTTATCCCAGTTGCTGACCCTTCCTCCTCTCCACCTCCTCCTCTACTTCTACCCAGCGCTCTTTTCTGCTCTTTTCCTTCCCCCTTCCCCTTCCTCCCTATAGTGCCCTCCCACTTCTCCTCCCAGACTGTTCCTTCCTCCATCTTCTCTTTCTCTTTGTTTCCTCTCCTCCCCACTCTCTGCCTTCTGACTCTAGTTTTTTCCAGCAGTTCTCTTTCCCACAACCTCCCCTCATCTCCTTTACTATCGCTGAGTCTTCTTCTCTAGCATATTCCATCATTATAACAAAATGATTAAAAAATGCAATTTCTCCACTCTCCCCACAAAATCATCTGAAAGGATAAAGGCGCATTTTCAGAACCTGGTTTATATCCAGGGAGCTATGTTTAGTTACTAGCGGATCTTATAGTTAACTTTGGAAACTGCCCTTTCTATTATCTTACATTCCTTACAAGTTAACAGTTCCACTTAGGTTGTCAGTCAGCCGGAAAACTGGGGGATTCACCAAGTATACATTGAACTTTAATATTTCCACTACCAGGAAATGCACTTCTTAAGAGTGGGCAATACATTTTATTATTTATCTATTATAAATAATAAGGAATCCGTCTGTGATATAGGAAATAGGAAGGCAAAGCAGGTTCAATCCCTGGGTTGGAAAGATCCCCTGGAGGAGGGCAGAGCAATCCACTCAGGATTCTTGCCAGGAGAATCCCATGGAAGGAAGAGGCCGGCGGGCTGCGGTCCATAGGGTCACACAGAGTCAAACACGACTGAAGTCACTTAGCAGGCATGGTGCTGGTGGTGGTGGTTTAGTAGCTAACCTGTTGTCTGACTCTTGCCACCCCATACATACATTTACACATTTACAGAACTTCTACAGAGATGGAGTCAGTGGACCTTTTACCACACGGGTGCTGAGCTTTCCACCACCCATCACCAGCATCTCCTTGCTAAGGGCTTTTTCTGGCCACCAGCACTGGTTCTGTCTGTGACTTTGGAAAGCTGGGAGAGCAAGGGAATTTGATGGGGGATGGGCATTCCTGGACCAATGATTGATGGGGTTTGGGATATAAATATCCATCTCTTGCTTCTAAGTATAGCTTTCAGTTGCTCGTTATACACTGGTTATCAGAATATCTTCAAGGGATTAAACTTTAACTGCCCACAAAGAGATGTAGAGAATACACAGTTAACAAAGTAAATAGTAATATGTCAGAAGAAATGTGAATTTTACTTGTTCCCCAAGTTGTTTTCTTCCTCTTCCTTGGTTTTTCCTCTCTCCTTCCTTCCCTCTTTCTTCTTTCTTCTCTCTTCACACTCTTTATTTCTTCCTGATTCGTTTTTGGGAAGATATCCTGTTCACACTTCTGTTGTGTGTTGTGTATGTGTAATCAAGAATGGATAGGAATTCCCATTACGTTTTTAGTTGCAAAGCCTCCTCTCTCTAGTCTTAACTGTTTGCACAAAAAGACAAGGACAGCCATGTAATGCTTATTTGTTCCATTGAGTTACTGAATACAGAGACAATTCAGAAAAGGAAAAATTACCTTTTAGCAAATGTCACAATATGTTTTGAGAGCTTTATTCATGTTTGTGCTCTCTGAGGTTTTGCATGATCTTAATTACTATAAAAGTTTTAATCATTTAAAGAATAAAAACATATGCATTAAATAAGCATAAAGAAAAATTTAAAAGACAAATGCATAATGCAAAGGATTATGCTGCTCTGTTACTGCCTTAAAAGTACACACACATACATACATATGCACACAACCAGAGCCTTGGCTTAGCAGTTCTTAACAGTTTCCCAATAGAGAACAGATGGAAACAAATGTCATTTTTGTATAAGTTTATATATTTTCAAATTTTATTTGCCTCATTTTAAAATCTTTCACTTGTTTCTTAATCTGTGCCTTAACCATTGCATCGTTTTGATAAATGAATTAGGCAAATGCTATTTTATAACTAGCATAAAAATTAAAATGTGACTTTCTTCCAAAAACTAATTGCTGAGTTGGCTTTTCAAAGAGACCCAAGCACATCAGAATTCATCTTCTTCCTCCATACATAGTTATTTCTGATTTTCTTATTTCTAACATTATATTGGTTTGGTCAGTCACTCAAGTTCAACTTCTTAAGATCAATACCTTTTGAATTATCAAATGCTGCCATATTTTTTTTTTTTTTCCAAATACAACGCCTCTGACATCCATTTAGGCTCCATCTGCACTTCTGAAATCCAATTTGTTGTGCACTATTCTTGTTCAAATACCACTCTGGCTGATTGGATTCTACACAGTTTAATTATTTCTAAAACACTCAATACAACAAATATGTCATGAGTGCCTAAAATATGCTAAGTACTATACTATAAAAAAGGAAATTATCATCTTCTGAGTGAAACACAAATAAACAATGACTCCAGAATTTGTTCAATGAAACTATAGAATTATATGCAAACGTGCAAGTGGCAGAACAGTGAGTGATATAGAGGAGGGGCAGAGAAAATTTCACAGGGTAAATGACAAATAAATTGAATTTTAAAAACCACAGGGAAGATCTCCAAGCAGATAAGGTAGAAAATGTGTAGAGAGGAAAAAAGTCCAAGGCCCAGAAAAAACATTGAAGACAAGTGTGTGACTTAGCAAGACTTTTGGCTGAAGACAACAAAGTAGTTTAATTATAATTATATAAATAGAGATTACCCCTATCCTTGCTTAAGGAGGCCAGAAATAGTTGCTCATGTTGATTCTGTCAGCCATATTGAACGCAGGCGGGATATAGCAAACCAAAGCTGCAGTACACATCTTCATGAAACTGGCTGAGATACATGGGGAAGGAATACACAAATCCAATATGGCAGTCTAAACACAGTGCGGGTTTCCCCAGTAGCTCAGTGGTAAAGAATCTGCCTGCAATGTAGGAGATCCCGGGTTTGATTCCTGGGCTGGGAAGAGCCCCTGGAGAAGGGATAAGTTACCCATTCCAGTATTCTTTGACTTTCCTGGTGGCTCAGCTGGTGAAGAATCCACCTGCAATGTGGAAGACCTGGGTTCGATCCCTGGGTTGGGAAGATCCCCAGGAGGAGGGCATGGCAACCCACTCCAGTATTCTTCCCTGGAGTATCCCCATGGGCAGAGGAACATGGTAGGTTGGAGTCCATGAGGTCGCAAAGAGTCAGACACAGGCTGAGTGACTAAGCAGACAGCACAGAGTTGTAAAAGCCAGAGGAGCCAGGATGGCTCTCAAAGAGGGAGTATCACATTAGGAATCTCAGCCAGAAACGTTCTTGCAAGAGAAGCCTGTTCTAGTAAGTAAAGTGAAGCTGGGAAGCACCTACACTTTGCATCAGGCTCTGTATTTCAGCCTAGATGATAAATGAGGGTGACTCATATAATTAGTAAGATATAACAACCTGGCACATTCTGTGAGCATTGAAGGATTTGAAGTTAAATTATTATATTTTAGAATTACTGTGATAGTTAAAGTATAAAGATTGACTTGCAAAAGGGTATCCAGGAAAACAAATCAGTTCAGAAACCATATAATGGCCCATGTAAACATCTTCTTTAATTCCTCCAACCGATTCTCTTTTAATCCCTCAAAAGAATATTACTTTGCTTCTTCCTCTATCGTAGTACTCGTAATGTTGTGCCATGTAAGCAAGAATTATGATTTCTTTACCTTTTTAGTTTTATACATGTATTTATTTATTATTTCAATACTCTAGCATTTACTATGTGCCAATCCCTGTTGTATGTGTTAGGGAGATAAAAAATAACAAGAGAATGGGATTTCCACTAACTTAATGGAAAAGATGGCTGAGGGAAGATTGATAAAATTAAGAGTTGTTTTGGTCATATTTATTCTGAGGCTTCTATTAAATACCCATAATGTTTAACCCCAGTTTTTTTTTCCATCTCAAATATTGTTGTTTATCCTTAAATGTTTCCACTTAGCATCCTCAGTCTTTACTCTAGCTTCCTAAACTTTTGAAACATAATTATTTTAATGTGCTTGTCAACCATTTCTATCAACTGTGTTATTTTTAATTTGATTGATTTTTATTGGTATTCAATGCTGTATTTTCATGTTTCTTTATGTCTGATAAATTGTTTTTTGAATGTTTGTAACTGAATTTTACTTTGTCAGATGCTGTTTTTCATATTCCCATAAATATTATTGAGCATAGTACTTGGGTGCAATTTTGTTACTTGGAAACAGTGATCATTGTCTCTTGTTGTCTGATGTTCCATAGCTTGAGTTGTTGCTTTATGTATTTTGTTCTTTTTCTCAGTTGTTTTAGGCAGGGGACTCAATGCCGTCCCTTTTACAACATCTTGTTTTAGAAATGGAAGCCCATTCAGTCTATAATTCCTTTCCTCTTGTCTTGTTAAATCATCATTATTAAGGAAAACATGTGAACATATTACAGAACACGTTTTACATGTATAGTTCAATGAGTTTTGGAAAATGTGTATACATGTAAGCATCAGCAAAATCAACACACAAGCCATTTTCATCACTCATAGATTCTTCCATTCCTTATTGTAGTGAACTGTCCCCCCAACCCAGCCACATGCAACCACTCATCTGCTATCTATAATGTAGACTGGTTTATATAGTTTGGAATATCACATGAATGGTTTTGTAGTATACAGACTTGTTTCTTGATCCCTTCACTCAGCATAATGATACAACATTTATCCGTGTATGTTCATTCTGTTTTATTGTTGAGTATCACTGAATTGAGCGACCTATAACCATTACTGATAAAGATGTGGCTGTTTCTGGTCTAGGATACTATGCTATTATGAATATTTGTACATAGATCTTTATATGAATATTTTGTGTTGGTTTACCCCTTCCAGTTATAGGTTTTATTTAGGAACAAATTCTCCTCTGTTATCAGTCTGACTTGGGACACTTTTTAATATCTTTAAATGTTTTCTTTCTTGGTACAGATTTTATAGTTATCACTGATAAAGTTTCCATAACCATTTCATTGTCATTAATAGAAGTTCCTCAGTTATAATCCCTGCATTTAATTTAAACTAAATTAAATTATAACACTTAATTGCAACTCTTTCTCTCATTTTAGGCACTAGGGAGTTTATTTTTCACCATTTTTTTTATTTTTCTGAATCATTAATCAAAATTTAGGAAACAAGCCAGCAAGATCTACAAAGATTTTTTTTTTTTTAGTAAATTCTGACTTTTCATTCTTATGAGAAAGATCCTTAGAATTGGGGGCAATTTATAAGTAGTCATTAGTCATACCCTGTTAATTCCTTCTGTTTTGCCACTGATATATATATATATAATTACATAGCAATATTGATATTCTTTATCATGTTTCCTGATATATGGCCTCTTAGTCTTTTGAGCTTTTTCTTACATACATTTATCACAGTTGCAAGCATATCTTTAATATGACTTCTTAAATATATATATATATATGTATACATATACATATACATTTCACAAAAACACTTTAAAGTCCACAATTGCAGAACTATTTAATTTACTTCTATATTTCTCATTGCCTAGCACATATAGAAGATCAATGTGTAATCAGTAAGAAGCTAAATTTTAAAAAAACAGAATTTTCTAAATATCTTGTTTAAAAATGGCATCAAACATATGTTGTACATCATAGCGTGTTTCCCCAGTAATATATCCATGGTCTATTAAAATAGAAATCTGTTTTCTACTCCTATGTTATCTTAAATATTCTATTCCCTTAGTTAATATTATATTCAAATCCTCCTTCACCTTCTCAGAGTCAATCATACTGTAAATAAACCCTCAGTATGCTTATACATGCCAAATTTTCCTCCATACTAGCAGGAGTGTATTTTGATGTTGATGAAAAACACAGAGTACACATCACTCAAAGAGAAATTTCCAAAAGGAAAGAGAAAAATATAGCAAGAGCCAGGTATGCATCTGGAAGTGTAGCTATGAGTGACCCCCTGCTCCTGGCCTCTGCTACCCTTTCTGACACATTCTGACACTATCGTCATTCTATTCTTTGTAAAGGCACCACAGCCTGACTGATGATAGTCAGGGAATGATAGTGACTGCAGTTGTGTTTTCTTCTTTATACTGCAGAAGTGGGAAAATGCCTTTTGCCATTTTTTGTTGTTGAGTTTGGAAGAGGACATTGGGGATGGTTTAGAGAGAGAATTTCTGATATCTTCTGGGTTGTAGTTAAGAAGAATTCATGAACGATTTATCATGCATTCTAAGGAAACATTTAATAAGTTGTTGAATAGAGCAGTTTTTTGGTAAGGATCATGAATTCACTATGAAGTGTGTTAGACTCATTTTTTAAAATCACATGGTAGTATTAAATTATGTTTTCTGGCTTAAGAAAAATCCCTGCAGGCAATCAGGCACATAATATAATCCTATTTGTAATGAAACATTAAATATATCACATTTCACATGCCATGAAAAAAGTATGAAATGATCTTAGTCCTCTTACCCAAATTAACAGTGTGAATACATAAAAGAGAAGCAGTGTGTGCAGTTATGTTTTCCACCTAATTTATAACTACTTTACATTCAACTGAGTTCAGTGTTTTATAGGTCATGCACTCTATACGCAAAATTTGAAGTCTTTGATGTTTTAGTGCATTTTAAATAAAAATTGATTCCCGCTGTGACTAATTTTGAAAACAAAGCCAAAAGAAAATGTTCACTTATTTTTGTGAAAAGCAACTTTGGCCATTCTCTCAAACAAGTTATGTAATGTATGTCATGGCAAAAACCTTGCCAATCGTGAGTTGCAAACAGTTACTTTTAACTGAGGATGGCTTAGGTAACTCAGTGGTAAAGAATCTGCCTGCCAATGCAGGACCCACAGAAGACTCGGGTTTGATCCCTGCATCAGAAAGAGCCCCTGGGGAAGAATGGCAACCCGTTCCAGTATTCTTGCCTGGGAAATCCTATGGACAGAAGAGCCTGACATGGTGCAATCCATGGAGTAGCAAAGAGTAGGGCATGACTGAGCGACTGAGCACAGAGATGGCTTTGAAAATTTACCATTGGTTCAGCCCAGGTTGTAAGAATGCTCTTTGAGAGAATTCAGAGAATGATTTTTCGGGAAATATGCTTATTAATCTAGAGCCGAGACTCCGAGCAAAGGAAAAAAACCTAAAGATAATATAATCAAAATTAATAAATTATAGGTTGGCAACCATTTCATTATTCACTGACTTCTTGAGTACTGAAAGGATTAATTGCTCAGTCATGTTCAACTCTGCGACTCCATGGACTATTGCCTGCCAGGCTCCTCTGTTCATAGAATTCTCCAGAAAGAATACTGGCTTGGGTAGCCAGTCCTTTCTCTAGGTGATCTTCCCAACCCAGGGATTCAACCTAGGTCTCCTGTACTGCAGGCAGAGTTTTTACCATCTGATCCACTAGGGAAGCCCATGTTGTCAATAGAAAGCTATGTGCTGTGTGAAAGTTATTAGTAAGGTATTTTGCATTTATTTTTCTTACAAAATTTTCAAAATCTGATGCGTTTTGCACATAAAAATCTCAATATAGACTAGTCACATGGTACATGTTCAGTAAATTACATATGATGACTAGTGAACAGCATATATCTAATGGTTCGTATTCTTAAGCAACTTTTTCACAGTGAAATTCCTCTCTTCTCTTTATACTCTTTACCAATGCAATCATCTTTGCTATCTCTTGATTCTCTGTAGCTCTACTTCTACAACTTTTAATTCATGCACCATCATCCACACCCAAATTATTGCAGTAGCTTGCCCAATAGAATGCTTCCTTCATGTCTCACCCCATCTGATTTTATTCTGACGTCCTAATGACCTTCTTTATTGATACATATGATCATATCACTCTTATGTTATAGGAGAGACACTCTCCCCATTTTGTCAGGATATGAGGTAGGGCCAAGGTTTATGGGTTTTAAAAATGTTCTCTAGGTAATTTTGACATGTGCCACTGGCTAAATTATAAGAATAATACTATTTCATCTCCATGGCCACAGACTGGGCCAGTGCTATTATTCTGACCTATTTCAATACACCACACTTTCCCAGTAAGTATTGGTTTGTGACAGGGGGACTGGCCCTTGAACTGAGTGCAAGCTTTGTCACACTGTGCTATTATATTTGGTAACAAATAAAATAAATATTTAAAAACATGGTAATATATTTCATCTACCAGAATGATTGCGGTTTATAGTGAAAGAGCTGCTAAATGCCTCCTTCAGCTTGTTTGTTTCTGAGTTGCTTGATGGTGTTTCCTATAAAAATGGTTTTCTTCTTCAAAAGATGTATTATAGTAAGAGAATTTGAATTACCCAAGTCTGAACTTGAATTCATAATTTATGTTACTGTTAAAGTATGATATGTAGACAAAGTAGATCAACTTGTCTATGTTTTTAATGATAAAATGTGGGTTTTCCTGATGGTTCCAGATAAAGAATCTGCCTGCAATGCAGGAGACACAGGGGACTTGGGTTCAATCCCTGGGTCGGGAAGATTTCCCTGGAGAAGGAAATGGCAACCAACTCCAGTATTCTTGCCTGGGAAATCCCATGGAGAGAGGAGCCTGGCAGACTATGGTTCTTGGAGTTACAAAGAGTAGGATGCAACTGAGCACATAATAAAATACAGAATATGAGATTGCTAGAAAAGAGTCAGAAAGCTATTATATGCTAATAAATTGCTGTTTATGTATTATAAATTCTTTATGATGTGGCTACAACTGTTTATTTCTCAGTTTGTATTCTAAAACAGAAATATATCCCTATAGGCTATATTTTTATATAATAAAGGGATTTCCAAATTACTCTTACTGGAAAACATATACATTCATACATCACAATTAGATTATCCTTTGGTAGAAATAAAAACTATTTTGTCACCTAAGGAAAATACATTTTCAAAAGCAATATTAACTTTTCAGCTATGAACAAAGTAAAAATAAATAAAATGTGTCTTTGAAGGCATTTAACTATATCTTCAAACTGCATAAAATCGAGAGCAACCTTAGGGGTTTTTTTTCAATGAAAAAGACCCCATTAATAGGATAAAAATGGAAATGGATTTTATACATACTTCCCAAGGCTTCTATTTGATAAGACTTTATAAGTAGTTTAGTAAGATGAAATAAAATGGCAAGATCAAAGCACACACAGAAACAGATTTCTTGCTGTGAAGCATGTAAATTGGGATGATGTAGCTAATGAAAAGTCTTATTTCTTACATTCTGTAGTTTTGCCTACAGAAACAAAAATTAAACATTTGATTAATACCAAGTAATTCAAACCTTTTGATTTAACTGGGAAAATACTTGATTTAAGTCATCTTTATAAAGCTTTCCTAAATATTCTGTCCTTTCCACAGAATTTATTGCAACTGTATAATGTGCCCCTGTGCATGAGGAACTGCAGATATTATTTGCTCGGTGGGATTAGGGTCATCTCCTTCGCTCTGTTCCTTCGTGGGTATGCGCCTGCAAAGCTGGCTTTTAAGTTCCTCAAATACACAACAAATAGTCTTATTATTTTTAGATTTTAGTTTCAGTATTATTTTCTAGAAAATCCTTTTATCATCCAAATTAAAGTAGGTCTCCATTATTTTTATCTTAGTAGCTTGTTTCCTTTTATGTCTTTGTATAGTTTGTAACTGATTTATTTTTGTTTGATTACTTGCTTATTTGTTCTTGGCTCTCTCTCTATCTTATAACCTTGTATGAGGAAAAGACGTGTCTGTTCATCAATCATTTCAAGTTAGTGCATTGGATAGTATCTGTCACAAAGTTAGTACCCAATAAATACTTGTTATCTCATATGAATAGTCACAATATTAAGTTTATTTAATGTTAATTGCATGCATTTTTCAAATTTCTGTTAGGATTAGTTTTTTAAAAAGATGTATAATTTCACTTTAACAATGTGAGAAGAGGATCATTTACTACAAGCTCAATGATTCAGATAAGAAAGATTTTAGTTGAAATGGAGCTTAAAAGTTAATATTAGTGCAAATTTGCTAAAATAGCCTAAAGAAATATTCAGATACAGCAAAAGTAATTTTCATGAAAATAGCCAGAACATCTATATAATATAATGTGAAAGACTTGTTCAAAGTGAAAATAGAGTAGAAACTAAAAGTTTTTCTCTTAGGAAAATAAGACACTAGAGATGCTAACTATACATAATATAAAAAGATATTGTATATGATTTTTTTAAATACACCAAAATTAAACATAAAATGGTAAAATGCAATCTTCTATTTAAGGTAGACCACCCCTATGCTTTTCTATGTTGAATAATTACTTAATTTTTAAAGTTAGCAAGGTGGTTTATGTATATTGGAATATTATGACACCTCCTAACTAGTTTTCCTTCTTCTACACTTAATTCGATAATGTCTAAAAGAGTAATCTTTATAAAACATGAGTCAGATCACATGTCCATTTGCATCCTGTATGGTTATGGTCATAGCTGTTCAACTCTGTCCTTGAGTCCAAGGGAGAGAGATTAAGTAAAAAAAAAAAAAAAAAAGTCAATTTGTTGGTTCAGAATTGTTTGTTGCAGTGAAATGAATGTTAACTAGTTTTAATACAAAAAAAACTTGTATTTTTACTGTACAAAATAAACACAAAGGGAGTGGGTGCAGATTTGCATAGGTTAAAGAATTGTTCAGAGAACTAAAGAAACTGACTCAAAAGTCATCCAAAATGACTCACAAAATCACGCTGCAGAACTAAGTTGCCAAGAGAGTGACATACTCTGCCACAATTTGGAAATGGCCAGACAACTTCAGCATCAAGCATCATGCAACTTCTGCTGCCATCTGTGCCAGTAAACTTGTGGGTCTGCTTTCCTCCCAACTTAATTTATTTAAACCACTCTCTCCCATGCCTTGAGTGAGTCAGTGAGTGAGTAAAAGTCACTCAGTTGTGTCCAACTCTTTGCATTCCCATGGATTGTAGCCCAGCAGGGTTCATTTTCCATGGAGTTCTCGGTTCCTTTTTTGATTGAGAGGAGGGTTTGTGTATATATGTTTCTTACTAGAGAATCTGCAGAATCAGATCAAAAGAATTCCATGAAAAGGTAGCGTAAGAGAAAGTATGGGACAATTTCATTCTAAAGAAAAAAATTTTAGTATCATGCATCATGACTCAGCTGCTGCCTTACTACCTTGATTTTGTTTGAAATACTGCAAAATATGAAATTTATAGGTTACATTATATAGATATTCTTGCATAATGACTACATATTGCATAGATATAAATCTTTGACATTTTACTAGCAGTTGTGTTTTGCAAGCATGCCTAATAGTGGTGATTTTTGAAGAAGAGATAGAAGATAAAGAGTCTAAGACTAGATCTAAGGAGTAGTCTGATACAGTTTAAAAAAAAATTCCCAGTGGTTTTTACAGTGGTTATTGTTTAGTGGCAAACAACTTATAAATTAAGCAATGTCTCCAAAAACCACTTTGAAAAGACAAGACTTTAAATACAAATCAGATTTATTTGTAAAATTCTGTAAAAGTGCTGGTTATTTTAAACAACTAATTGTACTCTCATATCAAAACTGAATTAAGGTTAAAAAAGAAAGGAAGAAAGAAAAGAGAGAAAGAAAAACAGGAAGAGAGGGAGGGAGAGGGGAAGGGTGGAAAGAAAGAAGGAAAGAAAAATGAAAAGGCTACAAAATCTCAGAAAATGAAAAGTCACTCATTTGGTAAGTAACCAGTAATGCTCCACATGGAAATATAGTGAATAAAATACTAGGAAGTATGTTGGTACAATAGACAAAAGGATTTCATGATCAAATACTACAATAAGGTGATATACTGATACCATGTAACATATGCTGAAAAGATTTATGCAAAAAACTTCTATATTCAGGTTGACAAGAGAACAGATATTCCCAGGACATGTTTTGCATTTTCAAGATTTGTAAATCATAGTTAAATTCAATAAAGTAGTTCCTGGTATGAAAAGCCAGTGAAATAAATAATGACCAAGATATATTAAAACATGGTTTTCACATCTGAAAATAAAGGTGTGTGTCAGAATCCATGATTAGATTCATGAGGGGTTTTCATGTCTCCTGCAAAAAAAAAAAAAAAAAATCACTTTTATCCTTTTTTTTTTTAATGGAGAGGTGCTAATATAAAAAATTCTTGGAAATAAAGTTAAATATTTCTTAAGAATGTTGCAAAAATTTTTTGAAAAAAGACACACAGATCAGTTTACTCAAGGGCATTTAAGGAAGTGTGTGAAAACCTGGACCAAGTGTATATAAATCTTGTGCAACATGCAGAAATTTGGTGACTGAGTCAAAGAAGAGTTCTCAGTAGCATGTTTAAGCTAAAAGTTGAATTGCAGAAACCACCTTCAAGAAAGAGTAAGTCAGGTTTTAGTGAGTATTTTGAGGACGTGGCAGGTCTACAGAAACTAGGCTACTGTCAGACTCTTTTCATCACCTGAGCCTTTAGAAGAAGAAACCACAGTGTCCTGTAGAAAATGCTTTGCTCCCAGTGACCATAGTCTTGGTTGTAAACCAACCTGACAGTTTTAAAAGGAAAATGAGCCTTTGGAAAAATCAGGCTGCCAAAGGAAATATTGACGTGTTTCCAAGCTGCTTGGTTTTGACAGAGAAGAAGAATATCAGAATATCCTAAGTCTCATTGAAAATCACCTAAAGGAACTGCACAACGAAATTAAAGAGAATTCCCCCACCCCGACTCTTTTTCAACACAACTGAATGACTGGGAGCACCGTTTATCTAAGTCTTCTGCCCCGTGAAGGAACTTGACTTCAGCAAAGAGGAGGAACTTTGTGACCTGCTGAGTGGCCCTTTACTCATGATAAGATTCCATGAGTCTGATAAAAGTTTGGAAGCCTATCTTTCCATTAGTAGGAAAGCAATAAACCTTTTCCTGCAGTTTCCCACATCTTTATGAGTAAGTGAGTTTATTGTTTGTTTGTTTGGCAAGCATCCCGAGCAAGGACAAAAATCATCAAAGTTGAAAATGAAATATGTATGTGTTCAGTCACATGTGACCCCATTTGAGTGTTTGTTCAGGTCAGTTCAGTCGCTCAGTCGTGTCCGACTTTTTGCGACCCCATGGACTGCAGCATGCCAGGCTTCCCTGTCCATCACCAATTCCCAAAGCTTGTTCAAACTCATGCCCATTGAGTCCATGATGCCATCCAACCATCTCATCCTCTGTCGTCCCCTTCTCCTCCTGCCTTCAATCTTTCCCAGCATCAAGGTCTTTTCCAAAGAGTCAGTTCTTCGCATCAGGTGGCCAAAGTTTTGGAGCTTCAGCTTCAGCATGAAGTCCTTCCAATGAATATTCAGGACTGATTTCCTTTAAGATTGTCTGTTTGGATTTCCTTGCAGTCCAAGGGACTCTCAAGAGTCTTTGCCAACACCACATTTCAAAATCATCAGTTCTTAGGTGCTCAGCTTTCTTTATAGTCCAATTCACATCCATACATGACCACTGGAAAAGCCATAGCTTTGACTAGACGGACCTTTGTTGGCAAAGTAATGTCACTGCTTTTTAATATGCTGTCTAGGTTGGTCATAGCTTTTCTTCCAAGGAGCAAGTCTTTTAATTTCATGGCTGCAATCACCATCTGCAGTGATTCTGGAGCCCAAGAAAATAAAGTCTGTCACTGTTTCCATTGTTTCCCCATCTATTTGCCATGAAGTGATGGGACCAAATGCCATGGTCTTAGTTTTCTGAATGTTGAGTTTTAAGCCAACTTTTTTACTGTTTGTAGAGGAAATGAAAACTCAGAACTCATATTAAGATGTATATTTCATTTGTATTTTTAGTTTCAAAAACAATAACTTTAAACGTAGGAAAGCCTACAAGCATATATATTACATACATTTACATATAATTACTACATGTATAGTAATTTTTATTACTAAATATCTAAATAGTTGAACTCTAAAATATGACTTAGAATGAAAATATTGTTTTGAATGCCTTGAGTAAAATGTGTCATAGGCCATATATTAATTCAAATTGTTTTTGTTTTAATAGTTTTGTTATTCAACATGATCAAAAATATGTTGTAAATAAAATTCATAAAATCTACTTACAATTTGTGCTTAAATTTGCTCTACTTAAACTCTTAAATTCTTTTCTGATTTAACATGCCGTTTATCCAAAATATATAGGTTGCCTTATGTGTATATAAAATTTATGAAAACAAAACAGCCTGAGTTCTGTGTCTGTGCTTAAGTTTTTTTTTTTTTTTACTTGAAAGATTGGCTAAAAACCCATTTTTTTAATGTAAAATATACACTAGCATATACCATATATTATATACCATATACCATAATTATCTTTCACTGTAAAAGCTTATGACAGTTAGACCTATTTGAATAAGAAAATTGCATATAATAGAAAATTTATTTTAAAAGAATTAAGAAAGAAGAAACTCAAAAGTTTTCTTTAATCTAGATTTTTGACTTTCATTAGATTTGATGCCTGTGGTGGGAATAGAAAATTATACAAATAGAGAAGATCAGTTAATTGGCAAATAAACATATCCACACATAAAAATATTGTTTTCACAGAAACACACTGCAAACAATTATTGTTTTTTACATTTTTTTAATTGATATATAGTTGATTTACAATGTTGTGTTGATTTCTATTATACAGCAAAGTGATTCAGTTCTACATGTAGATACATTCTTTTTTATATTCTTTACCATTATAGTTTATCACAGGATATTGAATATAGTTCCCAGCGCTATACAGTAGGACCTTGTTGTTTATCCATTCTAAATGTAATAGTTTGCATCTACCAACCCCACATTCTCAATCCATGCCTGTCCCCCAACCCTGAAATCTCCCACCTCCTGCGATGACAGTTTTCTCTATGTCTATAAGTTCGTTTCTGTTTCATAAATACGTTTATTTGTCATGTTTTAGATTCCACATATGTGTGTAACATCATGATATTTTTCTTTCTCTTTCTGACTTAATGTCACTTAGTGTAATAATCTCCAGGTCCATCCATGTTGTTGAAAATGGCATTATTTCATCCTTTCTTAGAGCTGAGTAGTATTTCACTGTATACATGTACCACATCTTTATCCATTCACCTGTTGATGGAAGTTTAGGTTGTTTCCACATCTTGACTATTGTAAGATAGTGCTGCAATGAACAGTGGGGAGCATGTATCTTTTCAAATTAGAGTTTTCCTCAGATAGATGCTCAGGATTGGGGTTTTAGGATCATATGAACCTGCATACTTTTTAAATAGTGGCTGCACCAGTTTATATTACTGGATTATAATTTCTATAATTTATGGATTATGCAAATGTTTAAGTTATTATGTGGTTTCCTAGGTCGCACAGTGATAAAGAATTGAAATAGTAATCCACTTCAGTATTCTTGCATGGAAAATCCCATGGACAGAAGAGCCTGGTGGGCTATAGTCCACGAGATCACAAAGAGTCAGTCACAACTGACTGACTAAGTACACACACGCACACATTAGAGATTATAATTTTATGTAGGGGTTCAAAATATTTGAACCATTCCTCCAGGGTAAAATTATTAATGAAGGATAATATATAATATCTAATATTTATTTCAAGTTTTAATAATCTATGTTTTTTTTAACTTGAAAATGTTAATAACTAAAAGGACAAAATTGTGAATACGTGATCAATGTAGATAAATATATTTTAGAGGGTTATTTTTAAATGTTACACAATATGCGCCATATTGCTATGTAAGAAATGGATTTTAAATAATCTTACATGGAGGACTTGTTAACATTTCATTAGTCTGTATTTTTTATTGAAAAGTAGATAGATATTCTGGTGTCAAAATACTAATAAAAAAATTCCAGAAACTCTTGTATTGAAAATACATACATATATACATATATACATGCATACATATAAATAAATAGTACTCCATAGTGTGAAAATACCCCCCAAATAAATAAAAGCACATATGTTATTTTTGATCCATGAAATGAGAGGAAGAAATGCCAGGAGACAAATATTGCTTATGATTTCACAAGGTTTAAAAATAAAAACAAAACAAAACAAAATATCTAGACAGGAAATGGAGTGGGTTGTCTGAAATGACATAGCTGTATGCAAAGAAGTTACAAGTTTTTCATTATCACACTCTCTACAACAGCCAAAATATGCATCTCAACGTGAAAATCACACCATCATCTAAATACAGATGAAAAGCAATTTCTCACTCCAAAGCTGTGCCTTTGAAAAGATACCTATATGTCTTCTTTGGAGAAATGTCTGTTTAGTTCTTTGGCCCATTTTTTGATTGGGTCGTTTATTTTTCTGGAATTGAGCTTCAGGAGTTGCTTGTATATTTTTGAGATTAATTCTTTGTCTGTTTCCTCATTTGTTATTATTTTCTCCCAATCTGAGGGCTGTCTTTTCACCTTACTTATAGTTTCCTTTGTTGTGCAAAAGCTTTTAATTTTCATTAGGTCCCATTTGTTTATTTTTGCTTTTATTTCCAATATTCTGGGAGGTGGGTCATAGAAGATCTTGCTGTGATTTATGTCGGAGAGTGTTTTGCCTATGTTCTCCTCTAGGAGTTTTATAGTTTCTGGTCTTACATTTAGATCTTTAATCCATTTTGAGTTTATTTTTGTGTATGGTGTTAGGAAGTGTTCTAGTTTCATTCTTTTACAAGTGGTTAACCAGTTTTCCCAGCACCACTTGTTAAAGAGATTGTCTTTTTTCCATTGTATATCCTTGCCTCCTTTGTCAAAGATAAGCTGTCCATAGGTTCGTGGATTTATCTCTGGGCTTTCTATTCTGTTCCATTGATCTATATTTCTGTCTTTGTGCCAGTACCATACTGTCTTGATGACTGTGGCTTTGTAGTAGAGTCTGAAGTCAGGCAGGCATGGGCCAAAGAACTAAACAGACATTTCTCCAAAGAAGACATACAGATGGCTAACAAACACATGAAAAGATGCTCCACATCACTCATCATCAGAGAAATGCAAATCAAAACCACAATGAGGTACCATTACACGCCAGTCAGGATGGCTGCTATCCAAAAGTCTACAAGCAATAAATGCTGGAGAGGGTGTGGAGAAAAGGGAACCCTCTTACACTGTTGGTGGGAATGCAAACTAGTACAGCCACTATGGAAAACAGTGTGGAGATTTCTTAAAAAACTGGAAATAGAACTGCCATATGACCCAGCAATACCACTTCTGGGCATACACACTGAGGAATCCAGATCTGAAAGAGACACGTGCACCCCAATGTTCATCGCAGCACTGTTTGTAATAGCCAGGACATGGAAGCAACCTAGATGCCCATCAGCAGATGAATGGATAAGGAAGCTGTGGTACATATACACCATGGAATATTACTCAGCCGTTAAAAAGAATTCATTTGAATCAGTTCTAATGAGATGGATGAAACTGGAGCCCATTATACAGAGTGAAGTAAGCCAGAAAGATAAAGAACATTACAGTATACTAACACATATATACGGAATTTAGATAGATGGTGGCGATAACCCTATATGCAAAACAGAAAAAGAGACACAGAAATACAGAACAGACTTTTGAACTCTGGGGGAGAACGTGAGGGTGGGATGTTTTGAAAGAACAGCATGTATATTATCTATGGTGAAACGGACCACCAGCCCAGGTGGGATACATGAGTCAAGTGCTCGGGCCTGGTGCTCTGGGAGGACCCTGAGGAGTCGGGTGGGGAGGGAGGTGGGAGGGGGGATCGGGATGGGGAATACATGTAACTATATGGCTGATTCATGTCAATGTATGACAAAACCCACTGAAATGTTGTAAAGTGATTGGCCTCCAACTAATAAAATAATATTAAAAAAAAAAAAAAAAAGAAAAGATACCTATAAAACTATTTGAGTTCTGGAAATGGAGAATGTGTGTTTATTGTTGACTCAGGCTCTGCTGTATTTTGCCAAGGTTTTGAGGAAAATAGTACATGAAAGATAATCCTCCTGTATAAATTAATATCAATTCTATTAAACAATGTATTGAGCACTTTCATATTATGTAATTTAGAAGTTATTTTAGAACCTATTTAATTTCCTTTCCTGATAATTAATTCCTTGGAAGTACTATATCCAGAGTCTTTTCCTCAATGGAGAAAAGTTTTTATTTGCATACCCTCTATCTTTTCAATCTCATGGCTTCAGTTTTATGACAATACAAATCCCACTCCTGAAGGGTTATAATATGGAAAAGAGATAGGTTTTTTGTCAGTCACACAGTTAATGAAATCTCCTTTCTGGAATTGAAATCACATACTTTCTCCAATTGCATTTGCTTATCTAGCTGATACAAGTGTTTATCAACCACTAAAGTTTGCCTTAGAATGCACTGATTATGTGGACAGACAGAATTAAAGGCTAATAGATGTTAAAGAGTAAGGCATTTGAAGAGAAAGGATAAAGAACAAGTGAGAGGGGAAAAAAGTGAGAAATATTTGCCTTTGTACAGCAAACTTCAACAAGACTCTTTGCCTCTAGGATTACCAGCAATTATTCTTCATTTTTATTTTAAATACTGTTTATTACCAGCATTCTGGTAACGTGGTAATGCTGAAACTTCGAGAAATAATCTTTAAAATACTGAATACATCTTGAATTAGCAAGTAAAACTAATGCTATGAATGGATAGCTCATTATTATGTAATTTGGGTAATACTGAATTCAAGTCTGGATGACATATCTACTTTCCATCAAGATCTTTTAGGGTTAGTCTGAATACTGCTAGTTTTAGTTTCATTTCATGCCCATAGAACTATGAAGATGACCATACCTCATAAATGTAATTCATCCACTCTTTTAATGCCCAAATTAGAAAAATAAACTAACCCAAACTCAGTAAATTTACAATGGGAAATCAGAGAAAATATTAAAAACACTCCAGCAATAACAGTGCATCTTTTTTCAAAAACACATTTTATTGAGATACAATTTATACCATAATATTCACCTACCCACTTAGTGGAACATTTCAATTACTTTTAGTATATTTACAGTGTTACACAACCATAATCATTATCTAATATTAGAACATTTTCTTTACTTCACAAAGAAATCTCATACCCATTAGCTGTCACTCCCCCTTTCCCTCCCCACCCAAACCCCAGCAAGTACTAATCTACTTTCTGTCTGTAGTTTCATCTATTCTGGATGCTTCTCACAAATGAAATAAATAATAGGCACTTTTCTGTCACTTGCTTCTTTCACTTACCATAAACATTTTGAGATTTATCCATGATGTAGAACGTGTGTGCATTATATTCCTTATTATCATGGAATAATTTTCTACACAATTTCTTAATTTCTTTTTTTGGATTATTTCCCCTCTGGGGCTGCCATACATAGTGTGGAATAGCAATATATCTTGAAGAATAAAACACTGGATGGCATCACCAACTCAATGGACATGAGTTTGAGCAAACTCCCGGAGTTGGTGATGGACAGGGAGACCTGGCGTGCTGAGATTCATGGGGTCGCAAAGAGTTGGATGACTGAGCGACTGAACTGAACTGAAACTTGATAAGCTTGTCACTGTGTTGCTGACTCTGCAGCAGACCCTTGGTTCCCCTGATGAAACTGTTACAAAGATACAAATCAGGGTTATTTTTAAGATATAGTTTAACTTCCAGTTGATACAATCCATCTGGTTTCTCATTTTCTAAAGTAAAGGGACATTATGTCACTCTTCAAAGACTATTTTGACCAAGTATTTTGTTATATACTAGACTTTGGAGAGTATTTTTTAGGGATCTAACATTATTCTGAAACCTAGATTTCATTAATATAGTGTCAAGGTAAAATTTTCAAAAAGTTAAAGATAATAATGTCACACAAATATAATTCTTGCATGTGTTAAAATTCAAAATTTTACTTAACTCATGAGTTAGGGGATAATAAAACAGTATACATAGTTCCAAAGGATACTTTAGAAACAGAATTTATAGGTATTAAAAAAAGAATAAGATTTTGTCTGATACAAAACTAGTTATGGGTAATAAAGTCATACCCTTAGGATTATCTTTTCTCCTCAACACAAATATTCAGGTTAACATTTAAGAACTGTATGGTGTCTTGACTTTAATCAACATGTAAATAAAAAGTAAAGCACAAGTAAATTTTCCTAGAGAATAAAATAATTCATGAAAATGCCCTTGTATGTCATTGAGGAAACATTCTGATGTTCTCCTCATCCCTTCTCTTTTTTCTGAATTTTGGGTATTTTTGCTCAATAATATAATGCTGCAGCTAATGTAGATGCAATTAATATTAACAACTTTGTTACCATTCATTTTTTTTTTCATTTTTGTGTTGCACTTTCATTTATTCTGGTAATAATTGAAACAGTAATACCATATTACCTTGAAGAAACACAATAACTTTATTTGCTGAGTTGCCATCACTTTTCTATTTTCTAACTTTGTCTGCTTCAGTGTTTTCCTTTATCCTTCAGGTTTAGTTGATATAAACACACCTTTCTTATTTTTGTATAGTAACTAATCTTAGCATGAAAAGATTTCAAAAATCTATTATGAGTAAGTTGGATCATGGTATGGGTAAGTCTCAGTGTATATGTTTTAACTGATCTCTCCATTTTCCAGATCTTGCTTTCTTTCTTGTTGCAGTAGCCTTAGTTTATAATGTAATGTAAGTTTCGTGTTACAACACTGCGTCACTGTATTTCTGATTCCCTGTGCCCTTTAGCATGCTCACTACCAAAAATTTAGTTTCTGCCCATTACCATACAGGTAATTCCTGTTATGCATCTCACCCTCCTCCAGTTCCTTTGCCTCTGATAACTTCTTGTTGTTGAGTCACTCAGTCCTGTCTGACTCTTTGAAGTCAGACATGGACTGCAGCACGCCAGGCTTCTTTGTCCTTCACCATCTCCCAGAGCTTGCTCAAACTCATGTCCATCAAGTCGGTGATGCCATCCAACCATCTCATCCTCTATTGTCCCTTTCTCCTGCTGCCTTCAATCTTTCCCAGCATCAGAATGTTTTCCAGTGAGACCTTTTAATTTCAATGAGACCTTTACCAAGAAAGGTCTGTCTAGTCAAGGCTATGGTTTTTTCAGTAGTCATGTAAGGATGTGAGAGTTGGTCTATAAATAAAGCTGAATGCGGAATTGATGCTTTTGAACTGTGGTGTTGGAGAAGACTCTTGAGAGTCCCTTGGACTACAAGGAGATCTAACCAGTCCATCCTGAAAGAAATCAGTCCTGAATATTCATTGGAAGGACTGATGTTGAGGCTGAAACTCCAATACTTTTGCCATCTGATACGAAGAACTGACTCATCTTGAAAGACCCTGATGCTGGGAAATATTGAAGGTAGGAGGAGAAGGAGACGACAGAGGATGAGGTGGTTGGATGGCATCACTGACTCAATGGACATGAGTTTGAGTGAACTCCAGGAGTTGGTGATGGACAGGGAAGCCTGGCATGCTGCAGTCCATGGGGTTGCAAAGTGTCGGACATGACTAAGCGACTGAGCTGAACTGAACTTGACTATATGGACCTTTGTTGGCAAAGTAATGTCTCTGCTTTTTAATATGCTGTCTAGGTTTGTCATAGCTTTTCTTCCAAGGAGCAAGTGCCTTTTAATTTCATGGCTACAGTCACCATTCACAGTTATTTTGGAGTCCAGGAAAATAAAGTCTGTCACAGCCTCCATTGTTTCCCCATCTATTTACTGTGAAGTGATGGAACTGGATGCCATGATCTTAGTTTTTGGAATATTGAGTTTTAAGCCTGCTTTTTTTCTCTCTTCTTTCACTTTCATCAAGAGGCTCTTTAATTCCCCTTTGCTTTCTGCCTAAGGCTGGTGTCATCTGCATATCTGAGGTTATTGATATTTCTCCCGGCAGCCTTGATTCCAGCTTGTTCTTAACTCTGATAGCTACTACTCTGTTTTCTGTGTCTATGTGTTTCTTTTTGTTTGCTTTAGTGTGTTCATTTATTTATTTTTATTATTTCTTATTCCATGTATAAGGGAAATGCTACAATATTTGCCCATGTCTGACATTTTTCACTTTGTACAACACCCTCAAGGTCACTCATGACAAGATGTCATTTTTTTGTGTGACTGAGTAGTAATTTCAGTGTGTGTGTGTGTGTGTCTGTGTGTGTGTGTGTGTGTCTGTGTGTTATCCATTCATCTGTTGATGGACACTTAGGTTGCTTCCATATCTTGGCTATTATAAATAATGTTGCTATGAATGTTGAGGTCCATGTATCTTTTTCAAATTAGAGTTTTTGTTTTCTTTGGATATAAACCCAGCAGTGGAATTGTCGGATCATATGGCAATTCTATTTTTATTTATTTATTTATTTATTTATTTATTGGCAATTCTATTTTTAGATTTTTGAGGAACTCCCATACTTTTTTTTTCTTAGTTGCTGCATCAATTTATAATTTCACCAATAGTAAATATTGGATTCCGTTTTCTCCATATCCTCACCAACATTTGTTATTTGTAGAATTTTTGATGATAGCTATTCTGACAGGTGTGAGTTGATATTTCACGGTGGTTTTGATGTTCATTTCCCTAATAATTAGTGATGTTGAGCATCTTTTCATGTGCCTGTTGGCCATCTGTAATAGCTTCTTGGTAAAAAACATCTATTCAGATCCTCTGCCCATTTTTTAAATCTTTTTTTTTTGGTTCTTGTTGAGTTGTGTGAGTTCTTTATATATTTTGGACATCAATACCTTACTGGATGTTTCGCTGCAAATATCTATCTAAATATTCCATCATATCTAAATAGCAGGAGAATGTGACAAAAATTAACAATAACTTGTAAAAAAATTCCAGAGTATTTATTAAAGCAAAATATGATGGTGATTACTTTCCTATTTTTGCCTTAAAGAATTATATGAAAAATTGGAATGAATTTTGAAAATACTGATTTGGGAAAAACACTGATGAATTACAGTTTACAAGTTATGTGGAATCTCATGAAATCATTTGACAGGCTTCCCTGGTGGTTTAGTGGTAAACAATCCTCCTGCCAATGCAGGAAATATAGGTTTGATCTCTTGATTGGGAAGATCCCCTAGAGAAGGAAATGGCAACCCACTCCAATATTCTGATTGGGAAATCCCATGGACAGAGAAGCCTGACAGACCATAGTCCATGGGGTTGCAAAAGAGCTGGACATGACTTAGTGACTACAAAACAACAAAGTCACTTGGCAATAAGCAACAATCACTTGTAAAGAGATATACTTCTCCACACAGCCTGTGTTCTAAAACTGATAGAAAATCCAAATACTGACCCTGATGCATTCTCTACTTAACCCCAGATGAACAAGAGTACAATCAGTAACAGAGAGATCCATTGATTTAACTAGTTTCTTTTTGTTTTAATTGAAAAAGAAATACTTAACTACATTTAGAAGGGGAATTATCCTCTTTAAACCCATTGATTACTCTGACAATGGTGTATGGGACTTCATTAATTTGTCTACGAACTTCTTATAAGTAATCCTGCAGATAAAGTCAAATTCCTCCAAGAAGAGAGCTACAAAAGAAAGGCTTGTAGTAAAACCTGTAACCTACTCTCTCCTAGCAGCCAGACAAGTAGACACAGCCCAGTTAGTTCCCAAAGAAATGAGACATTATTTATATAGAGACTGCTAAAGTACCATTTAGACAGTAGGAGTCTGTGTCTGAACTTATATGCTATTTCATGAAAGATCATATATCTAACATGGAGATATACTGTGTCAGAGAATTAAATAGAAGCTATAGTTTTATTACTTCATTTTTCCTCCTTTAATAGTGGATTTAGGGAATTATTATTTCCTCAGGTCTTTTTTTTCCCCCCCAAAACTAATACATTTATGTTAAGATTGGAAAAAGGTATGAAAGGTTGCATTTTCCCCCCATTGGTGCCACCGTTTTGTTGCTACTGAGGGCCTATAGAAGAGGTGGCTACTGCTGTTTCATTAAGCCAGCATCTCTGTGAAGTTCAGCTGCACAACACGTGTTCTGCTTTTCTTTTGAAAATGTACTCTGTTAAAACCACATTCCTTTGCCAGTCCAAATTCATGGACGTGTACATGTTTTTATTCAAATTGTCCGAAATCTGCCTCTGAGGCGGGGATATAAAATGAAAACAATGAAGCCACAACACAACAATCTTAAAGGAGTCAATTGCTGTATGGCTGATTGAGATTCATCAGTTGGTACCAATTGTGAAAAAAGCCAGTGACCTGAAAATGACCAGAATATAGCTGCATGGAGAATAGGCTGCTCTCTGTTAAAGGCTTAAAGAACTCCTTAGTTATTTTTATAGCTTCAAAATTGGAAGTGTCATTTTATAATCCTTGATTTAATCAGAAATTGAGATCTGATTAAGAGATTGTTAAGAAAATTTATTTATTTTTTTGTTCCTGCTATAAGTAATCATTATCATTCCCCAGAATGAATGGAAAGAGAAACAAACTCTCACCTCTAATAAAAGATCATTTACAGTTTACAACAAATGTTTATTATAACATCCTGAAAATAAGGGATTCCAAGATACTGGAAACTCACACAGGATGGAATGAGAAAGCATCTGGACTACTTTCTATAGAGGTTACACCGGTAGAATAAAATTGAGTTATTTTTTCAGTTGCATAAGGAATGTGTGGTTGTGATGGAAGATGTGGCAGGAAATAAAAGAGAAAAGGTTGATTGCTGCCAGGTCACAGGCTATCTTTCTGCTTTCCTGAAAATTTTGGAATTATTTCTGGGAAGCCAGAATTTTGAAAAAGGGAAATGACATTATCTAAACTTTATTTTAGGAGAATAACTATTGTACAAGGAAAAGTAAAACACTACCAATAATTCAGTCAAATGGGGCAGCTGGGGTTGTAAATTGCTAAGAAGAGCCAGTTCACTAAAATTAGCAATACTGAAAATAAGGAAAATGTTTGAAAGTTCTATTTAGGTATTTGAGAAAAGGTTAGACTATTAAAGAAGGCGAAAGGTTTTAAAAGCTCTGGGTTAGTTAGAGAGTTTGAGATGGGCATATACCCACTACTGTATTTAAAATAGATTGCCAACAAGGACCTACTCTGTAGCACATGGAAGTCTGCTCAATATTCTGTAATAACCTAAATGGGAAAAAGAAATTGAAAAAGAGTAGATACATATATGTGAATAACTGAATCACATTGCTTTACACCTGCAACTAATAGAACATTGTTAATCAACTATACTCCAATATAATATAAAAAGTTTAAAAAAAAAGAATTTCGTAATTTGCCATCACACAATGTCCCAGATATTAATGCAGTTCCTAAGGGAACGCAAGATGGACTGACAGTCTCTGGGGAGTTCTGAAACTTTCATCTTTTTGAATGGAATACATCTTATGAAGACAATCAGATCAAAATATATACCTGTGTGTATTGGCATCAGTGATGTCAAGTTCACAAATGCAGTTTACCCATACATTCCACATTCTACAAGCTTAAAAACTAGTAAAATATAAAGTTTAAAGACAATGTCTCTTCAAAGTCACATTTAATTGTTAAGTATTTATGTAAGCTTGGAATTGAGTAGGCCACCTGGCAATTTAACAAGGTGGAAAAATACTTTACTCAAAATGACAGTTTCCTTCTACTTTCCTGGTGTGAAATTTCACTAATTATTGCTGCTGTGAATTTCACAGTATTAAGAAACCGTCTGAACTTAGGTTGTTGTTCATTAGGACTTTCAAATCATCCCTAAAGTATTCATAATTTCAAACATAGTAGTTATACCATATTGACCTCTTAAATTCATTTATGGGGCTATATGTATTATCTGGGTAATCTTTACTTTTAGATGAAAAAGCTGAATAAGCATATACAAAGGAGTTCATTTTAGAAGCCACATGGACAATGACCTGGAAGGAAGTAATGTCAAATATTTCAAGTAAATTCACAACTATGAGAAAATGAGAAATGCTAACTAAAACAGGGTGATAACACTTTTGTCCTAAACACAGAATTATAAAACCAAAATTGATCCTTGAAATAGATGGCACAATTGGAAATAATAAACGACATGGATTTACGGAAATGTTAAAATTTTCTAAATTCTAGCTATGAAGAGTGAGAAACGGGACAGTAATGAATCTCAGCTCTTTCCTGTTGCCCCAGTGTCACTATGAACACTTTATGCTTTCGAAATGGTTTGAGTTTACCAGTCCTCTCCAGGTTTCTCCTCTCCTGTCTTCATTCTTACCTTCTCCCACTTACTTAGCTGCTTGGTCTTTGTCTTAGAGATTCAGTGGATTCATAACCTTCACTTCAATGTGTTCCAATGCATGATGTTCTGAAGTAAAGTACGGTTGTCTCTTGAACAAAAGGGATTTGAACTGTGTGGGACCATTTTATATGAGCACTTTTTTACAGTAAATACTGTAGTACTACATAGTCTGTGGTTGGTTGAATCAATGGAATCACAAATACAAAGGGCCTACTCTAAAACTACATGGGGTTTTTGATGCCCCTAGTAATCCCCAAACTCCATTGTTAACGGGTCAGTTATAGTAAGAGAAGAAAGATATGGGATATAAATAACAATTGTAAGAACCATATTGATTAACTATAGATATCATAACAATTTAATATTGTAAAGAATATTTTTGTTTAAAAATTATTTTATTTTAGTCCGCCAGTTTCTAAAATAGTGTGTTGAATTCTTTCTTATTGTGCTTATAAATTTGTCAGTTTTTCCTTTTTTGACTTTTTATAGCTTTTAATATATATATATATGTTGTGTATATATATGTATATGTATATACATATATATTTAGGCTATATATGGACTTCCCTTGTGGATCAGTGGTAAAGAATCTGCCTGCAATGCAGGAGACCTGGGTTCGATCCCTGGGTTGGGAAAATCCCCTGGAGAAGAGAAAGACTACCCACTCCAGTATTCTGGCCTAGAGAATTCCATGGACTATATAGTCCAGGGAGACGCAGAGTTGAATACAACTGAGCAAGTTTCACTTTCACTTTCATTTAGGCTATACTGTTAAGTGCATACTAGCTCACAATTCTTATTTTTTTTATCTTTTGTTCACTTTATATATCTATAAGCACATTTTCCATAAACTGTGTCTTGCCTGATATTCTAATTTTGCCAGATGTAAGATGTTCATTTTCTTTCCTGCATGCAAATTGCATTTAATTTTATATCTCAGGAAACTTCATCCATTCTGGAACCATCCTGATTATTCCCTTTCAAATATTGATTCTTTATTATTTTCTTCACTTGAAATTTGCATATCTTTGGTGAAAATTCTGAAACTGTACATCATGTTGCATGCATTTTCTAAGGAGGCTTTGTATGTTTCATCACTTTTCATCTTTTTTTTCTCCTCAGTCTTTACAAATTAGAAGATTAGAACTTAAAGAGCTTAAATTATTCAGCTAGATTTTGATTTAACTAATCACATCTCTAATTTTCTATAGATTATAGTAACCATTTATAATGTTGTAATTATTTACATTTCTATTATTTTTAAATTTTTGATTGGTATTCAATTTTTTTTTTTTTTTTTTTACTTTTTCCATTGTTGTGTCTTCTGTTATAATGGGAAAGTCTCCACATTTATTTCCCTTGATAGTTTTGAAGAAACAAACATAATTTTAATTAATTTTTAAACATATTTTAAACATAATGACTTAATTAAAGTAACCTAACAAACACACATCACTTCATGGCAAATAGATGGGGAAACAGTGGAAACAGTGGCTACCTTTTTTTTTTTTGGCTCCAAAATCACTGCAGATGGTGACTGCAGTCATGATAAAAGACACTTACTCCTTGCAAGGAAAATTATGACCAACCTAGACAGCATATTAAAAAGCAGAGATACTACTTTGTCAACAAAGGTCTGTCTGGTCAAGGCTATGGTTTTTCCAGTGGTCATGTAAGGATGTGAGAGTTGGACACAACAAGAAAGCTGAGTGCCAAAGAATTGATGCTTTTGAACTGTGGTGTTGGAGAAGACTCTTGAGAGTCCCTTAGACTGCAAGGAAATCCAACCAGTCCTTCCTAAAGGAAATCAGTCCTGAATATTCATTGGAAGGACTGATGTTGAAGCTGAAACTCCAGTACTTTGGCCACCTGATGCGAAGAGCTGATTCATTTGAAAAAACCCTGATGCTGTGAAAGATTGAGGGCAGGAGGAGAAGGGGACGACAGAGGATGAGATGGTTGGATGGCATTACTGACTCAATGGACATGAATTTGGGTAAACTCCGGGAGTTGGTGATGGACAGGGAGGCCTGGTGTGCTGCGGTTCGTGGGGTCGCAAAGAGTTGGACACGACTGAGCAACTGAACTGAACTGAACAAACACACATGAATTTTGCATGGCTGAAACTGAAACTGAAAGTCACTCAGTCGTGTCCAACTCTTTGCAACCTCATGGCCTATACAATCCATGGAATTCTCCTGTCAAGAACATTGGAGTGGGTGGCCGTTCCCTTCTCCAGGGGATCTTCCCAACCCAGGGATCGAATCCAGGTCTCCTGCATTGCAGGCGAATTCTTCACCAGCTGAGCCACCAGGGAAGCCCCAGGGAATTTAGCATGGCTATTACCCTCTAAATTCCCTATCCTCACTTTCATCTTATTTATGTAATAGTCTTTATTTTGCCTTTTAAAACACAAACTCAAATTATTGTTATAACAGTTGGATTTATCACCCATATTTCTATCAATTACTTTGTTAAACCTTTTTCCTTATATTTTATTCCTTTATCTGATCCTACTTTGTTATTTTAACAAGAAACTATTTTAAAGTAATAAAATCTTTTATTGTTTTAGTAAAAATCTAGATTTATTTTGATCCCTCTTTGAATGATATATACTCTAAATATTTAATTTTGAGATTATTATTTACACTCCTTACTTTGAAGATGCAGTCACTGATGGTGCAAAGTCTGCTGCATATTTTCTATCATAAATTTATCACTTATTCTTTTTATCTTTGTTATGCTTCAGTTTCATTCTGATATGACCAGATGTAAGATGTTCATTTTTTTCCTGCTTGCAACTTGCATTTAATTTTACATTTCAGGAAGCTTCATCCATTCTGGACCCATCCTGATTATTCCCTTTCAAATATTGATTCTTTATTATTTTCTTCACTTGAAATTTGCATATCTCTGGTAAAAATTTTGAAACTATAAATCATGTTACATATAGAAATGTTTTGGCTCTATGCTGGTTTGGGGTTAACTTTCATATGTCGGTCAAACAAAGTTTATCCTTTCGATAATACAATTTCTAAGAAACTATTCCTTATTTATTAATTTATTCATTTGCATATCTACCATTCTTGAGAACTGATTTAATATAATTTATTTTTTAGTAAGTATTATGATTCTTTTTGAGTATCCAAACTCTAATTCTTTTAAATTCTCATACTGATTCTAACATAAATTTCTCCTGGAGTGAATGTGTATTTCATTACCTGATTTGATACTGTATTCTTTGTTAATTAATTGCTTGAATTTTTAAAGACATTTAGACTTGTATGCATGTTTTGAATGGAAGAGTTTTGGCAATTTTGATTTTGTTTTACTTTTGTTGTTATTAGTGTGTGTGTGTGTGTGTGTGTGTGTGTGTGTGTGTGCATGCACACGCGTGCAGGCATGCGCGTGCATGCATGCACACATGTGTGGATGTGTTTGCTTCTTTTTCTTTGATTTTATTTTGCATTTTCAATATTTTCTCCCTTCTCCAGCAATTCTGAAGTTTTGTGATTGCCTTCTTCTAGCACAGACCAGCACCTGCAATGCAAGAGACTTGGGTTTGATCCCTGGGTTGGGAAGATCCCCTGCAGGAGGGCATGGCGACCCACTCCAGTATCCTTCCCTGGAGAATCCCCAGGCACAGAGAGCCTGGCGGGCTGCAGTCCATGTGGTCGGAAGACTCGAACATGACTGAGCCCCTAAGCATAGCGCAGCACAGAGCAGATGCGGTCATTAATGGGTGTTCGGCAGCTTCCATTCATAAGCGATCCAAGATATCAGAAATCTAATCACGGATCAAACTGGCAACTTAGCTCAGTACTTGGTCAAAGGTTGTGCTTTTATATTCTTTATTTCCTGAGGTCAGCCGCTTTCTGACTGATTCCAAGGAACAAGTTAATAGACATTTTTTTTTTTCCCAGAATGGAAGGCTAGGGCATCTGTTTTTTTTCACAGTTGAAGCAACATATTTTTTCCTCAGTACCAGGTTTTAACCATTGAGACTGAATAGAAAGAACCATGTTACTCCAATGAAATCCTAGTGCTTCCACTCCTATTTTCTAATCCTTGGAGTCCAAAAGGATAGTGGCTATAGCTCCAATAAGAGATTTACGCTTCTGGGGACTCATTTCTGATGTGTGAATATATTTATCATGTTGTTGAATCTCAACAATTATGTTCGAATACATGAAATATATGTCTTGTGTGTGTGTATTTGATATTTTGAATTAATGGATCTGTTTAAAACTCATTGCATGTTTGATCAGTAGTTCATATTCCCAATAATAAAATTAATCATGATCCTTATTAATCATGATCCCTATGATCCCTCCATGATTAACTGATGCCCACTAAATTTATATAAACTAAAAGATCCATGTTCTATCATTTTTATAAGTATCTTTATTTGTATATTGTAAAATAACAACTAAGAAGAAAAACTTAAAAATTAATAAATTTATAAGATTTAGCATAAAAATGCTAGTGAGCCTTTTGAATCAAATGATATCATCTTTATTTGGAGGTATTCAAAGATTCTAGTTTCTAATTCAGGTTTTTTCAAGATTTTTTTTTTTTTTTTAATTTTTTTTTATTTATTTTTTTTTTTAAATATTATTTTATTAGTTGGAGGCCAATCACTTCACAACATTTCAGTGGGTTTTGTCATACATTGACATGAATCAGCCATAGAGTTACACGTATTCCCCATCCCGATCCCCCCTCCCACCTCCCTCCCCACCCGACTCCTCAGGGTCCTCCCAGTGCACCAGGCCCGAGCACCTGATTCATGCATCCCACCTGGGCTGGTGGTCCGTTTCACCATAGATAGTATACATGCTGTTCTTTCAAAACATCCCACCCTCACGTTCTCCCCCAGAGTTCAAAAGTCTGTTCTGTACTTCTGTGTCTCTTTTTCTGTTTTGCATATAGGGTTATCGCCACCATCTATCTAAATTCCGTATATATGTGTTAGTATGCTGTAATGTTCTTTATCTTTCTGGCTTACTTCACTCTGTATAATGGGCTCCAGTTTCATCCATCTCATTAGAACTGATTCAAATGAATTCTTTTTAACGGCTGAGTAATATTCCATGGTGTATATGTACCACAGCTTCCTTATCCATTCATCTGTTGATGGGCATCTGGGTTGCTTCCATGTCCTGGCTATTATAAACAGTGCTGCGATGAACATTGGGGTGCACGTGTCTCTTTCAGATCTGGATTCCTCAGTGTGTATGCCTAGAAGTGGTATTGCTGGGTCATTTTCAAGATATTAAGCTATGAGTACAGTTGATTTCTATTTTCAGAATTTTTAACTAATGAATTAGAATTTATATTATGATTATAATATTATGTCAAATTCTAAGAAAAGCTATCCCATAACTAACACTTATGGGAGACTTATTTTGTCTCAGGCTTTGTTCTATGCATTATATAAGTGTTATCTTGATATTCCTCACACTTCCTCACTATTTCCTAATTTTCAGAAAAGCTAAGGCACTGAGAAATAGTTATTTGATGAGAGCATACAACACATAATAAACGATAGATTCAGAAACTGACCCTTTGCAGTCTGAATCCAAAGGAAGATATATAACTTTGTTCATTTTACTTTCAAAGCAGACATCATTAGATACCTTATGATAATGACTTACTCATGTCTTTGTATGATTATGCATGAAATGTTTTCCTTTTGCATTTTTTTCCCTCTCCAAATAGATTTTCTTCATTATCAAATGCCTAGTTATGCAACTGATTTTTAGATCTTTGAAAATTTCTGCCTTGTTTTGTTTTGTTTATTTATTTGGCCGTGCTGGGTCTTCCTTGCTTTCTGCAGGACTTCTCTGCTTGGTGTGAGCGGGGGCTATTCTTCACTGCAGTGCGCTGACTGTTGATTGTGGTGGCTTCTCATGTTGCAGAGCACTGGCTCTGGGGCGCTTGGGTTTCAGTAGTTCTGGTTCCCTGGCTCTACAGCACAGGTTCAGTAGTCGTGGCACATGGGCTTAGGTACTTTGGGGCATGTGGGATCTTCCCGGATCAGGCATGGAACCTGTGTCTCCTACATTGGCAGGAGGATTCTTTATCACTAAACCATCAGAAACCCTGAAGATTTCTGCTTTTATATCTGATGTGATGTATTTAATGATATAGAACTTTAAACATAGTGGTTATAGATGACTATGATAATATACAAGATGCATAATGAATTTTATGTTCTATTGTATGTTACAGAACAATGTCTACACTGAAAGGCATCTGAATATGTTTCAGTCTAATTCTCTTTGTAGAACATTACAACTAAACATAAGTCTACTGCATTTGACCTTGAGGACTTAAAAGCCAAAATGAAATTATCACCAACATCATCACCAAAATTCATAAAGTAAAAATTGCAAAACCAGTTTAGTCTCTAGAGCCCAGCAAGTTTGACCCAATATAAATGTTTTCTTTCCTCTGCTATAGCAGAGAAAACTTTAAGGCTCTGGTATTTCACCAGATAGCTCAAATAGCACTTTCCCATTCACTGTACTCAGTAATATCTCTAGGGAGGATATTCATGATATCATTTCACTTTCAGAGGCTTTGTTTCCTGTGTTCTTGCACTTTAGTTAGGCCACTCTTTCTATCAATATAGCTCAATAATTAATTTATTTATTTACTAACGGTAGACTTTCAGAGTAAAATTAGGTAATATCGACTTTTGTTTAGGAAAGGGAAACTATGATTATAAACTGTAAGAAGGGACTTTCTAATTCAAAATAAACCAGGTTGTGTGTGTGTGTGTGTGTGTGTGTGTGTGTGTGTGTGTGTGTGTGTTTAGGTGTTTACTTAGGACCATAACTTGAAAACATGTGATATTTAAATTTTATTTATGAGTGTTTTTGCTTTGAACCCAAGATGGATTTTCCCTTAAAACAGTGGTGGCTTTCTAGGTTGGCCTAATATAGACCTCATGTGTTGTGCAAATATGTAATCTAAGGATGGATTCTAGAGTTCAAGAACCAGAAAGAAAGAAGAAAGGGCAAGTAGAGTCAAATATAATACTAGTTAGAATATTGTGATGAGTAAAACTTACCTTTGAGTCAGCATTTTATTTCTGTGTTTCTTTTCAGGTGTGTGCCTATTCACCCTGTGTTACTGTGTTGTTTAGTCGCTAAGCCATGTCTGACTCTTTGCAACCACATGGACTGCAGCACCCCAGGCTTCCCGGTCCTTCACTATCTCCCAGAGTTTGCTCAGACCCGTGTCCATTGAATTGATGATGCCATCCAACCATCTCATCCTCTGTCGCCCCCTTCTCCTCCTGTCCTCAATCTTTACCAGCATCAGGGTCTTTTCCAGTGAGTTGGCTCTTCACATCAGGTGACCAAAACATTGGAGCTTCAGCTTCAGTCCTTCTAATGAATATTCAGGGTTATTTCATTTAAGATTGATTGGTTCAGTCTTCTTACTGCCCAAGGAACTCTCAGGAGTCGTCTCCAACACCACAGTTCAAAAGCATCAATTCTTCCACACTCAGACTTCTTTATGGTCCAGCTCTCACGTCTCTGCACGACTACTGGAAAAACCATAGCTTTGACTGTAAGGATCTTTAAAAAGCAGTGATGTCTCTGCTTTTTAATATGCTGTTTAGGATTCATAGTTTAATAGGATTTTTACCTTTTCCACCGATCTTCTTTTAAGTATAAGATGCCCAATTGTTAAATGCTGCATTTCAAAATTTCCACAGCGAGATGAGTTCCAGAATTTTAGATAGAATTTATCAGTAAAATATGGATAAGTGGAAGATTTCTGATTTATTTATATTGTTTGACTTGGACAGTGTGGGTCATAAAGGCTGCAAATTTAATTTTTAAATAGATATTTTCTCAACAAAAGAAGTTTAAAATATATATAATACAGAAATTATAAGAATCATTGTTTTTTGTGTAATATAAAGTATTTTGCTCTATAAAAATGCTCAGTTATATGAAAATTCATATCTTACTGTTTTAATATTATCACAAACAATACCGGGAATTCTTACTTTTTCACTGAAATTAATTTAATAATTTAAAAATGTGGTTCTAGTTATTTCTAGCTTACCTACTAACAAATAATCTAGTATAAACTTTATTAGTAACATAAAATATCTTTTTGTTTCACTAAAATAAAGTTTTGAAATACACATGATTTTACTTTATCTAGAGAGAAGAGTTATTTCTCAACATTTGCATGACATATTTTTGTTAAACTGATTTATAATTGCTTACTTTAATTATTCAAGTGCTATTAGTTATGGTCTGTGCTGTCACAAAGAAAAAAACATGAGGTTTATCTGAAAAATTATATATAATTTTTCAATATTTTATTAACACCTGCAAAACAATTCATGATATAATTTATTATTAGTTCATTATAAAGAATTTAAAAGGTGAAGTTGGTAATTTTATTCTGGCTATTTACAATCTGGATATTGTAACACTAATAATCTAAAATATAAAGTAACCAGGGACATTAAAATTGAAATATATACAAGTATTTGTCCTTCAGGTAAAAGTAAGCTAGATATAACTTTTATGATATGATAAGCAATTCATGTTTAGACTTCATGTATACCATCCAGTCATTAGTAATTTGGGTCAACTTCTTGATGCATCAAAAACTTTTAAGAGATGCATAATTAGTAGAAAAAAGACATTTTCTTTCAAAGAAGGGATCCAGACCCAGAGTAATTTTGAGTAAGTGTCTTAGTCTAAGGCAATTTTAAGTGACCTCTAACAAAAGAGTAGGGCAACATAAATGTGGTTAACCTGGTCAAAATAAAAGACAAAAAAGATGGGTAAAACCAATGCCACTGAAAACAGCACAGAAAAGTCACTGGGGAGGAAAATTTAATGGAAAGAAGGTTGAATGAGAGGTTCCAGTGAGAGATGAGTGGTATTTGAACTAAAGCTATGTTTATACATTGGAGAGACCGTATTACTTTCCTAGAACTGCTGTGACAAACTTGGTGACTTTTAAAAGCAGAAATTGATTCTCTCACAGTTCTGAAGGTCGTAAGTCCAAAATCAAGGTGTCACCAGGGCCGCACTCCTCCTGAAAGTCGTAGGAGAGAATCCTTTTCTTCCTTTTCCAGCTCCTGGAGGCTCTAACCAGGCTTCTTTGGATTGTAGTAACACGATTCCAGTCTCTGCCTCGGTTTTAGCCTGGCCTTCTTCCTGTGGCCTCTGTGTATCCTTTCTGTCTCCTATAAGGATGCTCTCTCTGGATTTAGGACCCACCCTAATCCACTGTGCTCTCATCTCTGTCTTTATAGTAATTATATATGTAACAACCCCATTTCTGAATAAAACAGCATTCTTAGTTTCCTGTAAGATATGAATTGAGAGAGAGATGTGTCACACTGTTTAACCTACTGTAGAAAGAAGGCATTTTTTAAAACTTGTGAAAAAAAAGAATAGTTAAAAAGGTGGAAGTGAGGAACACAGAATAGTCACAAATATAACTTGCTTTGCTGATGTCAATATGTAGAATGCCATTTTTAAATGAGAATCTGAAACATACTGAGCTGGCCAAAAAGGTTGTTCAGGTTTTTGTAACATCCTATGGAAAAACCTGAATGAACTTTTTGGCCAACCCGTGTATAATATTAACTGATATATAACATATATAAGTGGAAATAAGAAAGTTATTAGAGAAGAATGATGAAAATATGAATACAGCTATTCTTAGTTAAGCATGGTGGAATTGAACACATGCACTGTTTCCTGTTCCTCATGACTGCAATTAAATGACAGTAGATATATGGCAATGGCACCCCACTCCAGTACTCTTGCCTGGAAAATCCTATGAATGGAGGAGCCTGGTAGGCTGCAGTCCATGGGGTCACGAAGAGTCAGACACGACTGAGCGACTTCACGTTCACTTTTCACTTTCATGCATTGGAGAAGGAAATGGCAACCCACTCCAGTGTTCTTCCCTGGAGAATCCCAGGGACGGAGGAGCCTGGTGGGCTGCCGTCTATGGGGTCGCACAGAGTCGGACACGACTGGAGAGACTTAGCAGCAAATATATGCATATATATGTAAATGAAAAAAATAGAAAATAACTGAGTATCAGTATAATATACACAATGAAGTATACCATTGAGAGCTTGCCTAGTGGCTTAGACAGTAAAGAATCCACCTGCAATGCAGGAGATGCAGGTTCAATCCCTGGATCAGGAAGATTCTTTAGAGAAGGAAATGGCAACCCACTCCAGGATTCTTGCCTGGGAAATTCAATGGACAGGGGAGCCTGGTGAGCTATAGTCCATGGATCGCAAGAGTCGGACATGATTTAGTGACTAAACTACCACCATACCAGTGAGGGGCAAGCTAATTCAGGATACACAATGACAGAAAATATGGGATGAAAGAACTAGAAACTACAGATCATAAGGTAAGTTATAGGACTGAAGACAGGTAATAAGGAAATGTCTGAAACTGACAAATCAAGAAATAGAAATAGAAGCACATTATTTAGAAGCCACAAGTGACATACAAGAAGAAACAGCAAAAGCATTAGAGGCGGGTGAATCTAGGGTAAGGCAGGTATGATCTGAAGAGTGCTATTTTTCAGTGTATGCTTATTCAGTTCAGTTCATTCGCTCAGTCGTGCCCGATTCTTTGCAACCCCATGAATTGCAGCATGCCAGGCCTCCCTGTCCATCACCAACTCCTGGAGTTTACCCAAACTCATGTCCATCGAGTTGGTGATGCCATCCAGCCATCTCATCCTCTGTCGTCCCCTTCTCCTCCTGCCCCCAACCCCTCCCAGCATCAGGGTCTTTTCCAATGAGTCAACTCTTCGCATGAGGTGGCCAAAGTCCTGGAGTTTCAACTTCAGCATCAGTCCTTCCAATGAACACCCAGGACTGATCTCCTTTAGGATGGACTGGTTGGATCTCCTTGCAGTCCAAGGGACTCTCAAGAGTCTTCTCCAATACCACAGTCCAAAAGCATCAATTCTTCAGTGCTCAGCTTTCTTCACAGTCCAACTCTCACATCCATACATGGCCACTGGATTATGCTTATTTGTTTGGGTTAATTTTTTAAACTTAATTTTTGGGTTGGGTTAATTTTTTTAAATTATTTATGAATAATATTGATAGAGATTTTTTTAAATGTCATTAAAAAACAAATACAAAATAGCAATATCTGCCTTCATTGAGCATTAGCTTAGAGATAGGCACACTGCTGAGTGTTTTATTTATTCTAATATATTTGACACAACGGTCTTCAGAAATAGGTGATATTATCATCATTTAGATTTCATAGATGAGGAAACAATAATTTGCACAGATCACATAGCTGTTAAGTGAAAAAGATGAGGTTTAAACCTAGGGCTGTTTGCTACTAATCTCGGGTGGCCTTGGCCTGCAATGGCTTGGATCAGAGCTTGGCTTCTCAGCCAGAGATTGAGGCTGGGTCTTGATGTTGAGAGCACCAAATCCTAAGCACTAGATCAGTGGTCAGTGAAAAGGGCCCTGGCCCTTTGACTTTGCAGACAAAAATTCAACAAAGATGGAAAGTAGTGATCCAAGTAAAGTATTGATTAGGAAGGAAAAGAGTACAGTAAGTGTGGATAGACACACGGGTAGACTCAAAAGGGAGAGTCCCTGAGTTGTGCCCTCATGGAAACTTGAATTACTTTTATGGGGCATGTCTTCCAGGTTTCCTGTGGTTAATCATTTTGATTTGACTAGTTCACAGTCCATAATTGGTATATCTCAGGATCCTACCATGCGTACACACACATCTGTTAGCCAAGATGGATTCTCTGCAAAGGCTGTGGGTAGAACATCCCTTGACATCACTCTCTTTTGACCTCCAAGGAGCCTTTCTGTGCATGTGTGGTCAGGGAGGTCTCTTGACATCGAGAATGAGAAATATGTGGTCTGGTCAGGGCCCTGCCTCCTCCCTTAATTTTCCTATTTCCATCTTGGAGCTTTGATCCAGGGAATGAATCTCCAATTGCTTTACCCTGGGGTGGGTGCAGGGAGTGGGGGGCATCTACCTGCTGCCTCACTTCCAAATGCTCTTAATTTCTGGACAGTGCAATACTGTGGAGTTGAAACTTTTGTCTAAAGTCACTGATTCTGATTGGGTTGCATGTCAAAATGACCCTCGGGCAGCATTCTATTACCAGTAGGTTAAAAGGGAAGGAAGCTACTCTGAAATGCCCATTAGGATATTCTTAGTTAACAGGAAATAAAAATGGAGGATTTTAAAGCCCTAGATGGTTATGCTGTAAAATTCAGTATATTGTAAATGTCTAATGAAAAATGAAAGTGTCAGTTGCTCAGTCATGTCTGACCCCATGGACTATAGTCCACCAGGCTCCTCTGTTCATGGAATTCTCCATGGAATACTGGAGTGGGTAGCCATTTCCTTCTCCAAGGAATCTTCCCGACCTAGAGATTGAACCCAGATTTCCTTTATTGCAGGCAGATTTTTTAACGTCTGAGCTACCAATGAAACAGCTAATATCAGATTCTAAATACTTAATCATTTATTATCTTAGAAGAGAGAAAACATAACTGATAAATGTTCTTTCAGTTTCTTTCTAAGTGTAAACTAATAAGTTAACCTTATTATGTCTCAATGTTCAGTGAGCAGTCCCAGTTTATTGCTGGCATAACTATTACTAGTCATAATAATTTTGATGCCCCAGCATAATTATTAATGTAATTTATTTATTTATTCTCAATTTATTTATTCTCATTTATTCACAATTGTGTCCCAATATAGATGATAAATTTATATGGCTCCCACAATAGTTTATGGAAGCCACAGTCCCAGCACTTAAGTATTGGAGATTTTTAAATTCTAGAAGCAAGGCCCTTGTTCTTATTAATCATCCATTTCCCTGGTAGCTCAGACAGTAAAGAATCTGCCTGCAGTGCAGGAAACCTGGGTTTGATCCCTGGATCAGGAAGATCCCCTGGAGAAGGGAATAACTACCCACTCAAATATCTTGCCTAGAGAATGCCTTGGACCAAGAAGCCCCAAGGTCTACAGTCCATGGGATCACAAAGAAGCGGACATGACTGAGCGACTATGTACCTATGCTTAGTCACGAAGGTAAAAACTTTCTGCCTGAACTTCTCAGATATTCTATCTGATCTGAGAATCTTCTGGCCCTTTAACTTTAATGCTTGGTACAAAATGAGACTTGGGCAGCTCAATGAGCTCCCCAATTCTTTTTGCCAGAGTACTTAAATCTTGGGATCAGGCCAGGCATCTTCCTACTCCCCCTGCTAACTCCTGGTCTAATTAGTTTCAAACAGAAGGAACACCTAGGTGTCCCTTAGCTTTAAATATTTAAATATGCTCTTGGGTTTCCCAGCAATTTACACCCCAGACTTCACCACAGACTTGTAAATCTCCAAACTGTGTGAGATTCCACCCGCCCCCTGCACCCCTGCTTGGCTTCCTGTGAGATTAGTGACTCCTGTGGGGAAAGGGACACTTGTAAGTTCTAAAATTTACAAGAGTGCTATGCTTTCTAAAGTGTAAATTGCAAGGAAACTCCAGAGTGCTATTAAACATTTGAATGTGGTAAGCATCATGCCCCTCTATCCTCTGAGAATAAAGGCTACTAAGAAAGAAAAGAGAAAGGGGAGCAGCACTTGGGACTCTAAATCCTTCGCCAAGGCGTGAAACCAATATTGGAGGCATCCTGAATTCAGTAGCAGGAATACAAGCATATCCTTAACAACTTGGTCTTTTGGTCACCATTTAAGAATATAATGAACTGTTTAACACGTAGCTGACATACACCTAGTTATTAAATGGTTGAAGCCCATCTATCCTTTAAACGATACAGGTATTAGAAATGTGGTGGTGGTGTTAGTCACTCAGCCATGTCCAACTCTTTGTGACCCCATGGACTGTAGCCCACATTTAATGTCTATTGTGTGACAGTTCATTTCAGTCATGGTACTGTAAGTAAAAGCATCATTTTTTTGTTTTTTATTGATTGATGCTTTTGACTGTGGTGTTGATTGATTGTGGTATTGATTGACATTTTTGAACTATGGTGTTGGAGAAGACTTTGAGAGTGCCTTGGACTGCAAAGAGATGCAACCAGTCAATCCTAAAGGAAATCAGTCCTGAATATTCTTTGGAAGGACTGATGCTGAAGCTGAAGCTCCAATACTTTGGTCACCTGATACAAAGAACTGACTCACTAGAGAAGACCCTGATGCTGGGAAAGATTAAAGGCAGGAGGAGAAGGGGATGACAGAGGATGAGATGGTTGGATGGCATCACTGACTTGATGGACATGAGTTTGAGCAAGCTCTGGGAGTTGGTGATGGACAAGGAAGCCTGACGTGCTGCATGCAGTCCATGGGGTCTCAGTCAGACATGACTGAGTGCCTGAACTGAACTGAACTGATTGTAAGTGAATCTAGTAATCAAAACTTAAAGCAAACTTACAAATTGTCTTGTCTTAAACAAGATGTCCATAGGTTGAAAATAGAGAGGACCTTGGAAAGTGACTTGCCTGAAGTCACAGAGGTAGTGAGAACCAGTTGTATTAAATGCATGAAGTTTATGAAAGAAGAGCTTTCTAATTTATTTTGACTTCTGGAGTAAAATACATTCCTTGCATAAGATTTTCACAGCCATCTAAGAGAATGTTGAAAATGCTGTGGCCAAAAATACTATTTCCTGACCCAAAGATATTCAAAAACAGACTGAAATGCAGGTGTTATTGTCCCAGTGCCCATTTTGTGCTGTGAAGTACAGCCCCAGGATTTTTTCTAGAAGTCTTGGTTCTACTTGCCAATTTTATCACCTAAGACTCCCAGGTGCAAATATATACACTCATAGAAAATAACCAATTTCAGCTTAAACGTTTCTTGCATTGAAGTCAATGTTGTTGCCTTTGGCTCCTGTATCCCCATTTCTCCTTCACCTACCTCAAATGAGAAAAAGTGATGGATTGTACCATTCCAAATGATGAAATCCTAACAACACAAATTTCTCAATTTTGGAGAACAGGACAGAATGACTGTATTTTCAAATAATCATACCCCCCACTTTTCTATGGTTTATGCAGGATTACCAAGGCATAGGATAGAATTTACTGGTGGTTTGGAGTTTCAAACCCAGCAGTACTAGAAGTAAATGGAAATGGAAAAACAGATGTAATTCTGAAGCTTCTTGTTGCCGACAGAAATATGAAACCACTGACATGTTCTCTGTTTTTCCTTTGTTTCTTGGATTACACTGGACTCTCCTCATGACAGCCTTAAGGTCTTCCAGCATCTTAATTACCTTCATGTAGAAAGTGTGTGCCCCCATTAAAGCCTCTGCTCTTTTCATTCCCATATTGTCCCATCTTGTGCCTTAATCTTTAAAATGTTACTCCTTGTATTAATAGTTTCCATTTTCAGTTTTCCTCCTTTGTTTCTCTTTTTAATTTAGTTAGTTATTCAACTTAAATCTGTTTATGTTGTTATATTACTTTTAAAAAATGTCTTCTATCTTGTTTTTGATCTTTGGGAGCTATTTGAAAGTATATTTTAAAATATATATTTCAGACCTCTAGCTTTATTCACTTGTCTACAGACTACCCCATCACATTTTTTCCTTCTAAAACTTCCTTTCCATTGCCAACCACAAACTGACACTTGCCATATGTACTTACCATCTACCTCTACAAGGATTAAAGCATACACGGCTGTGCCTGCTGACCTCCATCACCCCCTGAGGCAGCTCAGGGTAGAGAGCAGAAGTGAGGCACTTTATTCTCTGGGCAGCTGGCAGGGCAGGCTTTCAGATAGTGAGATATTCCCAGGAGCTGATTTTATAAGCCCGATTCTTGTATCTCGTCATATCTAGAAAAACACTGAAATCTTTCATGGTGATGCCTGTTTCCTGTGACTAGCAGAAACTTCATGAAACCAGCAGAAACTTTCTAGAAATTAAACATGCTTGATTGTATGTACCCCTCCTTTACCAAAATCATATATATATATACATATATATATATACATACATACACATATATACATACATATATATATATATATATATATATATACACATACATATATATACTGTCCTCCCTTGCTACTTCTTTGGAGCAGTTTCTCAGAGCTATCTGAGGTTCTGTCTCCCGGCATGCAGTCGTCATATCGCCCCAAATAAAACTTAACTTGCAACTCTCACATAGTGTAATTTTTTAAGTTGACACCTTTCTTATTTTTTCAGATGTTTAAGAGAATGTTTGAGCATATGGAATTTGGACTTGGCTGATGTGGTTCTTCAGTTCAGTCGCTAAGTCGTGTCCAACTCTTTGTGACGCCATGAACCGCAGCACGCAAGGCCTCCCTGTCCATCACCAACTCCCAGAGTCTACCAAAACTCATGTTCATTGAGTCAGTAATGCCATTCAACCATCTCATCCTCTGTCATCCCCTTCTCCCCCTGCCCTCAATCTTTCCCAGCATCAGGGTCTTTTCAAATGAGTCAGCTCTTTGCATCAGGTGGCCAAAGTATTGGAGTTTCAGTTTCAACATCAGTCCTTCCAAGGAACACCCAGGACTGATTTCCTTTAGGATGGACAGTTGGATCTCCTTGCAGTCCAAGGGACTCTCAAGAGTCTTCTCCAACACCACAGTTCAAAAGCATAAATTCTTCAGTGCTCAGCTTTCTTGTTGTGTCCAACTCTCACATCCATACATGACCACTGGAAAAACCATAGCCTTGACTAGACAGACCTTTGTTGGCAAATTAATGTCTCTGCTTTTTGGTATGCTATCTAGGTTGGTCATAGCTTTCCTTACAAGGAACAAGCGTCTTTTAATTTCATGGCTGCAATCACCATCTGCAATGATTTTGATGTGATTCTTACCATTCACCAATTCTGCAATTTACTTAACTACCTAAAACATATTTCTTCATCTTTTGAATTGAAATAATAATACTTGACAGTGCTGTTGCAAAGATTAAGCATAATAATGTTTGAAAAAGTTGATCATAGTACCTGGTTTGTAGTACACACTTAATAAATATTATTACTACATTAAGTTTAAGATAGAGGGGGAAATGAGTCTTTTTTAATATCGAAAAGAAAAATATGAAATTTGGGAAATTTTAATGTTAAACTACAAATGAAAATATCTTGCAGCATAAATCTTAGTGTAAATGTAGAAACATATCTTGATAGCATACTTGGGATGTAACTTGCAAAAGGTAGTATTGCTAAATAAGAACTTTTTAGTTGTAGATCCAAGTTTTTGCTTGTCACTGTTCCTTCCCTTAATCTGTTGTTATATGCATGCATGTGTGCTCCATCGCTTCAGTCGTGTCCGACTGTTTGTGACCCTATGAACTGTAGCCCTCCAGGCTCCTATGTCCATGGGATTCTCTAGGCAAGACTACTGGAGTGGGTTGCCATGCCTTCCTCCAGAATCTGTTATAGGGATGTAGTCAAATCACTTACCTTCTTGATCCCCAATGTCGTCATCCATTATATAAAGGAGATAGGGTTTCCCAGGTGGTGGTAGTGGTAAAGATTCCACCTGCCAATGCAGGAGTCACAGGTTCAATCCCTGGGTCAGAAAGATCCCCTGGAGCAAGAAATGGTATTTCTTGCCTGGAAAATTTCATTGACAGAGGAGCTTGGCAGACCACAGTCCATGGGGTCACAAAGGGTTGGACACAACTGAGCATACACACACACACACACACGCACACACACACACACACATGCAAAAGAAATAATAATTATAGAGTTGTAGTAAGGTTTGCAAAACTTCTATCACATTGTCTGATCTATAATATTGTATTATATATCAATAGTATTGTATAACTATAATATTGTATTATATATCAATTATTGACTTGGGGGTGAGTTTGCAGTTTTCACTTGTATTAAGTAAAACCTGCATATCAGAATGAATTCCACTAATTCAAAACGACACATTTTTTCCTTATACATTAATGTTGGTACTCCACATGTTCTGTGTAGAGGTAACTGAAATGAATAAGTTATACTTGAGCAGGGAAGAACAATTTAATACCTTTTGTAAACCCTGTTATTCAATAAGTGCTTCAAATTGGACATAATCTAAATGTATGTGTGTGGACAGTGAAAAGTTAGATTGAATGACCTCTAGTGGTTCTTTCCTGTGGGTTTCTGATTTATTTTCAAGAGAAATTTGAAACTGCCCTACAGGCTGCTGAGATTTCTGGATTTGATAAGTGGCTCCCTGGGTCTATGAAGCCATAGAAAAAGTCTTATATTGCACATTTTCAAACTACTCAACCTCCTAAAAGATGACATAATCACAGAGCAGTATTTAAATGTAGGGACACTAAGTTGAACCATGGATTTTTAGTTTGTTTTGTTATTTTTTAAACCAAAACTTGGCCTTTCATTCACACTGATAATGACTTTACCCATGTTTTTTTCAGAAATCAGTATTTTACTGTTACAAGAAGCTACAAATGTGTCTGAAACGTGTGATTTAGTGTTTCAGGCTTTAAAGTCATTCTAAGTCAATTCTACCGATTTTGTATTAAATTGGTAACTAAAATGATAAAAATTGACTTTATAGTCATAAATAATAAATACCAATCTTTTCTCTTTGTATACTAACTGAGAATTGAAAGATGGTATTAAGATTTCAAAATTTTTTATTTTGAACAGAAATGAGGTGATCAATATTATTACACTTTCAACCTTTACACAATATTTTAATATTCTTATTAAACATAATTATACACCAGGCACTCTTCTAAATGGAGAAGCCAATGGCACCCCACTCCAGTACTCTTGCCTGGAAAATCCCATGGACGGAGGAGCCTGGTGGGCTGCAGCCCATGGGGTCTGTCGCTAAGAGTCGGACATGACTGAGCGACTTCACTTTCACTTTTCACTTTCATGCATTGGAGAAGGAAACGGCAACCCACTCCAGTGTTCTTGGCTGGAGAATCCCAGGGACGGGGGAGCCTGGTGGGCTGCCGTCTATGGGGTCACACAGAGTCGGACACAACTGAAGCGACTCAGCAGCAGCAGCAGCCTACACAAGAAGGAGGCAGAAAGGGGAAAGGCAAGAATTTAAGATATATTTTTAAAATAGAACTCAGGAAAGCTATGTCCCTCTTCTACTTTTTACATTTTACTTAAGATTTGTGAACTATTTCCTAAAATTTGCACATTTTACCTTGAGTATCTACCTAGTTTCTCTCTCCCCACACATACATATGTATATATAATTACATCCAGAGATATAAAAATAAATGTGAGCATTATATGTTCTATTATAATTTATTTAACATGTCTTCATTGCCCCTAATTTTTTCTCACCATTAATTATTATTAATAAAAATCTTCTGTAAAGCAAACTAATATTTTAATGTATATAGTTAAGAAAATCTTATATAAATGGAAAATTGATTGATATTAGAAAAGAGGCACAGAGATGATTTCTGGATATGATTAATTCCCAGAACACTTTCCTGGTGACCACACCTTCTCCTTGCTTTCTCCTCCCTCCTTATTCCATGGGAGGTGGGAGAGTCCCATATTTTGTCTCATCACAGCTTTTAAATTCCTTCACCATTGTGTCAACATGATGGCTGCATGTTAAGAGCACATTCTGATATAATAGATAACTCCATGGAGGATGAAAAGAGGTTTTGTTTTTATTCTGAGAAAATACAGAAAATATTTGCATTTTGTTGGTTTTGCTTTTATTCTGAAAAAAAAAAAAATAGAAAATACTTGCCAGTTAAAAGAGCAAAAAGCACTATGACTTTTGTTTTACAAATAAATATCATGTTTCACATGCATCATGTTCTGTTTTGTATGGCTGCATTTTCTACCCTCTGAGACATTAAGATTTTATACTGCATTTTTTTAGGGGAAAGAGAGTTGGCACCCTGTGGTACAGAAGGAGGTATTTGCTCTTTAAAGGTCACCATGCCGTAACACCCACAGTTTGTCGTGACCCACACAGTCAGAGGTTTTAGTGAGGTCAATGAAGTAGAAGTCGATGTTTCTCTGGAATTCTCTTGCTTTTTTTATGATCCAGTGAATGTTGGCAATTTGATCTTTGGTTCCTCTGTCTTTTCTCAGTCCAGCTTGAACGTCTGGAAGTTCTCGGTTCACATACTGTTGAAGTCTAGCATGAGATGTGGGTTCAGTCCCTGGGTTGGGAAGATGCCCTGGAGAAGGAAATGGGAACCTACTCCAATATTCTTGCCTGGGAAATCTCATGGACAGAGCAGCCTGATGGGCTACAGTCCATAGGGTTGCAAAAGAGTTGGATCCAACTTAGTGACTAACACAGACACACTAGTGACTAAATAACAACAACAATGTGTAGGCTATAGGTGGAGGAAAAAGGGAGACCTTGGCACATCTTCTAATCTAAGGATACGTACACTTGAAATAAAATATTTTCTTGCCTTTGTCTCTGTAGTGGTTGGTACAACATGGAGATAAAACTGTCCTTTCATTTCTTTTCTCTACCCCACAAAATGATACCTGCCCATATAAAGCAGATCAACTAGGTAAAGATATATTTTCTTTATAAAAGTTTTTATTTATGCAAAATTATTTATACAAAATTGTTGATAGCTGCATTTGTATCTCTAATACAGTTTCTGGAATAAAACAGGAGATTTTTTTCAGTAAATAAGTAATTCCTAGAGAAAAACCTAACAATATCATCTATACTAACAGGTCTTGCAGTCAGCAGATCACAGCATTAAATATTTTGACAAGTAAAGCACCTTCCTTAATTTAAGGTTTATTTTGTTTGTTTGTTCTAAGAATGTATCTATCAAAATGCAAAGGTTTTAATGGAAACAATATGATTTATAAGTGAAATTCATTTTGACAAAGGAAAAAAACACTGTTTCATAGGAAACTAAACAGAAAAAGAACAAAAAGTTTCTCAACCTTAGGCATACTAGCATAATTGGAATACCAAGGTGCTGGTCTTCATCTGCTAGACATCAGAACAGATCTTCATCCCTGACCAAAATTTAATGGATTCCACCCATTCTGCCTTGTTCTAGAGTCTATATGACTGATGGTTGTCCTGGCCTTATTAGTTAATAAGTTAAACGGTAGAAATTTTATCCCCTGAAGAGCTGAATTAATAGCAAAGGCAGTTAGACACTTAGGTAGGACTACCTGTATGAAAGAGCAGGGTGAATGGTTTGAATAAAAAACATATTCAGTGGAACTTCCCTTGCACACCTGTGGGTAAGATTCTGTGCTGCCAATGCAGTGGGCACTTGTTTGATCCCTTCCTCTGGTTGGGTAACTAAGATCCCACACGTTGCACAACACAGCAACGCCCCCCGCCCCCACAAAAAAGGTATTCAGAAACATTAAGACAAATTTACTTCTACTATATATTTTTAGTTCTACTGTGTAATAATATTGACATATCAATAACCTCAGATATGCAGATGACACCACCCTTATGGCAGAAAGTGTAGAACTAAACAGCCTCTTGATGAAAGTGAAAGAGGAGAGTAAAAAAGTTGACTTAAAGCTCAGCATTCAGAAAACTAAGATCATGGCATCCGGTCCCATCACTTCATGGCAAATAATTGGGAAAAAGTGGAAACAGTGGCAGACTTTATTTTTCGGGGCTCTAAAATCACTGCAGATGGTGACTGCAGCCATGAAATTAAAAGACGCTTGCTCCTTTGAGGGAAAATTATGACCAACCTAGATAGCATATTAAAAAGCAGAGACATTACTTTGCCAACAAAGGTTCATCTAGTCAAGGCTATGGTTTTTCCAGTAGTCATGTGTGGATGTGAGAGTTGGGCTATAAAGAAAGCTGAGCACCGAAGAATTGATGCTCTTGAACTGTGGTGTTGGAGAAGACTCTTGAGAGTCCCTTGGACTGCAAGGAGATCCAACCAGTCCATCCTAAAAGAAATCAGTCCTGAATATTCATTGGAAAGAGTGATTCTGAGGCTGAAACTCCAATACTTTGGCCACCTGGTGCTATGAACTGACTCACAGGAAAACACCCTGATTCTGGGAAAGATTGAAGGTGGGAGGAGAAGGGGATGACAGAGTATGAGATGGTTGGATGGCATCATCAACTTGATGGACATGAGTTTGAGTAGGCTCTTGGAGTTGGTGATGGACAGAGAAGCCTGGCATGCTGTGCTTCATGGGGTCACAAAGAATCAGACACAACTGAGTGACTGAACTGAACTGAACTGAACTCAACTGATTTAATAATTTTTGTTGTTGTTCAGTTGCTCAATCATGTCTGACTCTTTGAGATCCCATGAACTGTAGCACACTAGGCTCCTCTGTCCCCACTAACTCCCAGAGTTTCCTCAAATTCATGTCCATTGAGTTGGTGATGCTCTCTAACCATCTCATCCTCTGCCACCCATTTCTCCTTTTGCCTTTAATCTTTCCCATCATCAGGGTCTTTTCCAGTGAGTCTGTTCTTTGCATCAGGTGGCCAAAGTATTGAAGCTTCAGCTTCAGCATCAGTCCTTCCAGTGAATATTCAGGATTGATTTCTTTTATATAATATTATATATATGGGCTTCCTAGGTGGTACTAGGGGTAAAGAATCTGCCTGCCAATGTAAGAGACATAAATGATATGGATTCAATCCCTGGGTCAGGAAGATCCCCTGGAGAAAGGCATGGCAAACCACTCCAGTATTCTTGCCTGGAGAACCCCATGGACAGAGGAGCCTGGAGGGCTACAGTCTATAGGGTCACAGAGTTGGACAAGACTGACTGACTGAGCATGACTATGAGCATATATAATATTCTTAATATTACATATATATATATATGTGTATATATATATATACATATATATATATATATATATAATATATTGTTGTTTTAGTCCCTCAGTCATGTCTAACTCTTTGCAACCCCATAAACTGTAGCCTGTCAGGCTCCTCTGTCCATGGGATTTTCCAGGCAAGAATACTGGAGTGGGTAGCCATTCCCTTCTCTTTAGGGGAACTTTCCGACACAAGGGTCGAACGCATGTCTCGTGCATTGCAGGCAGATTCTTTACCATCTGAGCCACAGGGAAGCCCATGTAATATTCTTCTTAACCTTACCCTATGGCTGTGATAAAACTGTAATTTTTTCAATCTTTAGCCCAATCCTCTAAATAGCTCTTCCACAGGAAGACAAAATTGCTTTTTAAAAGGAGAAGTTAGGCAATATATTTCAGTAGATATTTGAATTTTTACAAAGTAACTGCTTCATTACTGCATTCTCTTCAGTACCATACACAGTGTATTGTATGTGGTTCTTATATTAGCATGAGATGATAAGGTAACTAGATTTCCCCCAAAGACTAAGTTTCTCAAAATATATTTTAAATAATCACCTCCATCGGAATGTCTTCGTTTAGTAGTTGAAAATGCAAATTCCTCTGTCTTGCCATAAAAGTACTGAATCAGAATTACTGAGAGTAGAATGAAAAAAATCTGTATTTTAATAATTTCCCAGATACTTCTTACGTACTTGGAAATCTTGTCCCAAGAAAGGTCAAAAGACATTTCCTGGTTCCTGAGATGTGTCAGGCCAAGTACTAAGTACAAGCTGAAATGATGCAATAATTGTTTTGTTACTATTTAAAATGAAATTATACATCTAGGAATTGCCTGAATCTAGTTTATGTTGAATGGTAGCAAAATGTATACTTTCAGAATGTGAGTTCTCATTAAGTAATGCCAATGAACAAACAAATTAAAATTAAATTTCCTATCTTAGTAGGAAATGCAAGTTGGAATTAGTCTTTTTTCTTTTTGTCCCCCTGCTCATTTAAGAACTACCTAAGTGTATGACTTTATTATTATTATTTTAAATGGGTTTCCCAGGTGGCTCAGTGATGAATAATCTGCCTGCCAGTGCAGGAGACACAAGAGACTCGAGTTTGATCCTTGGGTCAGGGAGATCCCTTGGAGTAAGAAATAGCTATTCACCCTGATATTGTTGCCTAGAAAATCCTATGGACGGAGGAGCCTGGCAGGCTACAGTCCACGGGGTCCTATAGAGTCAGATACAACTGAGCAACTGAGCATTCAAAGCATGGCTATTGCTCTCAGTTCCAAAACTAAATGTGTAGAATTACTGGGCTGTGTCTCTTTTTTTAGTTGAATCTGCTTGAAACTATGAAGTTATATGGCTTCTACCTCAAATAATCAATCAGCATGGGTCTTCTCAAAATTGGCCCAGTCATGTTGAGAAAGTTTGTGAAACATTTAGTAAATCTAATTTAATTTTAAAGTTTGTAACCCTAACCCCTTATTGGGTGTATCTCATTTAAATTGGTTATATTTTTTAAATGAAACTTGCAGTTGTATATAAGCCAAAATCTAGAGTATACTGAAAAGAAAGATGTTTATTCTCTGCTATTTCCAAGTATACAAGTTAATTTTCTTGCCTTCAATTTCATATACTTTCCTAATAATAATAATAGAGTAACTAATATGTACCACACTCAGTCCTATTTTTGATAATACAGCATAACATTCTGAGTAAAAAAAAAAAAAAAAAAAAAGGCATTTCTCTAAATCCACTGAACTGCAAAATTGAAATTATGGCTGTATTACAAAGTACAGATACTCTCTCTTGCTACAGATAAGCCTACAAAAATTATGTTTGCTTATTAAAAATTTCAGTGAAAGATACTTAAAATATATATAAAGAACATACAAGTTATAGACAAAATTAAATTAAAGATTAGTTTAAATCCTTCTCTTCTGCCTCCTGTAAGTTTGAGGTTTTTGAATTCCTTCAGTAACACTCATGAAGAACATGTAGTAACATACCAATTCATATAGACTACCCTAACCTACAATTTGTAGAGCTCTTATATTTTAATCTCACTTTCAATAGGGAGAGCTGACACATGGTGCAAATTCCACACTAAAAACACATTTCAAAATCACCAATATATTGAAAAAGTGTCCATGACACATGTTAGTTTTTATAATTCAAAGTACATAAAGAAAAACAAGAGAGGGTCCTCTTGGCTATTGTTAATACACAGTACAAGAAAGGTTTAGAGGGTCATGGGTTTAAAACGTTTTAAGAAACAGGATTTCACAGGGTCAAGGTAATTAAGGGCATGGCTCCAAGTCCACCTCATTAACCATAGACATTGGCAGCTCTTGAAGTGTGAAGTTGGAAGATGACTGGTGTTGGCTTCACCTTCTAAATCATCCTTCATTAGAGCTAGGAAGTCCAGACCTTATAAAATATTTTTCCTAATATCCAGAAACCAAAGCTGACTCTTAAGAGCATCTGTCTGCCCTCTTACTTGAATAGTCCTTTCTCTTTTCCCACTGTCTTAAGACAACATGCTCTTTTCCTTTTAATACATTTCTCCTTCTAGCTTTTAGGGATATAAATTAAGCTTCTCTCTTCATATTTTTTTTCTTTTTCACATACATATTTTTTTCTGACCAATTAAAGTTGGCAATTTAAATGTAATCCAGACTACATAAATCGTACCCTCTGCTAATCGTTTGAGTTAACCACCTTTACATCAGTAACCTAAAAAATAAATGAGCATAAAATATTATCTTCCCATCTTTTATTATAGAAGACAGGTTTTCCAGAAATGAGGCACAATTGTAAACTACATCTTCAAAAAGAGTGTAGTGGAGAAATTGCTTAAGTGCTCTAATTGTCTTAATAATAACACAAATGAAGCTGCCGCTTCCAAGGGTGGCCAGACCTCTCTGAACATCTTTTTTCCCACTCTGAAAATGTCAGATTACCTAAAATATCATCAGAGAAATATTCTCACATCACTTGGGGTAGTCTTCCCTTGTAATCACCTATACAACTTCGGTGCTTTCATTTTTATGGTGCAATTTAGTCTAAAGGTAGGCAAAACATTTATATATACCTCTGTGTGTTCACATATGTGCTGTATGTGCTCAATCATGTCAACTCTTTGTGATCCCGTGAACTGTAACCCACCAGGCCCCTTTGTCTGTGGAATTTTCTAGGCAAGAATACTGGAGTGGATTGCCATTTCCTTCTCCAGGGGATCCTCCCAACCCAGGTGATCCAGCCTTCATCTCTTGCACCTCCTGCATTGGCAGGGAGATTCTTTTCCATCCCTCCACCTGGGAAGCCCCATACAATAAAATATTGAGTGTCTTTTATGAAAGGTGTTTCACTTAAACTACACAAATGCATATCCTTTCTTTTAATGCATTCATCATGACTCTCCTCTCATAGAGCTTTAAAATACATAAAGTCTTGGATTAATGCAAGTACTTCAGAATAATAATTGGAGAGTGGATTATAAAGTTATACTAGTTCAAGCAGCCACTTATTCATCCATGTTGAACTCCTGTCTATGCTGAGTACTTTGAAAGCTTTGAAGACTTAAAGAAAAATAAGTCTTGTTCCTTTTCTTAAGAAGTGTATAGTTTATTGAGAAGAGATGATCACTTAAATAATTACAGTCACTGCAGTGTTATAACATAGATATTGGAAAGTTTTATAGAAGTTCGAAGACAAGGCAGCACTTTTTGCCTGAGGAAGTAAAGAAAGTCTTGGATAAGTACCAGAGGATGAAAAGAAGTCCTTCTGATAGAGAACAGTGATGGTGGGAATGGAAAAGAGGGAAGACGGCAGAGATCATAGCAATCAATTCAGTTCAGTGGCTCAGTCATGTCCAACTTTGAGATCTCATGGACTGCAGCACGCCAGGCTTCCCTGTTCATCACCAACTCCCAGATCTTGCTCACACTCATGTCCATCGAGTCAGTGATGACACCCAACCAACTGATCCTCTGTTGTCCCCTTCTCCTCCTGCTTTCAATCTTTCCAAGCATCAGGGTCTTTTCTAATGAGTCAGCTTTCCTCATCAGGTGACCAAAGGACTGGGGCTTCAGCTTCAGCATCAGCCCTTCCAATGAATATTCAGGACTGATTTCATTTAGGATTGACTGGATTGATCTCCTTGCACACCAAGGGACTCTCAAGGGTCTTCTCCAACACAGCAGTTCAAAAGCATCAATACTTAGGTGCTCAGCATTTTTTATAGTCCGACTCTCACATCCATACATGACTACTGGAAAAACCATAGCTTTGACTAGATGGACCTTTGTCAGCAAACTAATGTCTCTGCTTTTTAACATGCTATCTAGGTTTATCAAAGCTTTTCTTCCAAGAAGCAAGTGTCTTTTGATTTCATGGCTGCAGTCACCATCTGCAGTGATTTTGGAGCCCAAGAAAATAAAGTCTGTCACTCTTTCCATTGTTTCCCCATCTATTCCCCATCTCCATGAAGTTATGGGACTAGATGCCATAGTCTTAGTTTTCTGAATGTGTAGTTTTAAGCCAACTTTTTCACTCTCCTCTTTCATCTTCATCAAGAGCCTCTTTAGTTCTTCTTCACTTTCTGCCATAAGTGTGGTGTCATATGCATTTCTGAGGTTATTGATATTTCTCCCGGTAATCTTGATTCCAGCATGTGCTTCATCAAGATCAGCATTTCGCATGATGTACTCTGCATATAAGTTAAATAAACACAGTGACAATATACAGCCTTGATGTACTCCTTTTCCAAATTGGAACCAGTCTGTTGTTCCATGTCTAGTTCTAACTGTTGCTTCCTGACCTGCATACAGATTTTTCAAGTAGCAGGTCAGGTGGTCTGGTATTCTCATTTTTTTCAGAATTTTTCACAGTTCATTGTGATCCTCACAGTCAAAGGCTTTGACATAGTCAATACAGCAGAAATAGATGTACTTCTGGAACTCTTTTGCTTTTTCGATCATCCAAGGATGTTGGCAATTTGATCTCTGGTTCCTCTGCCTTTTCTAAAACCAGCTTGAACATCTGGAAGTTCACAATTCACATACTGTTGAAGCCTGACTTGGAAAATTTTGAGCATTAGTTTGCTAGTGTGTGAGATGAGTGCAATTGTGCAGTACTTTGAACATTCTTTAGCATAGCCTTTCTTTGGGATTTAAATGAAAACTAAAACTGATCTTTTCCAGTCCTGTGGCCACTGCTGAGTTTTCCAAATTTGCTTGCATATTGAGTGCAGCACTTTCCCAGCATCATCTTTTAAGCTTTGAAATAGCTCAACTGGAATTCCATCACCTCCACTAGCTTTGTAGTGATGCTTCCCAACTTTGTATTTCCAGGATGTCTGGCTCTAGGTGTGTGATCACACCATCATGGTGTGATGGATCTTTATCTGGATCATAAAGATCTTTTTTGTATAGTTCTGTGTATTCTTACCACCTTTTCTTAATATATTCTGCTTCTGTCAGGTCCATACCATTTCTGTCCTTTATTGAGCCCATCTTTGCATGAAATGTTCCCTTGGTATCTCTAATTTTCTTAAAGAGATCGCTAGTCTTTCCCATTCTATTGTTTTCCTCTATTTCTTTGCGTAGCAATAGAAAGGTGTACATGGAGGAGACAGGACTTCTGAAGTTGTGTTTGAACATGTTTAGCATGACTGGGATGTGAAGAGGAAACTTAGAGAAGTGATAATCGTAAGGACAAGCTGAGTAGAGTATTCTTGTGAATGACTTGGTGGAGGCTACTGAAGTGGGTTGCCACTTCCTACTCTTGGAGATCTTCCTGACCCAGGGATCAAACCTGAGTCTCTTAAGTTCTGCATTGGCAAGCAGTCTTTACCACTGTGCCACCTGGGAAGCCCCATAGAATACTGATATAGTCCAGATCAAGTACCACAGGAGTAGCTGTGAAAGGGGGCAAGAAGACAAAATGATGTTGCCATTATTTGGGGACCAGGCTCCTAATCCTAATCCTAACACTTAAGAAACCTTCTTTTGGAGTCTGATTTTCATGGAATCATGATGCATATCTAAAAATTTAGTGAAGAAAATATAAGTCAAAATTCTCTTTGAAGCTACAAGGAGGTTTTTGTTTAGTTTTGTTGTAAGAGGAGATTTGTGCCTGCTCTTAAAACAAATTTTTTCTTTATGGGAAAATCAGTTAATCAGACCATTAGTTCTGCAAATGAGAGGGAAAGACCACAAACTACAATAAACTGCAGTTGTTTAAGACCATGCATATCAAAGGAGCATTATGCTAAAATATGTGAGGTGTGGTCTGTCTTCATGGGAGAGATTTTTCTCTGAGATATTTTCTTTTAAGTATGGATTAAGGTTCGCTTTTTAAAAAAGAAGTATGAATCTCAGTCCAAAAAATTCATTTTTTAAAAAATGTAAATCATATTCATTTTAGCTCTGGGATTGTCAGAAAGCTAAGCCTCAGTGTTCTGGATGAGCTTCTTCCCCACAACACTGTGCTTTATTTCTGGGGTCCTTTTCAGTGTTAATTTCCAGGGTCACTTCTGCTTTGGAGGGAAGAGTCCCTCTGCATATGGGAGAAGATCCAGATAAGATAGTGTCCCTAGTCTTCTTTGATCATTTTTTTTTCAAAGGTTTTTAGAGATGCTGACTACCTTTGTCAACAGAACTTCTTCAGGATGGTGACTGCCTTATGCTTTTGAATCGCTAAGGGACCTGAAATTTTTATAATCCCTTCTTTATAACCATATTATAAAACTGTTTTGTTTCAAAGGCTTGTTACCTCATTGATAAGTTGATTGTTACATTCTGTGCTGAAGATATTTTTCTCTTTCCCCCCAGGGCCTTGCGAACTCCTTAGTGGTTGGAGTTGATGGAGCCTCACTTGGACTTTTTTGGTTCTTGAGTTCTCTCTGTCTTATTTTCTCACTATGATGGGCAAAATTTCTTCCATGTGGAGTTGGGAAGCTCCATTCAGAACTAATTTCTCTAGGAAGCTCTAGCTTTAAATAATCTTCTCTTGTGATTTCTCTCAGGAGTATCTACAGTGATTTGCCACTGATTTGGCAACCGATCCTACATTGTCTTTTGGGCAGCAGAGTAGCTAGTGTGTCTGCTCTCTGTTTGAATGGGAAGAGAGAGAGGAAGAAAGCTTCTTGTGGGGGCGGAGTGGCCCTACATGAATTGAAATCTCAAAATATTATTCTGACAACTCATTCCCCTCTAAAGTCCATGCTTCTTTAAACAAAAATGAACACTGCTTGCTCCCACCTCTAACCCTTAAACCGAAGGTAGGATCTGTATTCCTGAACTAAATGGGTTATTTAGGAAAGCATATCCTACACGCACAGCATCACCTGGGTTGAAAAGCTGACACTGTTCACAGAGAATATTATTCAGCTTGTTCACTGGGATGGCAGTGGAAAGATAATAATATTAATACCAACATATTGAGTGTTCATTCTGTGCAATGCTTTTCTGGGTCTTTTATACACATGATCTCATTTAATTATCATAGTCATTGTATGAAAAATGTAACATTATTATCATTTTTTATTCAAGAAACTGAGACAGAGATAGGTTGCATAATTTTTCAGGGTCCAGCACTAGAAAGTGTCAGAAATCACTGATTGTGACAATTATTCTGTCTCTGGCCCAGGCTCCTGACCACTGTGCTGTGCAGATATAGCACATTTCACATCCCTCAGGGCAACCAGGGATAGGATGATAACAGAATAGGTAGTATTTCTTTCTTGGTATGTCTCTTTAGTGAGTCATGACTCGATAAGTGAGTCTGGATAAGACACTCAGTCATCTTTAGTGTTAACTCTTGGGGATTCAATTTTGGTAGGAAATGTGGATTTAATCCCCATCTATTGCTGAAAGAAAACATAACCTCCATTCTTCCTGGGTGTCTGGCTGGTCTTGTGCTCCCGCTTCAAGATGTCAAAAGGTCAGTCATACCATGGTCTTTAGTTTCCATGGGTCAGAGTTTTCCATTAAGATGCCCATCATCTCTGTGCACTTAATCCTTCAAGTTCCCACTGCTTTGAATCGAATTCTTCTCAAGAGTGGATCAAGGCAGTGCTTCACAGGGCCCACCCAGGAACACTACCTGGCTCTTTCATTCAGTATATCCCTGCCACACTGAGAAAGGCTGGGCTAGGGTCTCCTCTTCTGTGAAACCACAAGCAACTTTTTCCTTGTTTCTTTATAGCCTGAAGAGAGAATTTTTTTCTTCTATCTAGGGGAAAGCCTTACTTTTCACCCCACACCTACTGAGTGTCTCCAAATATTGTTTCCACACCTCTTTTTGTCTTGCTATTTCTTTTAGGAGCACTTCACTTAATCTCATTCATGGGCTTAAGATTTAAAATAATAACAAGCTAATATCCTACAAGGGCTTACCGGGTGGCTCAGTAATAAACAATCTGCCTGCAGGAGACATGGGTTCAATCCCCAGGTCAGGAGGATCTCCTGGAGAAGGAAATGCAACCCACTCCAGTATTCTTACCTGGAAAATTCCATGGACAGAGGAGCCTGGCAGGTTATAGTCCATGGGGTTGCAAAGAGTTGGACATAGTGACTAAATAACAGCAACATTATCACACAAACACAGTGTGCAGAAAGGAAGCTTAGGATTGGCTAGCTCAGTAACCAGGACGAAGGTAAAGCAAAATAAAAAAAAAAGCAATGTGGAGAAAATCATAAGATGAAAATAAAATTTATCCATTCTTGTTTCAGTGGAGCATGTGTAAGAGTATATCTTTGTGTTATTTGATCATTTATTGATGAGAAAAATGAAGCTGTCGTTCATGAATTTGTAAGAATTAGGACACAAGCAGTGCCACTTTGATACCAAGATATCAAAGCATATGACTTAGTTGGAGAAGATACTTATGCATTTCCAGGTTGAAATTAGAATTTTTCTATCACCAATCTGGTGGCAAATGCACAGAGTACAGCATCGAGTTGAGTCTCTACCTTGAAGGGTAGGTATTATTAAAAAGCACTTATGTGTTGAGGCAACAAAAGGAAGACCAAAGTAGACATTCCTGAATCCCTATGAGAGGCTTCTTTCTGTATACTATAAATAGAAAGGAGGAAGAATGAGGGATGGTAGACTTGGAGCAATGGTAAATTTTTTGAAGATGAGATGAAGGATTTTAGCCATTTTCAATTTAGGCTGTAAGATACAAGTGACTTTGATTAGACTGCAATTCCTTTGATACATAGATTAGGCCGTTGAGCAGAGGAACTTAAAACTATCTTAGAAACAAAGCCTCTGATGTAGAAGAGCATTTATGCTTCCGGGGCAACAGAAAAGACCTATGAAATGATGAAAACTGAGACTATGATGGTAACAAAACCAAAATGATATAATTTAGATAAAGTTGTAAGATGTTAACTTATTGCACATGGAGCATCAGGAAGAGAAAGGAATTAGAATCAATTGCCATGGAACTGAATATAGAGTGATGCCATTGAGTGATGTGGAGAATATAAGAAAAAATTGAGAAGGAGCAAATTTTCCAAAGAAGAAAACTAATTCTGTGTAGGACCTGTGTTTTTGTCTTCTGCCTAATATCCTACTAAAGATAGAAACATGGTTAGGGGCTTAATCGTTAATAAACTCAGTAGAGGAATCAGTAATAGAAAATTAGGTGATAAGAATGATAAAGCCATTGGTGAACAAATGGGTTACTAAGCTACCAAGTAAATGATAACATCAAGGGAAAAAAATGCAAAATATAGAAAGGAAGAGAATCCAAGATTAAACTTTAGAGGATAAGAAAATTAGAAAAACAGACAGGAAAGGAGGCTGAGAAGGACTGATCAGAGAGACTGGGGAGACTGAAGATAAGAGATTATACAACATACTTATAAGAAGACCGTGTATAAAAAGGAGTAATTTTGGCACCCATATATACTAGGGGAATTTTTTTTTAAAAAAAGAAGAAGAGATGGTGTATTTTTGGAAATAGAAACTGGAAATTTACCTAATCCAGATGGAACATAGAAAGAATAAATCTTAGAGTAGAAATTTATTCCATGGATTTATTTATCAGAACGGTTAAATCTATTTATTCACTTTTTAGAGCATTAGAAAACATCTTGCAATAATGTATTTACTCTATAATAATGAACATATTTTCTTGTCTCTATAGCTGCCATTTCTCTGAGTGCATTTAGACTCAATTTCATTCGTGGTAGCAGAATCTCTCCTAATCCAGGGAGAAGCTTATGCCAGGGACATATTAAAATATGTGTTAAAATATCCAAATTTAGAGTTTAAGTGACCCATTCTAAACTGCTCTTTTGGTAGTTTTTTTTTTTTTTTTTTTTGCTATGTTAAGTTTAGTTCTATAAAGTACATTAAAATTTAGGTCTATAAAGTGCATTTAAAAATCCACATCCTTTCTTCACATACCAGTTCTAGTAACTTTAGTCTGTTTCTTGAGTATCTTGAGAATTCAGGTGCTCATTGTAGCTTCTTGGTAGATCTCCCCAAGTTTCACTTTTGTTTTTGATATTGACATCGCACTTTTTAGATTATGGTCTTTGCCTGCAGTGGGAATACTTAAGTTTCTGCATCTCTTCAAAAGGCTAGCATTACCTCTAAATTCCAACCTTTTTAATCTAAACTTCTCTAGTGGTTCTGAACCTGGAATATGACTTATTAAGATTATTTTTTTTGCTTCTGTTTTTCTCCCTTCTTATTCTAAGTGAGTTTTCAAACTGAGAGTTCTAGGGATGGATTGGTAGGGTGGTGTGTTGTCATGTTTATAGATAGGGAGAAGGAATCAAATTCCCATTTATATGACTGTCACATAAGTAAAGATCAGCTACTTTCCAGGTTATCCCAAATGATTTTCTCTACCAATATTTAAACATTTCAAAGAAAGTGTAAAAGACTAAACTTGAAAAAAGAAAACATAGAAAGTCAAAAAATTTCTTCTACTTCTCTTGAAAGTAGAAATGGAAAAATGGAAAATTAGGAGATGATTATAGGCAAAGAAAATAGAGTAGAAGGCTTTATTAACCATTCAGGGCAGAGACTCTATAAACAGTAGAATTAGTAACATCAGCTGGCTTATAGCTGACTCACTATATATGGACACTACATTATTTGGTATGTCACATTTGGAAAAAATAATCAATGTTGCTAAACTTTTGTAAAATGTAAAAGAAAGAATATTTGTCTTCATTTCGTAGCCTTTGAATAAAGGACCCTGTTACATACTCCCTGTATCATTAATATACAGGAAAACATTCCTGATCACTTCAAGTGTTTTAGTTACCCACATTTATATTTAATATGGGTTTGTTTAAATCAGTGTTCATTTGCACTGTTAGCAGAAAACATTTCCACTAGCTTGGTCTAGAATAATTGAGTCCATTTATAATCAGCAGTCTACTGGCAAGCGACCTGAACCGCATGCTGGGAGAACTCAGTTTGATGTGGGCCTTCTCCCAATATCTATAGTTACTGGCAATACTTCCCTGTTGTTCTATCTCTGGCCTCCATTTCCTATGGAGAGGTTCTTCTCTTTTGGCTCTGCATGGCAGGATGAATTTTGGAAATAGGTAATCTGACTGTCTTTTGGTAGATAGTCATCATATCTTTTCACGATGTGGTCATTTTAATCATCAGGATCTTTTCTAGGATCTTTTCTCTCTTCATGGATGATTAAAACTATAATCTCTGAAAACTGCATGCTAAACTTAGATCACATTGGTAATCATCAGTAATGATTATGTAAAGCAATTGTTGTATCTTAAAACATGAAATATTCTCTTCCATAAGAGGCTGAAAATTAGTCCAAAAGTTCACTAAGCAAAAGAAATGATTAAGTAACAACTTGATACTTTAGTATTTCAATCAGTACAAGCACTTAAAGCCAATAGGTAGGTCCAACACAAAATTTTAGGGCTTACCTTACATGATTCAATAAAAATATTAATGTTTAATGAATAACTTATTTTCCATTGTCTTACTGAAAGAGAAATGTGGTAGTTCACAGCTGAGTGAGTAGATCATGTTTTTACAGAATGACTGCAACTCACACTGGAGAGACTGTTTTGAAAGGAATACCTAATAAAAATTGGAGAATGAGCAAGTGGGTAGTAATGTGTGTGGATACCCAACATAACTCAGTTACCCTGTCTGGAAGTCAAAGTCTATTACACTCTGGTGAAACAGATGGATTTTCTATTTTCCAATTATAGTCTAGATTTTTACTGAGGTCAATAAACATCAGTGTTACAGGCCTTTCATAGTATTCTTTTCCAGAGAAATATATGTACTTTAAATGCCACAAAGTACAAGCCAGTATATAAAAACAGTAGCAAGAATAAAACTTTAAGAGAATGAGAAGCAATAGTCATACTGAAGAAATAACGCTATGCATAGAGTTACATCTTTCTGTATTTAATTATTCCTTGGTCGTCCTAATTAAATCAGTGGTTCCCTGCCATAAATTATGTTCACTTTCTAACGATGTTTTCTTTGGTGTTAACAAAAAAACTATTGATTTCATATCATTATTTTTAAGGTTGAACTTTGACTTTATTTTATTCATTCATTTATTTTTTTGCTTTGAAATACTATAATCCTAAAATTAATTTTTAGCTTTTAATTTTTTAATATTGGTAACTGTTACTAACCTCTACTGATCTTGGAAGAAAAGTTCAAAGAATAGTTTCGAGAATATTTTGCCATCCCATAACCCTCAAATACTTTAGTTATATTTCCTACAAACAAGGCCATTATTCTATATAACCATAACACGTCACCGAAACCATGAGATTAACATGTATACATTTATATCATTTAAGCCTCAAATCCCACTCCTTAATTAGTCAAATAATGGCTTGTTTGGTAAAGAATACAGTTTACACTTACATGCTGCATTTAATTGTCATGTTTCTTGATTTTCCTTTAGTCTGGGATATCTCCTTAATCTTTACTTGACTTTCATGACTTTGGCATCTTTACCTTGACATCTTTATGATTATATGCTAATTACTTTTGCGATGTGTTCTATTTTGATATAGATTTGATTAGATTTAGGTTATGAATTTGGGGCAATACTATCATAGAAATGATGTTGTGGTTTTCTCATGCATCTTATAAAGTGGCACACACTTTCAATTTCTCCCATTATTGATCATGTTTACTTTGATCGTTTGATTAAGACTATGTCAGCCAAGCCATTCAACTGTTACATTTTTCTGTACCCCTTTGTAATGATTACATATTTTCTGAGAAGTTAGTTTGAAACGATATATACCCCATTCCTCATCAGACATCAATATACCCATTCATTGTTTGATATTTATATTGACTTACTATTTGCTATTTTGTTTGATAGATTAAATCTGTTATTATTACTATTTTTGATGATAAAATCATTCCATATTTGGACAGCAAGAATCCATTCAAGCAGATTTCTGGAAGGTTTTCCATCATTTTTGAGTCTTTTTTGACACTACCAACTCCAGGCTCATCTTGTACTTTTTTGCTAAATCCTGATTTGAAATCTGGGATGCTTCTCACTACTCAAATCATTATATTTGTAAATGAGTTATAAAAGTAATAGAAGCATTTTCCCATTAAGAAGGCAATCCTCCAAAGCATATTAGTACCTTTGATATAATTCATTTTTCACTTCCCTCGTAGCTCAGTCAGTAAAGAATCTGCCTGCAATGCAGGAGACCTGGGTTTGACTCCAGGGTTGGGAAGATTCCCTGGAAAAGGAAATGGCAACCCACTCCAGTATTCTTGCCTGGAGAATCCCACGGAGGAGCCTGGTAGGCTATAGTCCGTGGGGCCGCAAGAGTCGGACACGACTTAGCTACTAAACTCCCACCACTACCAAGAGTTAGTCGGCGTCAGGGCCTTAAATGCAAATCTGACTGAGGCACCATTCCTGTGTCCACAGAATTAGCAAACAGTGGAAACAAACAAAAGACAACAGCAGAAAAACAACAAAAAGGAAGGTCAGGCCAAGTTTTAAGTGCCAAGTAGCTTATGAGAACGCAGTTTCAGAACAGTGGATACAAAATTAGAAAAATAAATGCATGTTTAATTATGCAAAATGTTTTACTCTGATACCAGAATGTGTATGTGAAGGTTGTTTAAATCATTATTTTCACATTAGAAGGCATGACATCCTATTGTCACCGAAGGACAATAGTAAGAAAGGACAGATTTTGAGAAGATAAAATGGTGATAAAAAATTTTGCACATATCTTAGTTTATACTGAGAGGAACCGCTTTATCAAGGGATGAGTAAATCCATGAGAACTGAAGTCTAAGGGAGCCTGCAAATATGAAGCCAGTGTGACGTGGGATCAGCAGCCAGGCCTGCCGTGAACAGAAGTAGCCATTATATACTTGTCAGACTTTATGAGGCAGTTTAGATATAAACAGCATGAGTAGCAGCCAGATCCAGCCTTTCCATTCCTCTCTTCTCTCTGTAGCTGGGGCTAAAACCTGCGCCAGTGACCACTGGGATTTGTAACACCCTTTTGCCAGGAACAGAGGCCAGACAGTCATTAAATTGGATATAAACAAGGCAGGAATTAAGAATGGGGAATGGGCAGGCTAGACCTCCTATGAAAGCATCTGGAGAAAACCCAGACTTCCCAGATGTAATCTCAGGCCTTAGAGTTCACATCAGCGGCTCTGCCCTAAAATAAATGGAGGTAAGCCCATTTTGTGTAAGGGTGGGGAAAAAATTAAAAAAAACTCTCACCCCCTGAGTTAATAGAGTACCTACATGTACAACTTTCCCAGGCTCACTCTGACTGTACATATATTTATGCATCTGTCTTTCCCTCTCATTTTATCCATATATCTGCATAATTACCCATAATATTACTGACTCAGATTAATTTGAATAATCAATGCATCTTTTAAATAATTAAATAAATTTTAACCTTATACAAATAAACTAAAGAAATCTACCTAAAAATCACACTAGTTCTCATACAGTTTAAAATTATTCTTCAAATTAAGTCCTCTTGCATTTAATGGAAACAGAATCCCCTTAGGGCATGTCTCCTCAATGGGACCCTGGGATTTCAACTCTCTGGTCTCTTTCCAGCCTAAGGAGAGTTGCTCAGATGAAAGAGATTTGAAACAGATTATAAATCCAGCTACAGAGAAGCCCATTATTTTAGTACACTATTGGAAATGGCAACCCACTCCAGTATTCTTGCCTGGAGAGTCCCACGGACAAAGGAGCCTGGTGGGCTACAGTCGATGGGGTCGCAAAGAGTCGGACATGACTGAGTGGCTAACACACAACACACATTACAGTTCTAAACCAAAATCTCATATGATTAATGAAAGTGTGGCTTCAGAGACCCTCATTTGCATGGACCACTTCCACACCAATGAGAAAGGCCCTAGCAACTTCATATTGATTATTGTATACTATATATCTTGAATGAGGCCCCCCGAATTGTATAAGTTTAAAGCTCCACAAAGGCTATAGGTGTAAACGATGATCCTATTATCTCCTAACTAAAATGATTTCTAGCCAGAGCATACAATTGTTCATTCATTCACTTGCTTACTCAAGTGATTTTTCTTCAAAGCACTAGGCTCTGTGGAAGAAATGAGGGGAGAAGTCAAAGAATTGTCTCTCAAAGAGTTTATATTCTAGTAAGAGGGAGAGACAGAAACAAAAGTGGAAGCTAAATATATTACGTACAGTGTCTCCGTACCTAACATACATTGGTTTGCAGAAAAGTAGAGAGTTCAGTACGAAAGTCAGGGTATCACTGGAACACACTGAGCCTCTTGAGTGTGCTTTGACTATATTTATCTTGTTGTTAAGGTATCTTTTGGGATAGTATTGTCTAAATTTACTAAAGGTCTTTAGGGATATAGAATAATGGGCAGAAAGACAGGAAACATTTGGTAATCATCATTTAAACAAGAAAAAAGTTATTATTCATATTTCAGTGCCACTTTATGTTTTGAAAGCGTAATAATTCTTCTTAGAAATCAGGCTGTGGGAAGTCATAAAATACCACCCAAATTTAGCTGTTACTTCAGAGTTAAGGAAGCTTCCCTTGTGGCTCAGCTTGTAAGCCTGCAATGTTGGAGTCCTAGGTATGATCCCTGGGTTGGGACGATCCCCTGGAGAATGGAAAGGCTACCCACTCCAGTATTCTGGCCTGGAAAATTCCATGGACTGTATAGTCCATGGGGTCGAAAAGAGTCAGACACAATTAAGTGACTTTCACTTCGCATCAGAGTTAAGGACATGGGTTTTGGCTTCATTAGGTGTCTAGATTTTTCTCTGTCAATTTGAAGTAGTTCACTCTAGTGCCTACCTTTTTCTTCCAATTTCTATTGAGTCTTCCAAATGAAGCTGAAAATAGAGCAATGTTATATTAGGCTTTAAAAATTTTCATGAACTTTAATTTCACTAGTATTTCATTAACTTCATGAATATGTAAGTCAGAATTTCTTTCAAATACCGCATGGATTGTAAATATCTTCCAAAATAAAGTATGTGACTATGTATACAGTATTTGATCTTCTGCTGACATTAAGGGAGAAGGCAATGGCACCCCACTCCAGTACTCTTGCTTGGAAAATCCCATGGATGGAGGAGCCTGGTAGGCTGCAGTCCAGGGGGCCGCTGAGTTGGACACGACTGAGCGACTTCACTTTCACTTTTCACTTTCCTGCACTGGAGAAGGAAATGGCAACCCACTCCAGTGTTCTTGCCTGGAGAATCCCAGGGACGGGGGAGCCTGGTGGGCAGCCGTCTGTGGGGTCACACAGAGTTGGACACGACTGAAGCGACTTAGCAGCAGCAGCAGCAGCTGACATTAAGAGCAAATTTAAGCTCAAAGCAAATCCAATAAAAGTTGACAATTTTTCACACAATATACATAAATCTGATTTCAAAACAAATTGCTTGCCACTCCCTCAATTATTCACAGAACATATGGCGCTTGTGAACTTCAGCTATATGAACAGTAAGTTGTCTAATTCACAACAGGCATATTCTCATAGTAAAGTTATAATCTTGGCTAACTATTTAAGAATCATAGATTCAGTGCCTAAAATGTATTGGATAATAGGTTAGACTCTCCTTAGAATAGTATTGAAAATCAATGAAAACAGATACAAAATACAAAAATGATAGCCCAGCAAAGAAAGTGCCATAATATAAGTAAGACCAAAATGTGATCATAACACCCTGAGGATGTAACCAGTTGCTCTGTCATAGGCTGTGATATGATTCTCCAAGAGAATTTGACAATTTCTGTCTTTAAAGAAAAATAGTTGGAGCTTTCAGATAAAGAACGATATAGTTTTTTTCAGGCACAGGGAAATAGATTACAAAATGACTTGAAGCCACAGCAAAGTTGCCAGTACTCCAAGAATGAGAGATTCTATAGCTGGGATTGAGAAATTGTTCAAACAGGTACTGAAGAGGTCAGTAGAATAAAATTAAATCGAACTGCAGAGGGCAGAACTCAGTCCTGTGGACAACAAAAAACCAAGGGAGGTTTGAAGCTGTGAAATGACATAATCAGATTTATTTTGTAGATAGGGTTTGGTAGTCATCAACATGCTTTTGATAATGAAAAATGAAATATAGGTGATGAAAGTGAAGAAAGGTGTGACCAGAGGAAAGGCATTTGAAACAGGCCTTGTAAGAGAGGATGTGGATCTGACCTAAAAGCAGTGGAAATAAGGATGGAGAGGAGACATCAGGATTTAAAGATATTGCTCAGACAGATTCTGTAGTATTTGATGACAAGTTGACAAGACAGAGTAGTAGAAGGAATCGTTTATATTATACCTATTGTTTGAAAGATTTAGGATTCTCTTAGCTGGGACATGGAGTGTCATAAGAGTATTGGGTAGAAAGAAAATCAGGATTTTGAACATATTGAGTTTGAGGCTCCTTGAAACGTGCCAAGTGAAACAGAAATTTATCTCCAGCCTGATAAACTGATATTTTGGCCTCCAGTCCCTACCCATACTCCCTGAAATTCATCTTCTACATTGCTGTCAAAATGACTTTATGAAAATTCAACTCTGACCATGTTATTCTTTTTCATGAAATCTTTCACAGACTCCATATTACATAGAGAAAAATAGTCACAGATTCTTTCAGAATTCCACAATCTGGACCCACCTGCTTCTCTAGACTCTCTCATTGCACTCTTTAAAAAATTACTTCAAGTACACTGATTTCTTGCTCTTTCACATTTCCCTTTTTTCCCCCCTGACTATTCATTCTGCTTGAGACACCCAAACAAGCAAGCAATTTTTTTTAAGACTCAAATCAAGAGTTGTCTCTATCATGCCTTTGCTAAAGCGAGAATTGACCATTCCTCTGTACATTGTATGTGCACCTTAATTGTTTCCATTTGCAATGAAACGAAATGTAACCTAAATCTTAAAATGGTTGCAAAAAGCACTTGATTTAAAACCGATTCATATATTAATGAATGAATTAAACTGTTTTTAAATTAATTAAATTATTTAATCCAACTATTTAAAATTATTAATTTATTAATAATGAGATAACGTGAAAATTTACTTTCAAAAACCCCTTGCTATGGTCTGAATATTTGTCTCCCTCCATAATTTTTTAAAGTTTGATTTATTTCGGGGTCTTGTCTTCTCCTTATTTATATTTAAATGGTAATCAAATAAAGGTTACAGTGGTATAGGGAATCTCCTATGATGAAGTGAACATACAAGTCTAACACTGTTTTTAATTGACAGCATTGCACTAATTGGCTCATTATGGCTCACAAGCTTATCTATGAACCGAAGCATGTAATACTCTGGCCAGTTTGGGCCATGTGCCCGGTGCTGTTGTAGCGGATAGAGAGGAAGTAGGAAGTAGGGTTACAGAATTAACTCCATCAGGTGAAGAAAACAAAAGAGTCTGAGCCAATTCAGTTTAAAATAATACCACTGTAGTTACACTAAATAAATTCATGACAGGCCCCTTACCAGGGTAAATGTCACACAGACCCCTTGACTTAAAAGCTATAGTTAATATTCTTTTCATCAATGAAATTAATATAGCAATGGGCTAATATGTGAAAATAACAGTTAAAAAATGCTGAGACATAGAATCTTTGATTTTTGTTTTTATTTGACTGTAGCTTACTAAATTAGCAGCTATCATTTTCACAGAGAACCGTTTAGTTTTTCCAATCCTGAGCGACTTCACTTTCACGCATTGGAGAAGGAAATGGTAACCCACTCCAGTGTTCTTGCCTGGAGAATCCCAGGGACGGGGGAGCCTGGTGGGCTGCTGTCTATGGGGTCGCACAGAGTCGGACACTGAAGCGGCTTAGCAGTAGCAGCAGCAGCAGCAGCAAGGACATCTAGGAATAGAAATGGAATATAAAAGAACAAAATTAAATGCTCAGATTATGATTATAATGCTGAAGTACTCCTTTAAGCACATACAGTCGTGAACTAGTCAATTTCCCTTTGAAGTTTTCTGCCCACCCATCTTTCCCTCTGTTATCAGCATTGCTAACATCCTCATTCAATTTCCACCAGCTGTTCTATGCAAGAGTAATCATTTCATACCTTGGGGGTAAAGCTTGATCTTTTAACTGAAGGAATAATTATGATTTCAAGTAGCTCTCTTTATTCAGTTAGAATCCTCTGGGTTCAGTCTGGCTTCCATCCTTTGTGTGTTTATTGGTACTGGAATTTTGTAAGCTACAGAGAGATTTTGGATCCGATTTCTTCCCTCTTTCCTCACTTCTTCCACCCTTCAACATAGAGCTCTTTCTTTCCACATTAACTTAAGCATGTGACAAATACTGTGTAAGACACCAAAACTGCTTTTAATGTGACCTAATTTTTTGTTCCACATGAGCTGGAAAATTTGACTTCTAAAAAGTAAATTATGTCTTTGAAGTAATGCTGATCCAATTTCCTAAAACATTTATAATTTTTAGAATATTTATATTACATATAATATATATATGAAAATGCAGCTAATTGAAGAACCAGATAAGAACTGCAGCTATTGATTATTTTTCCATGAAAAATGCACAGCTTCAGGGAAAAAGTACATTTTTTAATTCTTGTAAACAACAGCAATCATAGTAATTACCCCTGATGAATAAATATTATACATTTAAATGTTTTTAATTATTTACATGCATTGTGTTATCAGTATTATAAAGTTCTTGGTACATTTTTCATGTCGGGTCCACTGAGAGACATCCTTTAATCAATTGTGACTTCTTTGAAATCTCTACCAAGGATACAGTTTTTCTAAAATTGTTTAAAATTAGTTATTCAGATTCGTTATTAGTGGAAAGAATGGCCAGGAGAGAGAAAGGAAAATTTTTCCTGCCTATTGGTAGGATATGCCAAAATCAGTTGAGATATGGAAATTTTTTTAAACTACACATGCTTCCTCTAACCCAGACACATGATAATGATACAAAGCTCCTATGCCTTGAGAAATGCTATCTCTACCAGCCACTTTACTGCTAAAAATATATATTTCATTTCTCAAGTTTTTGACATGGTCAGAAGTTTGAGAACTCATTAAATCAGGAAAAAAGTGTTAAATCAAACCTTTTAACAATTAGTGAATAAAACATTCTGATTAATTTTTTTCTATATTCACTACACATTTTCTTATGATATAGAGTAGCTTTCATTCAAACTTGGCATTCACCTTAAACTATGTACATGGATATTTTCAAGAAAATATCTGGAAACAAATTATTTCTGTTAGAATGGTAAACATTTTAAATTATCCTCTCATCAAAGAATGCCATAGTCATATTATAAAATTATTTGTTTCCCCAAAACCAGTATCCACCACACTATAAGTTCTGGGAGTCTAGTGTACATTTTGTGTTCCATCCTTAGCATAGTAGACACTCACTGAAATTTTTTAATGAAATAAGACATTTTGTAGGTGAAAGATAGATTTTCAAAGTTTATTTGGATATTGTTTACATCACAAAGTATAATAATAAGTGTATTATGCAGAAATTTTGGGAACTTTACCAAAAGGACAACTTAACCTAAATATGTATTTTTAAAACAGAGCCCACAAGGAAATAACAACCCAATGGAAATAGTATGAATAAAATAACCAAAGATCAAATAACATTGATTATCCATAAAGTACATACAAAAGATCTTCAAAATATATACTAAGCCAATAATCTGGCACAACAACATAAAAAAGAAAAAACAACTGCTCTCCAGAAATTCTTATCAGTAGATGGCAGAAACATATTATTTTCCTCAAATTTAAGTCATTTCTATAGAAATTAAACATGAAAGCCATAATACTTACCTGATAGAGTTAATTTGTCAATACTTTAACATAATCAAAGATCATTGCCACTTAAATGTATCAGAATATATGAAAATATTTTATTAAATGTTATCATTTGTGATCACAGTTTTTCAAGCATGGTGTCCAGAAGCTTGCTGCTAAGTCAAGGAAGAACTGTTTCTGTCATCAGAGTGGCAGTAAACAAGCAATGCAAAATTACAGTTGTGTAAACAAGCTCGAGGTGAATGATTCACACACTGTTTTCCTTTCATTGGCCCCTTCCCCAGGTCAAATGACCCTTTAGACCACCTACTCTCAATCTCACCACACAGACACCTAGCTCTTATGGTTTTCTTAGGTTTCCCACCAGCCACACCAACACACAAACTTGATTTTTTATTTAAAATTACTGAAAAATGAAAAATAGAAGAACCAACCAACAGAAAGGAAGAAAGGAAAAAATCTAGCACCTCATGTGTTCTTCTCCAAGATGCTGATAACCATTTACCTAACTCATGTAATGTTACAAATGTAGTCTAAATCAGTGGTAGGTGACTATAGAAAGAAACACCAACGCTATACTGATTCTCAAAATGCTACTTCATTTTTCTTTGTAAATCAATAAAATTGACTCATTCCCAATAAAATGCTGCAACATTGGTATCTATGATTTGATATTTCTCAGCAATTTAGCACTTTAAACAAGACCACAGTTATATATAATTCTATGCATTCAACTCTGAAACCCTTCATCTTTAGTGATGTTTTCTGAAAAGCTAACTGAATCTTTGAACTAAAAATGCTTTTTTTTTCATTATACACTTTGTCTCCTACATTCATTATTTTCCCTTAAAATATTTCTTATCTTTTTACAAAGGGGAATTGCTTATTATTTGCTTAATTTGCTTAATCATTTTTAACATTGAAGTTTAAACACAAAATGGAGCAATTTTGCTTAAAGAACATATATTTGGAAGCTAAATAAACATACACTTATTAGTACATTGTCTTGATTTAATAATGGATATGTTAAATTCCATTAAACTATGAATTTTTTTCAAGCTCACTGTACCATTATCACATTTAATAAAGAATTTTGCTTAGAATCCACAGATCTGTGTTTTATGGAAGGTATTTTAAAATAACCCATATCTGTTTTATAGCTATGAAGTAATCTTGCTAAGTTTTTTAATTGGTGCTTTCAAAATGCATTTTATCCTTAAAGTTAGAGAATCAGCAACAATTAGTTTATTTTACAAAGCTCTTTGAGTACTCTAAAGGATTTCCTCCAAAGGCAGACAAAAACTAAAGGTGATAGTGAGTATATCCACATGTAAAGAAGAGACATCAAAAGAAAAAAAATCATAAAACAAAGATATCTCTACACCAGAAGATGTTTCTTGTTTCTGATCTTAGATGTGTTAAAGTTTTACAGATCATTTTCCCCAAAATGTCTGTTATTTGGTGTTTTTCCAAGTCATATTTTGGAAGAGAAATAATTCAGACTTTAACTACAAAAATCAGATAGTTTGCACGACTTGTCATTCTTTCAGTAAATTTACAAATAATAAGCAATTTCTGTGGCTACCACTGAGAAAATGTGGTTTTTAAAAGATTCATGGAAAGAAAATGTGTTACAAAATGCCACATGACAAATTAGAAAAAAATAAGTGTGCTAAAAGAGAGACAGTCTAAACCACCAATTTGGGGTGTCACAGGAGTCCATTCCCTTTGTAAAGGAACATGACAAGCATTTCCTCAGAGACATAACTAGACAGAAAAATGGATGTTAAACAAAGAAAAAGAAAAATAAAGTCAACTGGAAGCAGAATAGAGAAAGCAAAGCTAGACTAGTTGGGCCATTAAGTTTAGGGAAAAAAAAAAGAAAAGCAAAGCAAGGAGTATTAAGATTAATATATATAATACTTATATTCAAAGTAGAAAAGTTATTTAATAATAATGCCAATATTTGAGATTAATGTTTAGAGTATTCAATATTTCATTTCATGAAAGAAAAAACCAAGAATAAAAGGAAATTGATTGTTCAAAACCCTTTGAAATTATCAGTTTTATTCCATTATAGAGGAACCTCAGAAACTAGTTTAATGAGAGAAAGGGACAGAGTTGTGCTTTGGGTCTTCTATAGATATTCTTTACTAAATATATAGATTATCATTTATATGAAAATAATTTCAATACATGTCTACATGTTAATTTTCCATGTCAGCTACATGAGTTACTATGGAGACATATGAAGGTAGGACATTAAATTAAAAATCATGTATTTTATCCAGAAGGAGAAAAATATGTATAATAATTTGGGAAGCAGGAGCTACCTACTATCTATAATTTTAAATTGAATTAAGTTATCTGTGTATGCTGTACTTATTTAAATAAATAAATTTAACACCTTCCCGTTATTAATATAACTCATGCCCATAAAGAAAAACTAGAGAACATGAGAAACATTTAAAATTTTAAAAAATTATTACCCAAAGAAAATAACTCATAGAAAGATAATCTGCTTGTCCAGTCTCTTTTTTTATGTAGTTCATTATTGTTCATTTTTTTGGTTTTCTTCTAGTATTGTTTTTCTTTTTCTACTGGCTATCATGTATAACTAGCTTTTTTCTTTTCACTAAAAAAACTTCTATCATAAACATTTTTCATATTAGTATAAATGAGCATAGAGAGCACTTTCAGTCATAATATAATCATGTGAAAATAGAATATTATGCTTTTTCTCTTGTTTATATACTTTGCTTAACATTTAAATAAGATTTTAGTTTGGTATAAAACTCTGTTCAACTTAAAATAGACTATAGTAGCTATAAAATGTGTTATGTAAGCCTCATGGTAATCACAAAAAAACCTGTAGTAGAATCACAAAAGATAATGCTACAAAAAACTGTCAAATAATACTGGAAGACAGCAAAAGAATAAAAAGAATGTAAAAAGTAGTCAGGAAACAAACAGGAGCACAATGATAGAATAACTTAATCTAAAGAGGATTTCACAGAGATACATTATAATCAAGCTCTTGAAAATCAAAAGAAAGATTTGAAAGCAGCAAGAGAAAAGTGAATTGCCACATGCAAGGTCACATGCAATGTGAATTGTCACATAAATCCATAGGGTGTCAACAGGCGTCTCAGCAGAATCCTTACAGGCCTGAAGATGATATATTCAAAGTGCTTAAAGGAAAAGGACTGCCAACCGCAAATACTTTGCCCAAAAAAGCCATCATCCAGAAAAGAAGAGAGGGAAAGACTTTCCCAGACATAAACCTATGGCTGATTCATATTGATGTTTGGTAGAAACCAACACAATACTGTAAAGCAATTATCCTTCAATCAAAAATAAATAAATTTTTTAAAAAAGCTTTCCCATATTAAAAAGAAAAACAGCAAAGAAGATTCATCACCACTAAACCTGCCTTATAAAATATGCTAAAGCTCTTTCTTCAAGCTGAAATGAAAAGAAGCTAGTTAATAACACGAAGACAAATACAAATATAAAACTTGCTGGTTTTATTAAGTATATGGTCAACATCAGAATACTGTAACACTGTAATGGTGGTGTATAAATCACCCGCTTGACCTTGAAGGATACACAGAGGCTGAAAAATGAAGGGATGGAAAAAATATTCCATGCAACTGGAACCAAAAGAAAGCAATATTTACATTTATATCAGACCAAGTTTAGACCTTAAGTCTAAACTGTAACAAAAAAGACAAAAAATTATTATATAATAATTTAAACAGTTACCAATGCAAGAAGATATTATAATTGTAAATATACACATGGATGTGTGAGAGAGAAGTCAAGAATAATTCCAAGATTTCAGCAAATGTAAAAAAGGGGATAATATTCACTGAGATACAGACTATGTAAAAGCAGAATTTTCCAGGGAAGGATGTGTCGGAGTGGGGGTTGGACGCCAAGATCAGGAGTTCGGTTCAAAAATAAGTTATAAATTAGGCATCCAAGAGAAGATTTAAGGTAAGTATTTGGATACATGAATCTGAAATTCAGGAAATGTGTGGACTGGAAATATAAATGTGAGAGTCACTGGAATATAAATAGCTTTTAAAACTCTGAGATCATCAAAGAAGTGATGATAGCTAGGGGAGAATTCTAAAGACCATGCTCTGGGGGTTCTCCAGTGTTAAGCAGTTGGGTAGGAAAAAAAAAAAGACCAGGTAGAAGCAAGATCATCTAAAGAAACCACTGTTACTCTTACTTAGAAGACAGAATGGGAAATAGATACAGACCACTCTTTGTGGGGATATTACTGAAGGGGACTCGAGAAATGATGCAGAAGTTTGTGAGCAAATTATTGAGAAGAGTAGCTTTCAGTTTGTTTAAGATTTTGAAAACAACAGCATGTCTGCATGCACAGTAGAATGATTTGTTAGAAGAAAAGTCCATTACTTAAGAGAGAGTAAAGAAGTGATGAGTAACACCGTGGAGGCAGAGTTGAGCTGATGAGATGTGGTCCCCAGTTGGGGAGCTGGTTTAGAAAGGAGCAGAGTCGGACACGACTTAGCGACTGAACAACGATGGTGGAGAGTTCTCCTATATTAATGGGCAAAAAAGTCAGAACATATGCTAGAAGGAGGGTAAATGTGTCACTGGGAACTTGTGGAAGTTGGTTTCTGGTTGCTTTTATTTCCTCACTAAAATATTTGGGGACAAGATCATCAGCTGAAAGCGAGAATAGGAAAAGAGTTGTTTGGGGTTTGAGGTTTGTGGCCACAATTTGAAGTTAGTATCAATACAATCTACTTGGCTGAGCGATTTAATCCAGCTTTCTTCTGAAACTTGTATTATTTATATTTCACAAATGAATATTGAGCCATACTTCTTTTCAGGATTTTTTCAAAGTGGTTTTAAAATGGATCTCCTTCATCTGTTGCCTCATTCGGTTGATTCTGTGAGTTGACTTTATGATGTTTATAGCTCCATAACATCTTTTTTTTTGAGATTAACAATCAGAATAGCATCTTGTTCCTTCAAAATTTACAAAGAAAGGTAGGGGTTGGGAAGATGACTAGAAAATATCCAGAAAGGGCTTGCCATACTTGCAATAGAAATATCTATTTCTTAGTTGACTCCTTAATTCAATGTTTCAGTAGGTGTGTATGGGACTGGGATATGTCGTAAGTATATGACATCTGTATTTAATTGCATGTGTTCATGGGTACAATTTTTTAAATCTATGTATCTGTATAATTTTGCTATGTAGAATCATTCTAGAACTTAATGAATTCCTACTTTGGCTGGAAGTATACTGACCTCTGGAGTGTAGGTGAGGCATAGTATTTCTCTAGTGGAAAACCAAGACCAAAGCAGTCTTCCTTTTATTCTGGTAACCCTCTAATTGCCACAAATTGAATCAAGGAAAGCTCCTTCAAAGTATATGACATTAAATAGGGACTAAGCTCATGAGGCATGGGAAAAAGACACCATTTGCTGTTTGTTGACTTGCTCTTAACTTTCACAAAAATTAAATTTAGGAGTTGAACTTTTCTTCCTTTAACTTTAAAATACTGAGGTAGTTTGGGGAAAATATGGTCACAACTTAAATTTTGTGCCAAATGTTAATATTTATTTTATCCAAGGGAGTTTTCTTAGCCAATATTTAAAGAGCACATATGGTTCTTTGCTGTGGAAAATACTTAATTTATGTTTTTAGAAGTTTGAAAATAATAACAACAAAAGTAATCTATCAATCGTGTATTTCTAAGTGCTCAGGCAGAAAAAAAGAAGCATAAATAGTTTTACTTTCTTAAATTTTATCCAGCAGTTTTAAAATTCTGTATTACATTTAATTTTGGCATTATTTCTTTTACTATTTCTTACTCATTAATTTTTTAGTTGTTTTACTTTCCTTAACTCATTCATTCATTCAAAAAAAGTAATGATAACATTATTTTAAGTTTGTAATGATAAGCTAAGTTATAACCACTACATTTTTAATGCTTAAATTATTAAATATGTAAAATTGACTCTCTCATAATGAAAGTTAGGTTGCAAATAGTGTATAGACTATTATAAAACCAAGTAGTTCAAGTTTTCAAATTAAACTTTAATAAAATGCAAATTAGAATCATAACGTTTTCTACAACAATTTTTCCCTTCTTTTGTTTAGCTTTTCATTTTAAACATGAAATTTTTCCATCTCCAGATGTGCAGAGCTGGGAGAGTCTTATGAGTAGTAATATCATTTTTATCCCAACTCCATAGATAACAGTAGAAAGAAACATAAGTCAACTCAGGTAAGATTTTTAAAAGATTAAGTACATGCTTAGATTAGGTTAATTATATTAAATGTATTATTTTCTTCCCTTTGTTAATTTTTACAATTTTTTGCCTGTGCTGGGTCTTCATTGCTATGCAGGCTTTCTCTAATGGCAGCGAGCATGGGCTACTCTTCACTGAGATTTCTCATTTCGGTAGCTTCTCTTGTAGAGCGCTGGGCTTCAGTAGTTGCAGAGCATGGGCTCAGTAGTTCAGCTTCCAGGCTGTAGAGCGCAGAGCTTAGTTTGTGGCACATGGGCTTATTTGCTCCAGGGCATGTGATCTTTCCAGATCAGAGACTGAACCCTTGTCTCCTGCATTGGCAAGTGGATTCTTTACCGCTGAGCTACCAAGGAAGCCATAAATGTATTCTTGGAAACAACATTTTAAACATGCGGAAATGAAGTTTTATATAATGAGAACACCTTCAAAGAGGTATATAATATGCTTAAGAGAATATGAAATAGGTAAAACCTCTCCAATGTCCTCTGGATAAGAGATCAATATATTTAGGAAATTTGCCTCCTTTATTTGACTGGAATTTGGTAAAACAGTTTTAGATTCTAACATATATTTTTTTTATAATGAGTATGTCTATTTATTAAGGCATACAAATATTAAGGCAATAAATGAGTATGTTTGTGTATTAAAGTAATGCATATTATTTCAGTGCATTAAATGCAAAAGGGCTTAAGGAAACATGTAAGCAAATATACAATTTGGGGAAAAGGTAATAGCAAATAATAATGGCAGAAAAGAGTTTAGGAATAAATATGATACTCAGTCATGTATAACAGAGTGTAGAGTTGACTCATCAACATTTACTGCTCATTCTACATTCTGCTACATTATGAACACTTTTCTTGACCACTTCTTTCTGCAAAAGATCATGCTAAAATCCATAAAGTCAGTCTAAAATGGATTAAGAAAAGAATGAAGGGAGAAAGAAAGAAAAAAGCTCACACATTATTTACATTAATAAATGTAGATTAGTGACTAAATTGATCAGTTTTAAAATATTTTATTTCAAGAATTTTAATTTAGAATATAAAATTTTATTTAAAATTGTATTCACTTTCACAAGCGATTTAAGGAATATCATTTTATTCTTTAGAAAGTAAAAAGTATTAGTCGCTTAGTAATGTCCTACTCTTTGAGACTCCTTGGACAGTAGCCTGCCAAGTTCCTCTGTCCAAGGAACTCTCCAGGCAAGAATACTGGAGTGGGGGTTGGCATTCCCTTCTCCAGGGTATCTTCCTGACCCAGAGATCGAACCCAGGTCTCCTGCATTACACACAGATTCTTTATCATCTGAGCCACCATTTTAAGCATTGAATTCTTAGAATTTTGATGTGATATCATAAGAATAAATAATTTAAATAGAAAAGATATCAATAGTTTGGTGTAAATACTAGAAACCCTATTTGAAAAAAAAGTTAAAGGGTTATTATTTGCATTCTCATGATAAGACCTTCTCCTTAATTAGCCCTAGTGACCTATCTGCTTCAAAGTGATTAAAATGATTAGAGTAGGGATGCAAAGCAACATAAAACACTAATATTCAGATTGCTGTTGTTTAGTCGCTAAGTTGTCTCCAACTCTTTGCGATCCCATGAACTGCACCACGTGGGCTTTCCTGTCCTTCACCATCTCCCTTTAGGCTCCTCTGTCCTTGGGATTTCCCAAGCAAGAACACTAGAGTGGGTTTCCATTTCCTTCTCCAAGGGATATTCCTGACCCAAGGATCAAACCTGGGTCTCCTACTTGGCAGACATATCCTTTACCACTGATCCACCTGGGAAGCAATACTCAGATTATGATATTACAAATTTGAATTGTCAAGAGGATTACCTGATTTGAGAGCCAAGAATGACTGAGGAAGAAGTGAGTTTTTAAATGTTTTTACCTCCCATTTTAACCATTCACGACTCAAACTATGTGAACTAAATAACAGCAAGAAGCCCTAGGCTGATAGGAAGAAATAAACAGACCCTCAAAATCCTGGACATCATAGGACAAATACCAGGAGAGGAAGCTGGTTTCTCCTAATTTCTCCTCTCTCTTTGGCCTTCAGAAGCGGGTGTGGTCAGTTAGTTGATAAGGAAGTTAAGGTTTAGGAGGAGCTCTTGTCTATCTTCTACTCCATCTGGGACGCTTAGAGAAGTCTAACTGCACAAAGTCTGTGCCTCCGTGAGATGTAGCAGTATGGTTAAGGCAAGAAGAAAATGTGTCTCCAGCAAATAGAATCTGGAATGATCTCTCAAGCTTCTCTTGATTCTTACGTGGCAAGAACATGCTCTGATAGAGTGGAGTGACTTGACCAAGGATCCAGACATAAGAGGTGGCAGGGAATCTGTGAAGCAACGAGGGCTGAGTCAGCAGAGAACTGTTGATTCAGCAAAGAAAAATTGCATTTTGTGTTCATCAGCCCCAGATGTCAGCAGCAAATGCCAACAGAAAATCCTTAGAAATGAGCAGGCCAACCAAATACTACAGCAGACATGGAACGCCCTCTCTGCAGTGGTCTGAAAACCAGTAAGTATATGATGGATCCACAGACTCTTCTCTTTTCCCTTGTCTGTTCACGAAAGTCCCCAGTTGGTTCCATCCCCAAATTCAGCTTAACACCATCTTTGAGACTATCAGGTGCATGGGAAGAGTGGAAACAAAAGAGCCAAGCAGTCATTTTCCAGCAACCCAGTATTTTCTTAAAAGATTGTTACAATTACTGGAGTGGATTAAGTTTTAAACCAACTTGGACTAAATGTAGCTTTTTATTTCCAACTAATCATAAGGGAAAATGAAGACAGAACTGTTGTAGACAAAATAAAGCAAAAAAACCGTTCTTTTTTTGTTGTTGTTGTTGTTGTTCCTCTGATCAAAATGTGAGCAACAGTGGCATCTGTAACGTCAATTCAAGTGGACGAAAAAAAAGAAAAAAGAGAATGTTAATGTTGCAAAGGTTAAAGATCAGTGAACTACTCTAAATTAGAAAGGAGTACTGCTGCTGCTGCTGCTAAGTCACTTCAGTCGTGTCCGACTCTGTGTGACCCCATAGACGGCAGCCCACCAGGCTCCCCCGTCCCTGGGATTCTCCAGGCAAGAACACTGGAGTGGGTTGCCATTTCCTTCTCCAGTGAATGAAAGTGGAAAGTGAAAGTGAAGTCGCTCAGTCGTGTCCGACTCTTCGCGACCCCATGGACTGCAGCCTACCAGGCTCCTCCGTCCATGGGATTTTCCACGCGAGAGAAAGAAGTACTCCAGGGTAACAAATTTCAGTTTCCTTGGTGATACTAAACACTTTTAAGCATTTTATATGACCCAGTTACCACTGTACACTTGAGGCTAAGAAACTTTAACTGACTTACTTGGTCACAAGCTTTAAGGTATTGGTCTTCTTATAAACTGTTCTGCTAGGAGATTATGTGGTACCAATCAATAAGCTTATATTCATATTTGAATTGTTATATCACATTGTTATTTAAGTAGATGTATAATTCAAGATCCAGGTTTAGTTATTTAAGGAATATTTTTACTTATGGAATATTTTTCTATAATAAAGTTTAGGGTAGAATAGGGCATCTCTGCCTATTACATGATTCGGAATGAGTAGATGAGTACAGACATGAGAAACTGTAATTGTTAGGAAAATAGGTCTATAATTATTTTAAGCCAAAAGAACTATAATACTTTTGTGAAAGTGAAAGTTGCTCAGTCGTGTCCGACTCTTTGTGACCCCATGGATTATACAGTCCATGGAATTCTCCAGGCCAGAATACTGGAGTGGGTAGCCTTTCCCTTCTCCAGCGAATCTTCCCAACCCAGGGATCGAACCCAGGTCTCCCACATTGCAGGCAGATCATTTATCAGCTGATAAAACTTTTATAAAATTATATAAAAACAAAAAATATAGTTTTCTCTCTCCAAAAGTTGAAACATAACTATATTGGAAAAGGAATGAGTAGACTTTATCTGGAAGATTTTTAATTCACTAGACTATTAGGAAGATAACCCATAAGTACACCAAAATTGTAATAGTATAAATCTAACCATACTTCATGGTGGAAATGAATATAATGCCTATTGCCTTTCATCTATGCTAATAGAAGATTTAAGATCTCACAAAATAGCTCTTGAAATATTATTCATTTACTGAATCTTATCTCACCTTTAAAAGATTTCTTAAGTGGCCCTGCCAGCACATTTCTATTGTTAGGTTGTTGTGTTAGTTGCTCGGCCGTGTCTGACTCTGTGACCCCATGGACTGTAGCCCACCAGGCTCCTCTGTTCATGGGATTTCCCAGGCAAGAATACCGGAGTGGGTTGCCATTTCCTTCTCCAGGGGATGTTCCCTAGACAGTGATCAAACCCAGGTCTCCTGCATTGCAGGCAGATTCTCTATCATTTGAGCCACCAGGAAATAGTGGTTTATTCTTGGAGGGGGTCCCTATTTTACAGTATAATTTATTTGTTATTATTATTGACTGCCTCATAATAAAATGCGTGTGTGCTGGTGTATGCACACACATACCTTTAAAACAGTAGGCATCCAATAAAAGTATTTTATAATAATATAATAATAACTATAGTAGCTATGATAACAGAGAGTGAGATGGTTGGATGGCATCACTGACTCAGTGGGCATGAGTTTGAGCAAGCTCCAGGAGATGGTGAAGGACAGGGAAGCCTGGCGTGCTGCAGTCCATGGGGTTGCAAAGAGTCAGACATGACTGAGAGACTGAACAACAAACAGCTGGAATACATATGTTTAGGAGAAAGTAAAAATTATGTGTTTGGCTAAATTTATGGAAGAATCCAAGCAAATTTTAAACTGGCCATAGCATTCAGAGCAATCTGGACATTTGTTGCTGTTGAGTCACTAAGTCATGTCAGACTCTTTTGCAACCCTATGCATTGTAGCCTGCTAGGCTCCTCTGTCCATGGGAATTTTTAGGCAAGAATACTGGAGTGGGTTGCCATTTTCTTCTCCAGGGGATCTTCCCAGCCCAGAAATCAAACCCAAGTCTTCTGTATCAGCAAGCAGTTTCTTTACCACTGAGCCCTCAGGGAAGCCCCGATCTGGGCATAGGTCAAAGTGACTCTGGGAAGAGTGATAATTTTAGTTGAAAGGGTGTCTCCTGCAAATCTTCTACTAATTTTAATTGTATTTAATGTGTATACTAGACTTCATTACTATCTGAGCCACCAAGGAAGCCCATACACTAGGCTACTGTCATTGAATTCTTTCACATCTAAAAAGGTAAGGCACAAACTGAATTATTCAATTTTGAACAAGTTGTTCCATTTGTTCAATTATTCTGAATGTTCAGTTATTCTGAACTGAATGTTCAATTTGTCTTATAAAAAGTTACATAAGACAAGTTTGTGATTTCTCAAAGCTAGCGATTTTGGAAATTAAGTTGTCTGAAAACAAGTTGGAAGTATATTATGAAAGCTATGCTTTTTCAGAGGAAAAACATTTGGTAAAATAACTGGAATAAACAAAATAATATTAGGAAAAAACTTATTATCTCTGCTAGGAAAATAACTCATAGTTTGTTTATAAAAAGATTATTTTCCAATTCAGGTATACTTACTCTCTAATTCTTCCATAAAAGTAAAGAGACCTGATTTCAGATGAAAGAAAATATGTAATAAAATATTGTTTCTACTCTAATTTGAACTCTAAGGTAATTAGAAAGTCCAAGTGTAAAATTTTTTAAATTGATACTTTGGAAATTAAATTCAAGTTCTGATGTCTTCACTGGGTGGCCTTGAGGAAATAACTTAGCCTTCTGTTTGTTCCAAAGTCAGCAAAACCAAGGTATTAGGTTATCACCAGAGTTGCTCCCGACATTCAACTTCTATGATTCTAGGGCATCCGAAGTCTGGTAAAATGGACAATTCTAGCTGAATTATTTAACAGTGAAATCAGCTGCGTCAGAAAGTATTTTACTAAAGACGGTCTCTTGATCTTGTGTAGTTTGCTTATGGTAGTGGGTGTAGGTTAACAGTGAATCAGCACATTTCACTTTAATCTTCTCAGACAAAAATTGGAGACAAAGTACCAATTATTTTTTCCACCCTATTTATTGGAACTCCACCCAGATACACTTCACAACCACACAACTCCATGGCTGTGTAGAGAGCAGCTGGTGATGAGAATAGCACAGGGCTGTAGCCTAGTCCTTCAAGTAACAATCTGACACATTGCATGTATGTTGTCTCACACTTTGCTGTGATCATACTCCACTTTAAATGGAAAAAAAACCTGAAACGATTTTTTTCCCTCACACAGATGTACACACCTTCACACAACTGTGTATTCCATGATTTCAAGTTCTGCTGAAGGAATGGAGCCATTTTGGTTAAAGATCATGAATCTTTCCATTTACCATCATCATAAATAAGAAAAATATCACTCCGACAAATGAAAAAGAAAGCAGAATTAAAGATATTTATGTTCATGTTATTGTTATTACATCTGCAAGACATAGTCCAGTTCAGTTCAGTTGCTCAGTTGTCTCTGATTTTTGTAATCC